>NC_037599.1:8837795-9195295 GCF_003073045.1 Pomacea canaliculata
GGGCTCCGGTGCTAGCGGTTTCTACTCGGTTAAGACGATCTAAGCCAGCACGTGTCTTAACCTAAACGCTGTTTAAGCGCGGTGCATGGCGGTACTCAACTGCGCTAAGCAGCGGTCTAGTTTAAAATTTGAGCTGGTCCCCAGGTTTTAAGCTCCTTGCCTTAGCTCGGAACGCTGCTTAGCATGACCGTCCGGCGGCTTTCGTAGTACAGTGGCGCTTGATGTGTTGTTTATGAGTTGCCTGTGTTACCATTGACAGATAAGATTTTTGACTACTGTCAGTGATCGATCAATCATTTGAATGTTGACGTCGATTTGTTTCATCGTTTTCCGATTCCGTGGCGAACATAACTGGAACTGATTTCGCCTCATTTTAAATGAAGGCTCTATTCGCTTTGTTGCAGTAAGAACTATTAGTCCACCCGTCCCTAATAATATATAATTAATAGTGTATTGACCAGCATTACGGTTAAAAATATTTATATAATGTTTAGAAATGACATTGAAAATATAATTACAGGTAAACAAAACATGCGTATAACTTAAGAACGGTGTTGACGACAGTGGGTGATGTTTGTTGTTAAATTATTGCTGCTCTCAGGTAAACATGAGACCACAAAACTTATACATATTTGGAAAGGAAAAAACTTGAACTTTGCAATAAAAGTAATGAAAAATTTTTCTACTTTCACTCTGGTGACAGCAATAATCAAAAATTTCAGTTTGCTGTATTGGGTCATATGAGCAGCGACAATTCTGGCCCATCACTGTGCTCCAGTATTGTTTTAGAAGTAATTATTAACCTTAACATTAATTAAAATTGATGTCATTGTATTTAAGTTAGAAACAAACACAGAATAAAGTAGCAGAGCACCAGAATCTCTTATATAGTTTGATTTAATACATGTTTATTCAATTTGACAGGCAGTTCCTTGCAGTATGTCTCAAGTTGTAAGCATTGTGGCTCAAGAGATAGATAATCATAATAGGTTAATGTTCACATCGGTCCTTTTTAACTAAAAATGGACAGTTTTTGTTTAGATATGAATACTAAAATATATAAATCATTGAGGTCAATAATATTTTCTATGTCTTTTGCAGGTGATGGTGGCATTACAAATTTATGCTACCCCAAGCACAATGCAAGTTGTATGTGGCTGACGGCAATTGACAATGGGGATGAATATGGGAGACAGTGGCTACCCGCTGAGGGACTGGCTTAGTTTCCCTTTTTTTTAAATGCAGACAAGGGATCAAAGAAACTCTCCCCTTTAATATCATATACTTCAGAATATAGGTTTGTGACTTCAGATACATCCCTGCCAAAACAGCAAAATCATATCATGTGTTTCCATTGTGTCTGTCATAATTCTAACACTGAATGGTCACATTATTATTCAATTTGACTTTGGCTGAATAGCTACATCACCCCAATCAGTTGGTGAACACTTTCAGCAGCTGGCATTACCAATCCATTTCCATCTGTTTTTCCGTCTAGTATTTGTTACCTCAGCTCTGTGCCAGATTTTATTTTGATTTCCATATGAATTTGCAATTCCTTTTTTAAAAGATTCAAGTTCACTGTCCAGGAGCTACAAAAGTTTTTTGTTCTCCTATCTTTGTTGTGCAGATTCTTTGTATCATCAGGTATTTTGCTTTCTTCGGGTGACCTCAGTTGACGGATGGAATTCTGGCTGCTTGTGTACATCACCTTGTGTGTTGATTATCTGACAGTCAAAAGATTTTTTCAGAATGTGAGCTGTCTATGGCCTAAGCTCCGCTTTGATGGCTTTTGAATATTGCTGTATGGCCTCTCTGTGTGGTCTTCATGCTGCACGAAAGAAATGTTTCTTAGAACAATTGGATTCATGGCACTTCTACTTGGGAGCACTGAGTACTTACCGATCGCATTAGGTTATGTAAAGGTATTGTTTGAATTACTCTTCTGTGTAAGGTTTTCTATATAAATATTGATTATTGTGTTTGCTTGTTATATCTTTGTGCATGCCAAGTATCTAGTAAAAGCAATTTAATGTTGATATTACTACATGCTGCTATAGGATTGTGAAGGACATGTTTCTCGGCCTCTTTAAGAAGTTAATGATTTAGCACTTTTCATGACTCAAGTGTAGCTCCATTTCAGAACTTCTAAACCATCTTATTTGCAACTGTTTAAGAATGTAGACACAATGCAAATCTGTCATTCAGAAGAACTGAGTGTCTACTGGAATCTAACTGTAGAACACTGGTACTGTAACATGCAATTAGACTTGTAGTTAATGACTTGTTAAATGTCCAAACTGACTGTGGTGATGTAAAGACACTGAATGCGTAACATCTCCCAGTTATGTCATAGTCTGTGTTTGGCACTTGAATTAAACAATTTATAATACATTTAAGCCAGCTGTGGAAAATTAGTATGTAGCTTGCCCTCCTCAAAGTAGACAAAAACTTGGTGCTTTTCCTTAATATTTCCATGTTTTTGTTCAAAAATACCATCAGGAATATCTGTGATATAAGTACATTTTAAACTTTCCCATTTGAAAAACATCATCATCTGAAATGTTCATTCATGGTTTGTTTGTTATGCAACTTTGATCACTATAATCTTTGCATATCTTCTAGCAAAAGCATCTCTCATTGTTGAATTAGAAGATTGACTGGAGTGTTCTATAATTGCACGCTCCTATATATTGTCAATTATTTATTATTTTATTACTCTCCCCTTCATGAAAGACTTCTGGAGGAACCAGCGTATAATGATTCACCACTGTAACAAAAACTAAATCAGAAATGTATCTAGTTATTTTTAAATAAATGTATTTCGGATGGAAATACTTATTTTCAACTGGCTGTTGTGTGCTGACTATAGGCTTTGCATTTGCATTCTCTCGGTATCTAAGAGCTTTTTCTGCGGATGACACAGACGTAAAAAGAAAAAAAAAAAAAAGTCTACACAGGTAAACAAAAAGACCAACCTTCGATGTTTATGCCTTCCATCAGTTCTCAGAAGAAGATCATCTACCAATATTTATCACTTTCTCCTTTCATCACGGGTGTTTCTGGTGGCCCCCTGTCTGCTGATGGATGTTTCTGACGACATCGAAATGAAATTATGGTAAGATCTTAAATTGTTTCATTTCTTTCTTATTTCATCTTTTTCTTTTCTGGTAAAGCCTCTTTTCTCCCTGGTAAATCCTGCGATTAAGACTAATATTTCGCTGTCGCACATCTCTCTTCGTTTCAACATGGTGGCAGACGAATTTCGCGGCTCGGCACCATCGCTGTAGCGCAGTTTTCATATGGGTGGAATATACGGTTGGCAAGGCCGCTCCCGGACGAAATTTATTTATATCGCCGACCTCGACCCGCCGCGCTGACTGACCCGTTCTCAGCTAAGCAGGGCTGAGCTCGCTCATGCAACAGGCTTGAGACAGCGAACTTAGCCAAGACGAAAAGCGAGTTAGGCAAGGCATCTTAAGACGAAAAGTTAAGACCGCCTATGCACCGGAGCCCTGTACCTTAGGGCACATTGCTGGCATACAGGGTACAGTCACCTCTGTCGGTGCACATCGAAACGCTCGAGTTCCACATGACTGATTCTGAATAGCTGCAGCTGACGAGCTTGTTTATTTACAGTGTATTGTTGTTTCACGCCTTCTCTCAGTGTTGGCACAGGTGTGCTTTACTTTCCAGTTTGCATCACCTATTGTTTGACATACGACGTTGAATAACTGTCATCTAGCACACAGACGTGAAATAACTGTCATCTAGCACACAGACGTTAAGTAACTGTCATCTAGCACACAGACGTTAAGTAACTGTCATCTAGCACACTTATGGTAAAAATGTTGTTTCCAATCTCAACATGTGAGAAAGACCGTGTGTAATTTTGGGGAAACTACAGGCGTTTGGATAGGGGTGGGGTGGGGTGGAACCGTTTAGCAATAACTGGGAAGATGAGCACGCTAGCCTTATACACAAGCATATTGCGTCAGTGAATACCACGGAGGTGTATGGATGGACTGCTGTCTGTCTGCCAAGAACAACGCTTCCCCTCTTGCGAAGTCATCCACTGTTAGTCTCGGCGAGCCGTAACAAAGAATGTGAATAAACCGGAAGCTCTGTCGTCTAACGCCTCGTTTTAGCAGTTAACTGGAACGTCTGCCAGCAGTCCAGGAATATTAGTTCGTGGAGTTACTGTCCAGCCCCCAATTCTTGGTCGTTTCAAGAATAGAGATTTTCAAACAAAATTTAGATGTTCACTTGCATGCTTGTGCGTGTGTGTGTGGGGGTGGTGGTGGTGGTGGTGGTGGTGGTAGATGGATGGGTCGGTATGTGTGTGTCGGTGTGTGTGTGATTCACGTGCTACTCTCCTTTGTTCACTGCAGCTCGACCCAAAACATTTATCAACAGTCGATGCGAAGTAAATATTATTTATCATTCATCAGTGTTTTCGTAGCAAACATGAACACCTCTGTCTCCACGGTTCTCGTGTTTCATAAAATAATTCTCGCTTATCGTCTGTGTTAGCAGTGTAGACCACAAGACACTGTACAGTGCAGACCACGAGCTCTAGCACACTGTACAGTATTAATTATATGACACTAGGTCAGTTCTAGCCCATTGTTCACAGTGTACAGTATTAATCACGTGACCCAGTAGCGAGGTAGTTGAGTTTTCGTGGGAGGTAGAGGAGGGAAAGGGAAATCATTTATCGCGATTTAGACACGCTGAACCACTTACATTCCTCCCCACTTCTATGTAGACAACAAACACTGAGCAGATTTCTTTTCATACACCGCTGCAGAAAAAAATACAAACGGGTTTTTATATAAACATCTTTTTCATTCATTCCTTGACTAGAATATCCTAATTCTGTTTTTTTTTTAAACTCCAACCTTGTTTGCTTTAGACTGTGTAATCATTTGAGGTTTTGCTTTTTCTGCTTTGAGACTTGCTTTGTGAACTTTGTTTGGGTTGTGTGGGTGGGTGAGGTGGGGAATGGGTACCTGTACTGTCTACACTCATGTCAGAGTGCACATATACTGAACACACTGAGGTTGAATCAGCTTGCACTCTCTCTCTCTCGCACTCCCCACTTCTGTGTCAGTCTTGGTGGCGACCGACACAAAGTCACGGATGGTTGCAGACGGATTTTCTTCTCCCCCGCTCCACCTCCAGGACGGAAGTATGTCATTGTTTATCGAAAGCAGATCAGGTGTGACTCGTGTGCGCCAGACCTCACCTCCGGAGTCAGCATGGACGAGGTGGGAGGTAAAGGGTGAGGGTTGGGGTGTGGATATGGGAGGGGCGGGCACTGCTCGCGGACTGCAACCTGCGGCGGGAGACTTTAGACACGGTGAGCCAGTCGTCAGGTGGCGCTGCTCGCTGCCTGGCCTTGCTGTCGGGTACCTGCTGCTCGCACCCGGGTGTCATCCTGTACTAGACCTGTTGTCATAGGTGGTCAGAGAGCAGCTCGTTAGTCTCCTTCATCAACCGACTTTCGACAACAAAAGGTAATGTTACTTCCGTCTGATAAAAGCAAGTTCGACTATAGGTGTCATTTTACTGATGGCACTTAAATTAGCTTAATTGTCATCTAAACCTGACCATGATGTTTGGAATTAGCATACGTTCCCTCCGAAAATCCCATTAGCTTGTCATTGTAATTAAGAATTCCATTTCATGAACTCGCAGATAAACCATGAGCGGCTGGTTGGATCAGGCAAACATCCAAGACTCGCCGACTATGGGAAGCAAAGATGCGGAAGAGGCCGCTGGGAATGATGGGATATTACAAAGGTGACAGCAATCACTGGACGACCTACGACTGGTACCGGCCGGACACCAGGCCAGCCAGTAGACAGGGCAGCGATGTACACAGAAGGTGTGCTGTGACCCCGGCGTCCTCTTCGCCGATGACAGTGGAGGTCGACTATGACGAGCTGTCAGATGATGTAAGCAGTTGACGTTTTCATTATTTTTACAGATGACCATGTAGGGACTGATTGCCTGGCTGACATCCGGAAATAGAGAAATGCTTCTTAAAGCACTAACACCTAAAGGATATTTGATGAAAGCATATAATTAATTATCTGAAGTTACAGCGGAATCCTATTTCTCCATATGGAGTACAATATTGAAGAGGTGATAAGCTCCTCTCTACCGCTCACGTGACTTGTATAGCATAATCCGTTTATTAAAAATATATAAAAACATTTAAAACAACATCGTTTTCCCAAAACAGTCTGATGTTACATCAGCATCTCGTCATAGCATCCAGTCAGTTTCTAGCAGACGATAATGGATGTGTCTGATGTGAGTTTTTCTTTCTCCATTTCGTGTGGAGTCTGTAAGAATGGAAGTGATGTACGGGTACCTTGAACCTGTGACTGATGGCACGAGAGAGAGAGAGACAGAGTGGGGGGAGGAGTAGATGACGTGCCCATGACGCTGCACGTAACGCTAGATTTCTGTTGAATATGATGGCTGACGTCATTGTCATCATTGTCATCCAGGGGTCAAAGAGTGTCCGCGCTGTAGTCATTTATATTTCGTGTTGTTCTCCAGTCTCATACATTCTGTCTGCAGGGTCCTGCTTCTCGTCTTTAGCACGTGGTTAGAGGGAGAAGGGGGTTGTGTCCACATTTTGATCCGTTACACGTCACGTGGGCAGGCCGGGAAAGTGTCTTTAGCGTCACAAACATCTGAATAAAGTTCTTTGATGAGAAGTTAAATAAATAAAGCGCAAATATATAAAAGTTCACCTCCTGTCTCTCCTTTGTGTACGACACGACACAGACACTTTGCATGAAAGTAAAAAAAAAATCAGCGATCATCGCTGTGCTGTTACGTGACCCTCCACGACCGTGCGCACTTTTTTTTTCTCTAGGTCAGAGGTCACATCAGGCAGCTAGGCACATCACCCCCCGACTTTGAGTGTAGAGTCAGTGCATTGACTGACGGATGGTCATCATCAGTATCATCACAGAAACGACTCTAAATTATTTTTCCCCAATCAGAGTTCAATGAAAACGCCGCCCTGCTGTTTTGCTCCGTGTTACACGCGGCTTTCTCTTGCTGAGTCATCATCCGGGCTATTGATGACGCCGGGCAGCCAGTGTCCACGCCAGAGGACGTCAGCTGCACTAAATATTTATGTCTGATCACACGTTCACACACACAGAGAAAAAGTCAGAGATCGTGTTTACTTGGATTACGTTTCAGCCTGGGAACGACTTGGAGTTGACTCTTCATTTACATCACTGTCATCGCCATTACTTGAGAGATTTGAACCCATTATCCGGACGACTGATCTGAGTTGTTAAGTAAAGATCACTCACCTGAGTGGATAACTGGAAACGTGAGGTCTCGTTGTTTACATCAGTAAACAGGTTTCTGGTTGACATCCCCGGCATTAATGTTTTCGTGATCATCGATCATCGGCAAGTGATTAATTCTCTTCTCTCATCCTTCCCGAGGCGTCCGTGGCACGAGCATTGCGAGCCTCCATGTCGGAGCCGAGGGCAGGAGTGTCCAACTTTCTGGCTCAGCAGCTGAAGCTCGTGCTCGTCAGTGCTGGCTTCAACGCCAAGCAGATCAAACAGGCTCGTGTCCGCTCACGCCCTCGGACCTCAGATGGAGACAGTCACCAAGAAAGGCTCGGACATTCCTACAGTCGTAGTCACCAAAGTATCTATCTATCTTTATTTTCACAATCTTTGTGACCAGAGGATATATCTATCTTTATTTTATTTTTTTCGCCAGCTACATCTTTTTGGGGAGACAATTATTAATGAAACAATTATTGTTTTACTGTAATTCTCGAGAGTAAGTAATGTAAATATTTAATTAAAAAATAGAGTTCAAAGATCAGGGTATTTTGGAAAAGGAAGGAAGAAGAATTACTAGAGAATAAACGTGGACATCGGGAGATTTTCTAGATAAATAGATAATCGTGTCATGTAAATAAATAGTATATGTTAATATGTCACTAGTTTCATCAGAAGAACAACATTTTGTGTTTTCTGTGCAGGAGAGGCGAAGGCACCGACGACGCAGAGGGAACCATGGCGCCCCCGCAGGAAGTGAGGAGAATGAAAAAGGTCTCTCGCCGATCTTCACGAGATTTGCCGAGAACTGCTCGATGCAGGGTGCCCTCTACATCCTAGTCTCCAGTTCGTTGTTCTCCAAGACAGTTTGGAGCCTGCTTCTGATTGCCGCCATCGGTGTGATGGGTTTGCACCTGTACCAACTGTTCTGTGTGAGTGACCTCTCCCTTGTCTCCGGAATTTCCACAAATATGTCCAGGTGAAGTGACCTAGGGACAGGTTAGAAACCCAGAGGTGTAGGACTTCGTAATGAAAGGTTCAACATGGCCTGGGGTCATACTCATGAAGTGAGAGTAAGTAGTTTTCTCGGGGTAAAATCTGAAGAAGGAAGAGCGTCTAGTTTCCAAAGTTATTGAGTGGTGTCCATACCTCGATGACACTACTTTCAAGTATTTTTGCTCCAGGGAACTTTTTTCACCGGTTTATAACTTCGGGAGTCAACTGCGGGGGTCTGGGACATTTTAGTAACGAGGTGCTTAATTTTAAGTTTCCCATGTTGCCCTCGGCAATCACCTACCCTGGACAACGTCTGGTGTTTGGGAAACCAGTGTTGACCTTTGACTTTTCTTTGGGACATACCGATGACTGTAGGGAGAGATGAAGGAGAGGAGAGAGTGATTAGATCAATGAAAGCTGTTTGATCGTGCTGCATGATGTATGTGTGTTTGTGTGCATGTATGTGTGTGCGTGCGCACGAGCAAGTGAATGGAATGGGGAAGGGAGGACGCCAGGCCATGTTGTGGCTTAGTAAACCATGTCTCAATACAAAACAACGGCAAAGATTTCAGTCGTCCAGCAGAAATCGAAGGCTTTTAGAGAAGAGCAAAGTGAGCGACAAATGAACAAAGAATACCGGAAGTGTGCTGCGCGCCATTCGTGACTCGGTGACTGCAGGGCGTCATGCTGACTGAGCAGCTGACGTCACCTGGCGTGCCGCCCTTTGTGCTGCGTACACAGCACGCATAGCTGAACACACACACACACACACAGACCTACGTGTCTTAATCAACTGTTCAATACTGCAGCCCTAGCCCTAATATCTGACTGTTTAACTTTGTGTGTCTCACTCCCTGTATTTCCCGGGTGACATTGCAGACCTACCTGGCCTACCCGACCACCAACAGCATCTCGCTGGGATTCTCCAGCCTGCAGTTCCCCGCCATCACCGTGTGCAACGTCAACGCCGTGCGCAAGTCGCAGGTGTCGATGCTGTCGGAGAAATTCCAGAGCTTGGTCAACGCGTCCTCTCCAGACAACCTCGCCAGCTCCGTGCAAAACGTGAGTAGACTTCACTCACACCCTTTGCGCCTGGACACTGCAGGTTGTTGACACACACATGTAGTTTGAGGTATAACTGATGTACTTCGCTGACGTGTCTTTTACTGTTTGTTGACGTGTCCTTGCTGTACGTGTGACAGCAGGCGCCCTCCTCCAGCCACGGAAACAACCGGCGCCGGAGGAAGAGAGAGGGAGACAGCGGGGAGCAAAGCTTCTCCCTGGGTGGCTACAACTTCGGCCTCAACCTTGATGACTACAACGAGCGAGAGAAGCCCACCAACAACTACTACAAGTCACTACCCGGCTACAGCAGCTCGTGGGAGAGCGAAGGTGAAGATGCTACCTTGTCCACCATGAGCTCGACATTCCAGGAACTCCTGGCCTCGGAGTCAAGGTATGTCAACGTCTCTAGGACGGGACTGGCAGGCCAGCTGACCGAGGATCAGCTGATGGATGTATGGATGGATGATGATGATAATGACGACGACGATGATGATGCATTAAACACTAAAACCTTATCTAGCTTCACAGTAAAAAGGGTTTACAACCTTTATGCCGAGTCATTACATTTTATTTGTCATTACTTTTATGGTAAATATTTCAATTACAATCATTTAGTCAGTGAAATATTCTTTTTTCTGGGATGGATTTTTGGACCTTCCCGTCTGCAGGATTTGTCTATACTTACTAGTAAGGATGATTCTAATATCAGAGTGAACTGATGATCATTAAACGAAGAAGTCGGTCTTTCAACCGACAGTTAAAGTTAGAAAGAACTTCTCTGCTTCTACATTTTTTTTTTTTTTGTCTGTACAATGCTGGAGTGATCAGATTCATATCAAAATATGACAGCTGTCAGCTTTTTGTTTTTCTTTGTCAGAGAGCTACGACTGAAAGTCGGTCATCAGATCAGCGACATGCTGGTCAGCTGCGCCTTCTCGGGAAAACAATGTCATTCAGAGTGAGTTTTCTTCTTTTTCTTTCTCACTGTCTTGCCAGGTGAGAGGACAGGTGTGACGAGATGCTTGCGTGTAATGAGCCTCCTTTGTTTATCCTAATTTTCTCATTTGTAACACATTATGATACTAACAATAAAAAACAAGAAGCATGAAAATGCATGAAGGAACAAAACCTGACTATCTTTAATAACAACTGACCGTGAAATCGTGTTCCCCAGAAATTTCACCAGCCTCACGTCCTCCACCTTCGGTAACTGCTTCACCCTGCAGTATGACAAGTTCGTCAGCAAGGCCAGCGGACCGAGTGGAGGTCAGTTTTGGTTTTGAGAGGTGGGCGGTGATGGTGATGGTGGGAAAGTCTGATTCTTTCAGGTGGGGAAACAAAAGTTATTAAGCAGGACTCGCATGCAGTCGTCCATCTCCCTGATAATCTCGTCAGTATTCGCACCTGAAGTGTAACTGGGTCGATGCTTTCATCTCTCTCAAGACTTAATTACCATTTCATGTTTACCGTGTAACAAAAGAGTAGGAGGAGCAATAATAATTAGCAAAGAATTTTTTTTTTTTCAAAGACAGGAGAAAAAATGTGTGTGTTTGCCCAAGCCATTGAAAACCACCCAAAGTATGCGATCACACCTGTGTCTACGGTCGTCTGTGCAGGTCTGGAACTGATCTTCTTCGTGCAGACGGACGAGTACATCAGGGGCTGGACGGCAGATGAAGGGGGGCTGCAGGTAGTGGTGCACCCCTACAACACCATGCCCTTCCCTGATGACGAGGGTTTTGCTGTGGGCGGAGGGTCCGGCACCTTCGTGTCCATGAGAATGGTCAGTCTCTGGGACACAATCCCACAATGCCTTCTGTCTCGCCTGAGCGCCAGTCACCACCTCACTGAGGCTTCCTGACGTCATAGACCGTTCTAGAAATCTTCACTTCATGGACACCATCAAACTCCTTGCACAATTTTTTTCAGAGTACATACGAATTTTACCCTAGTCGTTGTTGTGAGCCTCTGTGTACAAACGTCACCTGTGTATTTATGTACTTTGTGTAGGTCACGTGTGTCTCATATTACATCGGTTGAGTGTCTCTGTGTACCATACGTACGTCACGCGTGTGTTTCTGCGCATGTGCGAGCTTACGTGCCACGTTATTTATTGGAATGTTTGTGAACAGGTTAACGTGGACAGGAAGGGGCCCCCGTACGGCACCTGCACCGACACAGATTCATTTTTCAAGAAATATAATGTCATCTATACACGACAGGTGAGTTGTCTCCCAGACCTTCGTTGTCACTTGCTTCTTCTGTCGATGTATTGAGCGACGACTAATGGGATGAAAATTAATTTCTAATGACTAGGTAACATTCATGCAATACACCTATAGGATATATATATATACATGGTTATTCATGATGTCCCCTGAGTACATGAACATGTACAAAATAAAGGCACGGCGATGAAGGAGATAAAGGAACATGCCGACGACGAAAAGAGAGAGAGAGAGAGGGACGGGGAGTTGGGGAAGGAGAGAAAGGGGCACACAAGCTGAAACAAGAGGTCTACAATGTATGATAGGAAACCTACCGGTTACAAGACAAAACGCATAGAAATAAATAAGAAGAGATACAGATATGAATCTAAATATGCGGAAAAATATTGAAAAACAAATCCTTTTGTTTCAAAATCTAATAAACATCTCTGTTATTTGTTGTTGTTTGAGTAGACATGCCAGAAGATCTGCGAGCAGTCGGCTGTTCACTCCCTGTGTGGGTGTCGGGATGAGACCCAGGACCAGCTCAACTTTCTCATGGACGCTCTGAACCTGCTGCCATGCCGGAACATGACAGGTCAGTGCCAGAGCCTCCCTCTCTATCCCCACAGTCAATGCAAACAGTCCTCGCCATGTTGCAACAGAACAGCTCACCTGAAACAGCTTTGTCCACCATGTCCACCTGCACGTTTGTTTAAAAAGACTTTGGCTCTGTGCCATACTGTGAGTCTTCCACTAAAATACATCATTAAGCACATGAGTAAATGGAGTGAGCGAAGTTCAGTGTGGACAAGACATTAAAGGAAATCTGTGTGTTGTGTGTGTGTGTGTGTGTGTGTGTGTGTTTTTTATTCTTACAGAAATGGTGTGCATGAAAGCAGCCCAGTGGAATTATTCCCAAGGCTTGATAGACTGCCCCTGCAACAATCCATGCTCGTAAGGACTATTCACTGACTTGTATAAACATTAATCCAAACTATACAAACTGTACACGTGTTCAAACGTTCATCTGACATCATCAGCAATACATAAATCATTAATTAACATAATTATTTAATAATGTCCATGTTTCCTCTTGTCAGTGTTCTCAGTACCTTCGCAGTATATGAAGCTTTCTAACCTCTCTGACAGATTAACTAAACATCGAGGACAATTCTAGATCACTACTGCCATGTATTTCCAAATAAACTGTATATACCGATACAAATGATATAAATATACATGATTTTAATTTAATAATGTTCTAAATCCCCACTAAACTAGACTCATACTCTAATACCTGCGAAGAAAAGACACATCTCTGTAACATGGCAGACAGACCCTCGACAGTCAACCAAGTCAACCCCCATATAAACTCCCTATAAATAAGATAATTATTATTTAATTTCCAAGAGAATTCCCTCAAATAATTGACTTACAGAAGACAGATGTCTGTAGAGAAATGATGTTTGTTCTGCCTCATCATCGACTCTTCTCTCTCTCTCCAGGGACACAAAATACGAAAAACTTGTCTCTACGACCCTGGCCTCAGTCATCCTTTGCGGTGAGCTGCACATTCACATCTGGAACTTGATTGTAGTCACAAGGAATATTTGTTTTCGTCTTTTGATTACATTTCTTTGTACAATAACATGTCACAACCGATTGCCTCCTATCACCATGCATATACTGAATATTAAAAATGTAAAACATTAATTAATAAATATAATAAAGTACTTAAAATAATTAATTATATTGAATTTCTTTTTTTAAATTTTGAAACATTTATCAATAGAGAGATTGCGACACAAATACTCATGAGAAGAGCAGGAGATGAAGCAACAAATGTAACAATTTACCTGTGTGTTTGTTTGTGTGTATTTGCGTGTTTGTGTGTTGACATCATCCAGTTTGTCATGGATCCCTCTGTTTGTATTGACAACAATCAACGGTTGATTATGTCTGTTCAGGACCTGCTGGTGCAGACGATATGCCGCAAGAAAGGGTCGTCGGTGTGTCAACAGCTGCAGAGCAAGCAGACGGACGCACGGGCGCTGTCGTACGTGAGCGGCTGGCGGCCTACGTGACGTAGTAACGTAGTTGCTCAGACAAAGGCCGTTCTTAACCGCACAAAGTGTGTGTGTCTCACGGGAAATTAATGGTTTGGGGGCAAACGGTGGGGGATATAGAAACTTTGGTCAACAAGCTGAACTATATTGAAACTTGTTTGCCAATACATGGCACTTGAGGTCACGTGCACACTTTTATTGGTTAAGAAAGGTCTTGAGACAAAGTCTGGACAAAACTCGCCAGAAAAACTTAGTTAAATAATTCTTGTTAATTAAAAAAAATATGGATCGTGGTGCTACATTGTTTAAAACTCTGCTAATGAAAAAGCAGGTCTGGAAGCAGAGAGCTGGCTTCGAAGGTCCAGGAGTTTGATGAATTCAGTATTACAAATATTTCATTATTTTAAACACTGATGTAGCCCTCCTGTCCACTAAAACTATTTGAATTCCACTTTGCAGACACGAGTTCCTGAAACTGAACATCTTCTTCGAGGACCTGAACTACCAGAACCTCTCAGAGGAAGTGGCATATGAGGTAAAAACCATTTTTAATCCACGATAGTCGGTGCCATTAGGTTATTTGCATAACTGCGATGAAAGACGATGGAGGGGAGACCCTGTCAGTATTGTATTCTACAGGCAGAGTGACAGGTTGAAATACTCTACACCATCTGAAATGTTCCTGTCCACAGGATGTACAGTTCCTGTCTGACGTGGGTGGGTCAGTGGGACTGTGGATCGGTCTGTCCATTCTCAGCATCTTTGAGATCCTGCAGCTGGCCGGAGAACTGATGGGTCACTTCCTGTGCTGCAAATGGCGGGAACCAGTCAGTCCTCGCTGAGACATGTTGCAGGTTGCTATGACCACCAGAACCTTCCTCCCCCGGCACACTTCCCTGCAGACCTCGCCACCAACAAACAGACCCTGCACTTCGTGTTCGTCATTTATTCTTCTTTATGCGTCTGCGGCAAATGTAGACTTTTCTTCGGAGAGTGGATTCCACGGTAATTAAAAAAAAAATACATAAAAACTTCATTTAAAACTGTTTTTCCGTCTCGTGCATCCTCAGACATTAGGAGAATGTTAATGGACATAATCGATTTGCATGTTTCTCTTCAATGGAAACAGTTAGGCAATCACAGAAACAAACATTGCTGTGGATGTTTTGGGGCATTGGAGTCGACACAAGAGATTGTCTATAAACTCATCTCCTGGGATGAAAGGATGTGTGCACAGCATGGCGGTGTAATTTTGTTCAGCGAAATTTGAGCTGGTGGCATGGCAAGCTCCCCTTCCATGTTATTCCCTTGATGGATGGAGGAACTATTGCGTCGGTTGTCAACGGACCTCTGAAAACATTCCAGCTCATCACATAAATCCTACTGCATCTCTTTCAGAAGTCGCCGCAACTTTGCAAAAAAAAAAGAAAAAAAAAAAAATTACTGTTCCTTATTCCCAAATCTTTGTTTTATTTTGCCTTACTTGCAATCTAGACCCTCTTCAACTTTTCTACCTCTGCGGTCGTAGCTCTGTTATTGTGTTGTTTACATTTATTCTGGTTATGGCTAATGTGTTAAAGACAACACAGATTTCAGATTAGGTGTCGGTGACATGTTTCAATCTTGTATATTGTTAGTGTTATGGCTGAAACTGGTCTCGTCTATTAGTTTCAAAGCTAGTCGTTAATATTGTAGACATGGCTGTCCTCGATCATTGATATGTTTTCATTATCATCTAGCCTATATCTGTACTTAAACCATAACATATTCCACGGGATCGCGCTTTAAAATTTTAAACTGAGATTGCATCTTGTCGACTCATAGTTGTTTTAGAAGTAATGCTTTAGCTATATTCCCAGGTTTAAAAAAAATTTTCAATGTTTTCATCTTTTTTTGTGACAAAGTTTGTGTTTAGACTGGTGTTCTGTCTTCTTTCAGCAACTCTAACTGTACCATAGTGACGTCACTGTTTTCTGTTGCTACAGTGGTTGTAACTAAATTGCAGAATACTCAAGTAAATGTGCTTGTCCTTCGTTACAGTTGTTCTGAACTGCGCAATAAAGACATACCTGGGAAAGTAAATATCTGCTGAAATAGTAATTTATTTAAAAAACCCAGAATCTTTGTTCACATTGAAGCAGTTGGAAGAAGTTTGAGAGGTTAAAGGTCTAGTGGGGTGTAATTTTTTTTCTAATGACTGAATAATGCTCAGTGCAAGATACAACTTTCAAACACCTGGGTAAACATCACATTTCAGTTCTCGTGACACCTCCAGTGATCAAGAGGAAGAAAATAGAAGTATCTGGGGAAAAAAAAATCCCCGACAGCAAGCCCTGTGAACAGAGTTCAGTGACTGCCCTGAAGTGAGAATTTGAACCGCGTGTAGTCGTGATATGCACGGTTAACCCCAGGATAAATTAAGAAGACATTTTAAAAATGCCAGTGATTAGTTGGTAGGTGTTTTGCCTTGCTGGACATCAAGACACCTCACATATGGAGCTCGCCATGGTCAGAAAACAATGACAAGTGACTAGAGGCGAAACACCTTTTTCAAAGAAAGATATGTGTATGTGAGAGAGAGAGAAAGTGAGAGAATGATCATATGCACATTTACTGACCCAACACACAACACATTTCTGTTGTTTGCACTAGAAATAATGATTCCATCAACCTGTCGTCACCAGTTTATTTCACGCTCAGAAAGTCGCTAAATTCAGATCAACACCATTACATGCTAACAGAGCTGAGTACTTCGTTGTAACCAAATAATCATGTCAACTCTACATTTAGAAAGTGTATCAGTACATTAACAGAATATTTTGACACAAACGTGCTTGTAACAGCGAGCTGAAATGTTTCGTTGCCTCCTAATTCTCGGCAACTTCAAAGAATACAAACTAACACAAATAAAACTAAATTGGTTTTAAAAAATAAAAGAACTAATACCACATGCTTTAACAGCTTCTCTGTTATACCAAGAGAAAAAAAATCGCTGCAGTTTGTTCATGTTTGACCTTGTGCTCAAGAGTATAAAAAAATTTCCAAATGTAAAGTGGTTTTGAGAAAGCATATTGTTTA
Source organism: Pomacea canaliculata (assembly GCF_003073045.1). Classification (NCBI taxonomy): domain Eukaryota; kingdom Metazoa; phylum Mollusca; class Gastropoda; order Architaenioglossa; family Ampullariidae; genus Pomacea; species Pomacea canaliculata. The sequence goes on from NC_037599.1 coordinate 8,854,545, forward strand.
TGAAACATGCGCATGTGCTGATTTTATGTAAACTCTCCCACAAACACAGAATCTTTAAGGAGCAGAGACAATAAATGAAATCCTAACTTCCCAGTTTCCGTCAGGTAAGCAAGCGAGGAAATATGAATTTTAATAGGAGAAAAAAATCACTGTTCTTTTCTATACTTTAGTTAACAAATATTATAGATGAACTTTCTGAGAAACTTTAAACAACTGATAACCCTAAATAACCAGTTCATTTGCATGAAGTCTTTGAAATCTCAAAATGGCAACAATTTGTTTTAAGCTTTTAAATTGACTAATTTAATTTCCTTGACAATGAATGTGTTGAAAATATACAGAGTTATCTCATTGCTTTTGATTAATCTGATTTGTTTTAATTTGTTTATCAAGCATGAGCAAATGGCAGTGCTAGGTAATTTTAACTGGTTGTTCAGGTAGACTACATGCTGCATCTATAGTTTGCAGCTCATGAATGTAGAAATTTACAGATGATTTCTGTGAAAAGTTGATAGCACATTGATAGCTCACTGTAATGTAGACCTTTTTAAAAAATAAAAACCTCAAAAAGCTTTAAATGTAGACATAGCTCACTGTCTTCTTTCCCAAATGTATTTGCCATTTCCTATGGAATGGTTTTAGGCGTTTTCTAAGAGCTATGACCACAGACACACACAGAGTACCTTAACAGGACTGGTTAAATAATCATTACCCTAAATGCTTTGTTAATTTGTCTTTACCACAGCACACACATGGTAATGGCAGTAGGCAAATGTCACACTGCGAAGCCGGTAATAAGAACACAAATTATGCAAAAACTTTCAATGTTTGCTTCCCTCAATCTGTGAGGACTGCACTGCAACAATGAGTAACAAAACTGAAAAAGGAAATGTAATGGATGCTTTACACTTCACTGTCAATTTCTACAGACAAACAAAAAGAAACACGTTTATTACAAACGTTTCCGGGAGGTTTTGTACATCATTTGAAGTTTCTTATTTTATTCTGGAATTGACAGTAGAAGCTGAGGTAAAACATCCATGACAGTGCTACTGGTATCTCCTGATCACAGAAACATAATTTGGATGGACATGAGTACCACAACAGCCTGAATCTCTCTCACACACACAGGCATGCACACACAGATGCACATGCAGGCACACACATTTCTCTCTCTCTCACACACATATATCTCCCACAAGCATATATAAACATAAATAATTTAAAGCTATGAGCACATTTCATACCAAATACTGACAGCACATCCTGGCAGTGACTTTCAAAGTTGTGCATTAAAAAAGAAATTTTTTTTGGTAATAGCTATCAATATTGAAATGAACATCAAAGCCTTGAAAACAAGCTCTCAAATGTTTTAAGTGTGCTTTCTTTGTCTGGCAAGGAACAGCGCTGACAATTATAAATGCATTCACAATACAAAATCTGAACCGTGCTTGGAAGCTTTTTAAAAGATAAATATCAAAAAGAAGCTCCTCAGGTGTTTTGAATGTCAGTGCTACCAGCATTAAAAATAAATTATAATTTGATTCAAATGCAGCCAACTACTAACAAAGTCTGCCGCAAACTTAAAAATATCAAGAGAAATGAATTACAATCAGTGTAACAAATGTTTCTATGCAAGGATAAACCAATACAAACCATAATGCACAGATCCATATAAACAAAATGGCACAGCAACTAGTAAATCAAAAACCTGAAGCAAGCAGTAAAAGACAGGAGTTCCCTCCAACATCCCCTTCACACACACACACTGAGAGTAGGAAAGTGAAAGAATATTACAGACCATCAACATTCAAGATAATGTGTTTTCCACTATTACTTCAACAAATACTGGCAACTTATTCCTTCGAATCTATACTGGCTTTTTACATGAGGATGAAGCTGATATGTACTTTACAATAAATATGAAATTTACAAATACTGAAAAGCATTCTCGTTTAAGTTTCCATTGGATAAAAAGAGAGTGCTTTTCTGAAAGGAACATGTCAAGTAAGAAAATCAAAGCTGAAAGTGGAAGACATAGAAATACTACAAGAAATGGGTTGCATTTTCTTCATCAGTCGTCCCAGAGGCAAACAAAGACTTGTGTACATACACTCACATGCAAAAAAAATAGGAGTATTATAGTCAAATCAGTCTACGACAAAACAAAGCTATTCAAATGAGCTATAGAGCTAATGGCTAACTAATGGGATTTAAATGCTAAGGGATGGAACCAAACAGCAATGTTTTCATTTCTATAAAGTTCTTGATATGCACCAAGTTATTGTCTAAACAGCTTAAGATATGGCTGTAGAGCTTAACCTGACTATTAATTCAGCACCTCTGCCAGTTAAGAAAAGCAAGCATCGTATTCTGGGATTTAGCAGCGCTGCTGGTTAAGAAAAAAAGCATTGTATACTAATACCGAGAGCCACATGCTTTAGTGTGAACATCGTGAAGAGGTTCCTCTCCACTGCATTGATTTGCACAATGCTGACATGATGCCTTCTCAGGATAAATTTTGTCCCTTGCAGATGCCTCTCAACCAGTTTTGAAACACATTTCCAAATAATTTTACAAAAAAATTACTATACCATCCAATAGCAAAAAAGACTAAAGCTTGAACACAAATCTACTTCTAATATTCAGCCATATCACCAACATTTCATTGTACCTAATACACGGAATCAATATGAACAAAATAGCATTGAGTTTAAAATTAAAAGATAGTATTTGACTAGAACATGCCTGAAACCCTGGGCATTCATGATCCTCTCCCACCCTCAGGAACATCTTTTTTTCCTGCCCCCAAACATGCAAAAGTCATGTTTTTTAATTTGCTTTTTTGTCAAAAGTTCTATATTTAATTGAATGCAAGAAAAAAATCAGTTTCTGATAACATTTGCACAGTCAGACAACATAAACAGTACAGGCACCGGTTTTCATTTCTAGTCACACGGTAAACAAAAGTCTTAGTCTGAAATGAGAGCATAAAGTTTCTTGACGATGACAGCTTTGAACGAAACCATTCCTTGCATCCATCCCATAGACTGATTTTGATGCCTCACTCACTGTCCTGACACAGCATTTGACTCCCTGAGAGTGGCAAGGTATCTGACTAACAAAGGGCTGAGTGACAAGCTGCTAGAGTTCTTCATTTCAGAGGTGGTTCCACTGTGAGTTCCTCCATTGATGGCAGCAATCTTGAAATGTTTGAGCACTTTCTTTAGTTTGGGAGGTCAAAACTCTGACTTGCCGTTAAGACCCATTAGCTTGCTTGGCGAATGGTCTTTATTATGTCCAGTGCTGCCTTTCTATTGACTTCATTGTAATCTCCAAAACATTTTCCTGATGGGCCCAGGTATGTGTTCCATTGGACAACAGGTCATGTTATAATCCTGCAGGCTGATAACAAACTCTGTTGCTTAATTTGTTGAAGCAAGTGCTTTGGTCCATCAGTGCACCTTGGGTGATACTTGATGCTAACCATGTAAGTCCATAGCAGCAGACAATGAAGTTTGTCAGGGACTACAGTTTGTTACTTGGCTGCACCATTGCCACTGCTATTTGGCCACCGACATGAGCGCATGTTTCCCTGCAGTAAATCATCACTGATGTTTTCACTCACTTCTAATAACTGTGACCATTTCGTACACGTAGGCTTGGTCATTACTAAGTTTGCTGACGTTGAGGATCATCGTAATGAGTTGAACAACTACTTAACAGTTTTACTATTGTTCTATTCGTCCACTATGGGTGTATCTCACTGTCCTATTCAGTTACTTTATATCTCACTGTATCAAAATCACTAGTCCCACTGTATCAATAATACAACCCCCACTGTCACATGCACAGATAAGTAGAAGGTTCCAGGAGGAACTATATATAGCTCGAATGTTCTACAACAATCTAGGCTGATGTAGCAATGATGTAATGATTTCTAATCTTGTTTACACAGCATCTTCAGACCGACAGCTGAAGTCACTTGATATGTGCAACATCACTTATTAATTTCATCACTAATGAGATGAGCTCAATCATAATAATACAATCAATAATCATCAATAAATATCTACAACAAAGAAGCATCCATTATGGAAATAACAAAACTATAGGTCACGCAGAAAATAATATTTAAGTACAAAACATTTTAAATAAACATGGCAGATTGAAATTCTGACTAAAGGACATTTTTTGTGGTAATAAGGTTAGGTTAGGTTTCATATTTGAAATCAGGATAGTGAATGGCACAAAACCTGAAATGTGCGTCAAAATCGCTGACAAAACTACATTGCTTTTCTTTATTTTGTATGTTATATTCTTTATGTTTATCAAGAAGTATGCCTCAACATAGCTCAGGAAACTCTTCACACAGCAAGACACCTGTACCTAAATTTTTTTTTCACAAAACTTTTCAGGAACACCCATATCAATATTCTACTGCTTTTATTTGTACAAAATAGTTTTGTCCGACAAAATAAAAATATTGTTTAACTTAACATCAACTTTCCACAAACATTTTGTAAAGGTATAGAGGTGTATTTGTTCTTTCCTACAATTATGCATCAGCGGACTAAATCTTTTAAGCGTGACTAGAAAGTTTCGAAAACCAGTTGTACTACTGCAGGCAGTGAAAGTAATGGGAAAAAAAAGCAAGACATAACCTTTAAAAAAGCTACTAAGCCATTTTATTGTTGACCTTTTCAAAACTACAGCTACAGTCAAATCTCGCTACTATGCCACCTGGTTACTATGCCACTCTCCGTTTATACCACTTTTGCTCGGTCCCGACAAAATTCAATGCAAAATAAATTACTTTGCTACCACCTACTCTCACTACTGCCGAGGAAAAGATGCACGGGAACGAGGAGATCAAGCTGTCTGACTTTCTCAAAGCTGACGAGCGCCTCGCAACTGGAGGGTCTTTCACGATGGAGGAGATTGCGGAGGAGATGCTGTGCAGTGAGGAGCCGGTGGAAAGCGAAGACGAGAAGATTGAGGAAGAAACTGTTCCGATCGAGGAAGACCAGCACGCTTGGAGCACTGTACGGAAGTTCTTACAACAGAGAAGCGGGAAGCCCAGTGTGATGCAAGCGTGCCATCGACTAGACAACAAGTTGTACGAGATCCGCCAAAAGAACATGCCCCAGCCGACGATTCTCGAGAGCTTTGGACTGATGGGTAACTTGAGCAAATAAAGCCGTTTTTACGAACCCTCACTACTATGCCACTTTTGCTAGGACCTGGTAGGTGGCATAGTGGCGAGATTTGACTGTAGTGGAATAAGTGGGAGCATGTTCTAAATGTCAGGGATCTGATTTCTTTCTGTGCACAAAACAGAATATTGAGTAGGAGGTTGCTCTTCATGTCAGTAGGCCTAAGTGTTAATTAAATGTTTTATCATGTCAACAAAAGCAGTTTCAATGACAGTAGAAACCTTGTCTAGCACTAGCACTAGTTTATAATGCACTGTGCACAAGTTGTGTGCAATCAGTTCTCTGGTAAACCACCTACATCAGTGCCAAATGAGTTATTGACCTCCACACAAATGATCCACATAATGGGAAAAAAAGCAAAAGCATGAGTAAACTGAATTGTCTGTCTTCTTGCAACACACACACAATAAAAATAATCTAACAGTTGCCACACACTTTAAATTTAGCCCCCACACATTAAAATGCCATTTTCTATGTAATTAAAAAAAAAAAACTTGCTTGCATCCACCTGTGTAAAAAAGAAATGCCGTGAACATGGTGTATGACAAAGTATTGCCATTTTGTTCTGGTAGGCTTTTATAAATTTTTTTACATCCTCCCAGTAAGTAATCATGAGGTGACTCTTTCATTTAACTATGAAATAATTATACCTTACAATATATTTGATTCACAACCTACATTGTTAAAAAGCCAAAAATGCAAGACTTGTTTTGATCAAGAGCAAACAAGCATGAATGAACTAAAGGCAACAAATTCAAAATCTACTTGCACATCAGCACTGAGTAAGCACATATCAACTTTTTAACCTTTCTCTTTTAAAAATTTGAGATTCTAACTAGTTTATTACAACAGCTAAAAGAAAAGTCATGGCGCCTATGCTATACTTTTGATTTTATCCTCATTAGTCAAAACAACACAAATGCTTGCAAGGAAAGTTTATGAAGAAATGGCATTTTGTGCTCGTCAATCACAGAACTTTTTAGAAAGTAAAGTTTATCATGTGAAAAAAGTTATAGGTTTCCCCCCTACCCCAGTAATCTTGGTGCTCTCATTTGCTATGATAAAAGTCAAAATAGTTCCAGCATCTGATTCTGATTTTTGTCAGGATTACAATCAAGTCTGCAGAATTAACACATAAGACATCAGTCAACAATCCACACGGTTAAAGAGTTTAATAAGTTTAAAATGTAACCTTTTCGATTTAGAGCATTAATTTCATACTCCCTTGGCATTAGCTCACATCGATGACCAGGGCCATGCTTAAAGGCCATCAAATGCTTTTGATAAATATGGTAACTAGTGATCTTGGAGTTGAGGGCCCTGCACATGCCCTATGCCTTGGCCCTGCAGGGACTAAGAACCGGACTTGTCAATAACATCTTTTCCTGCCTAGGTCATATATAAGAATTTTACCAAGTACTTTCACTGCTAAAGACAGGCTGTCGTCATTCAAATGTATCCCTGAATGTGCTTGTTCTTTAATATCTATTAACATTGTTCTTTGCCTTCTCTTTCTGTATTGTGTATTGTGCAGACCCAAGCTGCAAGCTTTAAAGCATTTCCACAACTACTACTTAAATGTCAGAAATTCTTTATTGCTTTTTTTTCTTTTTCACCAAGACTGAAGGGAGACGAATATAATTTATTACTGAATTAACTCCACACTTCACACAATTTTGATGGCATCAACTATAATTTGTGCCATTATGATGAAAAAGAAGTTATCCCAGTGAGCCCCTTAGCTTGGTGCCATAAAAAAAAATTACTTTCGTTACAGCACCTTCTCTACCCTCTGAAACAACTCTTGTAATAAATTATTTCGCAGTCAATATATGCATAACTGTGGAAAGTATAATGGTCATGTCCTCAAAACATCACATTTAACATTCTTCAGGTTACAATGAGGTCCGACACACAAGTGGAAAAGTACTGTACTCAATGGTACTTTGGCCAAAGCAGGTGAGCAGACACACAATATTTAAATCATATCAGCCAACTGGCTGACTTCTGTTCTTGAAAATACTTAAAAGGGCCACCATGCAAAATTAGCCATTACTTTCAGTACACCTGTGCAGCATGACTGTCCTGTGGCTGTGGCTGTGAACGAGTTGTGCACTAAATAAAGTCTGCTGCATTCCCATTGGTCTGCATGTTCAGAATCAGACGGTACAGTTTCAAGGCAGGACCTAGCTTGAGAGAAAACCTGGTGAGCACATCATTACGCTTGAGGTCCATAAGTGCTTCTCCATCAATTTCCTGCAGAGAAAATAATTGGAATAAAATTAATGATAATAAAATTACATTACAAATTATTTAAAACAAAAAAAAAAACAAAATAAAATGAACATGAAATTCCCATTATTTGAAGTAAAATAATATGTATAAAAAGCAAAATATGTTCAATATAAAAAGAATTAATAAAATGCGAAAATAAGTACTTTAATCTTTCTTGCAGATTATGAATTTTTTTACTATATCAGAAAGGTAAGATGATTAATAGGTTGATAAACAGCTTGATGGATGGCAAGCAAGAACAAATTATTTCTACCTCCAGGCATATTCTGTTTGTCTCTTGTAACTAGATACACAAATACTTTGGATCACAATTGTTCGTGTTTTTTTTAAAAAAATCAAAGAAACTTGTAATTAATGACACCATTAAAGCTATTCAAATATATAATAGCATCATTTCTGAATAATAACTATTAGCCTGCCATGTCTGCTATAAATTACCTCTGCTTTCAATGCCTGTGCCTGATCCAAAAATCCTGCAGACTCTACAAACTCCACGACCTTGTCCACTGACCAGTGTGTCACATCAGGGAAAGACTGCCCATCGAATTTACTGACCACTAAGCGTCGTTCCTCTTTACTTTCTTGTCTGGGCAGAATTGGTTCCAAAACTGGCATTTCTGGGCTGGAAGAAAGTCTTCCATTTATCAGGAAAATATTCCAATGGCCTTAATCATAAATAAGTGTAACCTTCTTACATCTTACCTCTGGATTTAATAACAGCAATACAAAATTAACAGCAATGTCAAATCATCTCAGAAAATAATTACCTCTCCAAATAAAAAAGACTCTATTTATTTCTTACGCAACCAATTATTACATGATCAGATATAACCACTTGGTCACCGAGTATTTGTGGTCAATTGGTGATGTTGACAATCTGAACTATGAGGACTGAAGGTGAACCAGTCTCAAACCCACCAGCTGATAAAAGACATAATCAAGATCTTTAGCTTTCCAGTTTCATATAAGAATCCTCCATATGAGACGTGGTCACAATGACACAGCAAGGCCAATAATATGAGAGACTGCAAGCACAAATGCCTCAACAACTGACAGCCCGTAAGAATGCTAGCACCAAGAGAATGAAGAATAACTTGAAACTGTCAGAATACAGAAACACATTTGCAACATGAGGCACTCTTCATTATCACTAGTCCTGAAATATTCAACAGACATCAATCCCTACTCTTTCCAGGTAAATATCTGTGCTAATTTAAAGATTTATGTTTGTCATATAACCACTCCCAGCCTTCTGAAATATTGTACTATACGTTTGTATGTACAGCACTGTGAAATGTCGCCCACAAAAATTTATATTGCAAACACTCTCAGAAGTAAGTTAGTGTACGCCTGCTGCCCCTAAAAATCCTTCGGTAACAAAGAAGCACATGTGTGTGTCACACAACAGATTCAGTTCAGGACACATGAAAACCCCTTCAGTCTGCATGTCTTCTGCAAACCTTGTGCCTGTCATAAAATATCACCCAATATTTCATTGTTTCTCCTGTAGAATAATGTAGATTGGGTAAGTCCTTTCAGAAATCAAATTAGCACAAAATATATCCAAAACTATTTTGAGCTCTTATCAATAAATCATATATAAAGCTGCTGAACAGCAATTGTCATGGCATGCCTAACTGGAAAAGCTGTTTTGCATCAACTTTTTGGAGAAATATTGCAAGTCTGATCAAACCAAATTTTCCCTATGTTGAATTTTGTCCAATGGGGAAAATATTGATATAAATTGTGGATACTGCCACTTAAACTCTCCCCTACCACTGACCATGTGCTCTATCTGCCTTGCTTATCGCATCATGCAATGCAAAAACGAAAGATATGAGCACATGATTAATGGTGGAGTGAACATCTGTCTGCAAAAATCTATTCCTGGTGACAAACACAAGAAGAGTGCGCACAATAAACAAATCTTACCCCAAGCTGGCCTCCTTGCCACCCCTAAGGTTCTTGCACCACCACGCTGAATAGCTGCAACATAGTGTTACTTCAAAAGATCATGGAGCCAGCTGTAGGCTAACAGAGAAGAAAGATTAAACCTGGGGACCATGTGAAAGGAGTGAAGGAACCCAAGGAAAGCTGCCAAATTGACAAGTTGCAGCAAGACATGAAAATTAACAGAGACATGGAAAGTAGGTCTGTTAAACATAAGATCAAGGTTAAGATTACTCAAAGGGCAAAAGGCCACAGATTCTGACTCCTGACACTATGAACCAAACTGAGGCAGAAAGACAAAAAAACTGTTTAACAAGTGGTGCAGACAAGATTCAATTTTCCAAAAGGGTCTAGTTCCATAAACTCTGTTATACAACATAAGACGACTGTACAGATTTCCTTCATTTTCCCATGCTGAGAAGTGTTCAGGTGAAATTAAATTCACATTTAATCTTCTCAAAATAAAATGCGCCACGTTTAACACAAATGAAGCACAAGGCAGAATTGTTTAAATTCAAGTTAAGACAACTCAAGAAAGATACAAATGAACTATTTATCACGAAGACGAAGAAACAAATGACACACCAAGGTCAAAGTTCAGACCTTTCATATTTTTCACAAGACCAGATCTCCCCTCAGTTTACTTGTAAATAGTGCTTTCATTTAATTTTTTTCCCCCTCTCCTTGATTTTCATTTCAACCACAGTGTTCGCTGTGCCCAAAATAGCCTTGTTTTTAGCTCTGTTGTTAAATATTTGCAAAGAAGTTAACATGAAAATTCATGAGAAAATGACAATTCAAAATGCTCAAGATTATAACAAAGGGAGCATACTCTCATGACATTAGCAAAATCAAAATGTTTAAGCCCTCCTCTAAAATCTCATTCTCAATGTTCATCCACATTCTTTGGGACTTCTCCTCAGGTAGATTTCCACAATACTACTTACCTCAATTTATCTACATTATCAGGAGATGGTGAGTCACAGGGTGTTGGTGGAAAAGATGTTCTGTTTCTGCATTTTCTATCAAGAAAAAAAAAAATCTTACTGAATAATGACAATATTTATTAACCAAAACAGAACACAGGTATACAAACTCAGGGAACGTGATGTAACTGGAGACATACAAAATACAGACAGTTCCTCGATTTCGAAGTCAAATTTTCAGAAAATCACATATTATTCTTCACATTAAACTGCTTTAAAAAAAAAAAAAGAAAAAAAAAAAAAGAAAAAGAGAATTAGCACATATTTCCAGTCTGTCTGATCCAACATGTGACACACTGATGTTCATAGTTGATGCAAGCATGTTCCTCTCTCTCATACACACTTTCACATGAGGATAGCAGCTATCTGCATAATAAATTCAATTCCTGTGAGGGGGAAAAAAAAAAGAAAAAGAAAAAGCAGAAACTATAGGACAGACTGCAGTAGCACAGAACATGAAATACAATACCTGGGTGGACTGATGACGGCAGGGAGTCATGCAGGCTTAAGTCATCATGGTCAACTTGCTGTCTGATCACTAAACCCATCACCTGGGCATCTGTCACACACTCAGAGCACTTCCAGCCATCTGGGAAAGGTATAAGCAGCCACTTTAGATCAATGCTTAACTTAAGATGGAAATTTTATGCAGACAAACAGAAATAATGAACAAAAGTCTGTGTCATCAGTAGCTTCAAATGAAAATTAAAAGATACTGACCTTAATCATGTTTTCACATCACTGACATTAACATCTCTTATTAGAGAAACAGTATAAGAGTGAAAAAAATTAAAGAAAGTAAGAACTAAAGATAGCATTTTCCTGATCTGAGAATGCCTCTTTGGTCTCGGGGAAGGTCACAGACTATGTCTGGTCAGCGGCATGTGGCTTATGCAATTGCAACAAAATGAAAATGAGCTGTCAGCCTTGTCCAGTTAGTCAAGGTACATCGTGCAATTCCAAGCCCAACGGTTCTTGGATAACATGTGCATCATGTTCTTGAAGCAAGTGTTTCAAGGCTACACTGATGCTATAAGTCTACAAACTTTTACTCAAATGAAACGGCCAGATCCAATGCTGACAATAAAATCCCACATAAAAGTGTTCACAAAAGAAATCAATCTGGGTGCTAGATACCCTATTATATAAAAGGTATAAGTTTAAAAACTTTGTCATAGAGGCAGTAGGATGTATACAGCATATAGAAGACAGGGCCCAGCCCTTCGACCTGTCCAAATAAGATTTAAGAAGATCACTTAGAGATGACATTAAAAAGCACTAGCCACAATGAAGCAAGAAGGTAAGAACCACACTTGAACATTAAAATTTAACTTCATTTAATGAAGTCAAGAATCAGACATACCTTTGGGTCGTTTCTTCAAGATTGGCTGATGGCAAGATCTGTGATAGGCCTTGTCACATCCACTGCAAATAACTGGGATTGCCTGCAAGATTTAAATAATACTAATAATACTAATCTTGCTTTGTGCGATGCTGGCAGCATGGCTATAAACAACTAAACAAATGTGCAACAATAGGGTAAATTGATAAATTTTCTATGCAGATACTGTTAATATTATTAGAGTAAAGAAACTGTTTAGCAACCAGGACTCATATTTCACCTACAACATGTGTACCTCTGCCTTTCTCTACATCATAAAAGTTCTTGGCTCTCTTCCATTCCTACTCTCTACTGCACACCTGTGCACACCATGCATGCACACACATACATGCAAATGTGCACACCTATTACTTGATTTACTTACAGCTTTTACAAAAGAGTTGCACACAGAGCACTGCTTGCATGTCACGCAACGCCAGGTATTACGGTCAATCCTCTCTAACCGTTCTTCAGAATAATTGACACAATAAGGATGAGCTGAAAATAAACAATCGCATGATTAGGCATGCACACATTCGTTGACGCAGGCAAGGAAAATCTCTGGATATTGACAAAACTCATTCAAATGTTTCCATTATGACATACTTCTCACAAATGAATAAACAGCCTGTTACATTTGTACTCCTAGCACATCTCTTCACAGGGCTCAGTTGGCATTTAGACCTATTCTTGATAACTGTGACAATGATGAGTGCTTCAAAGAAAACTTGTGCCAAAAATGACTGTAAAATGTACATCTATGCCAAAGAAACACCCAAAAACAAATAAAGAATGAGAAAACACGTCATAAGCTAAGTGAAAAAAAAATTGATTTGCTTTAAAATGTTCTCAAGAATAATAATTTGTCATCTTAACCACAATACTCGCATTGTGTACAGTAATCCCTTCCCGGTTCGCACCTTACCTTTCACTGGTTTTTATAAGAAATTAATGGAAAAAATGATTTGCGGATCTATGCTTCTTTGCGGATTTTCTGCTAAATTCGATCAGTGGAAAATATATATATTTTATTAATTTTTAAATGAAAAAAGCCCAAAGTGTATAAAAATATATTACTAAAATTCATTCTAATATTAAAGAAATATTATAACTAATAAAATTAATATGAATTACAGTAAATAGTGCATGTATTTACTCTGAAACGAAAACCAGCATCACTTGCCTGAAACGCTACGTGCCTACTCACAATTGTAAACAACACACAATTGGTTGGTTGCTGGTGAAGCGACCAGCCAGAATGTGCTGCGTTGTATCCCAGCCCCCAACTGGCTCAGTACAGTGGCGCACTGTGTACTTTTTCGTCTTTCGTTCTAGTTACAGGTACTGTATTACTCTACAGTACATATTATGTGTTTATTCTTTTATTTACTGTAAAGGTACAATACAGAACAGTGTGGGAATGGTTATTAAGGAAATGGGAAATGGTTTATGTAGCGTAAAAGTATGGGGGAGGGTTTTATGAAGCCTTAATATAGTGTATAAAGACATAAATAAATATATCGTTTCTATTTCATAGATTTTTGGTTATCACAGGTGGTTCTGGAACTTATTTCCCGTGATAAACAAGGGATTACTGTACTTTTATATTCTGACAATTTCCATGTGATTGTGATGAAAACCTATCCCCTCGATAAAAAAAGTTTTATTTTGCGACCCAAAATCAGAAGTGGAAATATCTCTAGTAGCATCAGAAACTTGCTCGTATGTTTGCCATTCCTGTGAATCTGAATAGCCATTTTATATCACTAAAGGTGAAAAAAGACGTGCACACCCTTTATGTGACAAATGGTGCACACTAGCAGATCCTGCTCCTGACCCTCATGGCGACTTGGCACTTCTGTCAGGTGGTCATCATTACAGCGCCGGAATTTTTCATGCAGTGACGATTCTGGTGCCAGCTCTGGTGGTAAATCAAGTTCTTTTCTTTCCAAAGTATCAGCATCTTGAGTCTCTGCACTTGCAACTTTTCTTGGTTTTCCAATGGGAAGAACTTCAAAGTCATCCCCATGATTTTTCTTGAATCTCTGGAGGGGAAATAATGTTCGAAACAAGTTCAAACTATGTTATTAATCTCTTTTTCTTCCCTCTACCACATTTCTTTAATCCAATGATAAATTGTGCAGGTAACAGCAACAAGTTTGTCCCAGGAAACGCTTTATATAAATAACCAAAGAAACACAATAGAATTTCTGAAACTAGTATCTGAGTTTCCTAATACATAGAAACATACATAAATCACTTAATAACAAGCTCCAAGTCTGTAAGGTCACCAGTCATTTCATCTCAAAACCATATCGCCCCATCGCCTGAGTCAAATCATCCTATTCATGACCATAATTACTGTCCCAAGTAAGATCACATCATCCCAACAATAAAAGCCGAATCGTCCCAGGCCAGGGCTAGATGACAAATGACAAATGAATCGTCTGCTGTTATATCTCTGTGATACTGTTACATGCTCAATCTCGTTTTGAAGATTTGCTATTTATTTTGACTTTTCTTTGCAAATACAGTGTACTCGAGTTGAGAAACATGATTGATAATTATTATTATATGCAGGTGTCGATGTTTGAGTATTCATTTACTTAAAGATCATCTTACTACACTAGTGTACAAGTATTTTAATGTGTTGTAATCAGAATCGACCTACATGCACATCTTTCTTCACGCATCTGTGTATGTGTGTGCATAAACAGCAAATCTCTGCATATATATTTAGCTTTTGATTTTGAGATACAGTCTTACTTGGGATGATATGGTCATGGCTAGGACAACTTGACTCAGGTGGTAGGGTAATGTGACCTGAGGCAATATGATTTGGGGGCAAAATGATCCACCCCTATCTGTAAATCTGAAAGTCTTGTTGACAATACTTGATGTCCTTTAACAGCTCTTTGAAATAAATGCTTTCAAATTAAAGCCAACTGCAAAAGTACAAAGATATAAATATACAGCTTTATTTTGTTCTGCAGTAAACTTCTGGTTTTCAAGGTTTCCCCAGCTGGAGAAAAGCAAACACAATAAAGAAAGAGGGCAAATGTCAACTTGTACTCCTAGTTCTTGCTATATTTAAACCTATTTTGCCTAACTAGCAGACCATGGTGACATAGAATATAATGTTCTCAGTCTAGTAACTTTCTGTGCATTAACTAGCAACAATGAAAGAAATTATCCATTTCTACATCAAAATGAAGCACAATGGATTCAGCTAAAGTTTTATTCAAACAAAGGGCCAGGCAACTACAAAAATTTGACCAAAAGGGGCGTAGTCTTTCCTCCAAAACACCTGTGCGCGCTTCACACTTCTGCTATTTGGAAATACTACTGGATAAATTATAATTATTGCGCACAAAACTTTATAAATGCGCATATCCTCTGTTGTACATGAAATTGTCCGTGCGTTGAAATTCGGACTACTCTGAAAAGCCTACAAAATCGTATTTAATTGCAGTCGCTTCCCTTTTCAATATGCAATGGCTCTCTAATGTAATACTGACCGCTAGAGCGGAATCCTTAGACGGACCAAACCTTTTCAAAATGTACGCACCTTTCTTTTAGATGGGGGGCGACCTCTCTTCCTGACACTGCCGGCATCAGAAGAAGAATCTTCTTTATCTGGGTTGGGAGAAGCGGACACTGCGCGCTTCGCTTTTGGGGACGATTCTGAGAGTTTTACGGGCGAGCGGCTGCGGCGCTGCTGCGGAGACGGGATAACCCGCTTGCCGACGAAATACCTGTCGCAAATTTTGCGCAGAGTTTGTCTCTCAACTTCTCGTATCAGCGCTTCAAACATGGCATCTCCCGAGAGCTGACAGTTTGCTTCACCATTCTGCGACCTAAGATATTGCTCAATCTCTTCTTTGGTCCCTCCTCCGATTTCTTCTGTACTATCGGCACTGTCTCCGCAGCCGTTTGCATGGTTGCCGTCTGCGGCTCTAGCTTGACTCTCAATGGCATCAATGGCACCTTGAATTTTGGACACGAGAACGTCGGAGTTGATAATCTGTCCTGCCACATGTCCTTTTTTCCACCTCGCTGCATCTCGGTAGCTGATACTTCCTTTGTATTCCACTTTGATAATAATTCCCATATCCATCAGGTTTTCGATGCAGCGCGTCGTGTCCGCAAAGTTGAAACTGTGCCTTTTCTTCAGCATGTTGCAGATTCGGTGAAGATCGGGTCGCGCTTTCCGCCCTCGAAGATGTTCAATAGCTTGCAAAATAAAACGTTTGGGATTTATAGAAGCCATGATGAAATCTTTCTCGCATCAAACGCTAGTTCTCTTTCAAGAATTTTCATTCAAAGTGCACGGACGGTCTTCACGAGGTTTCTTGTCGCAACTGTAACCCAGAGCGCATGCGCGATGACCCAGCGAGGTGCACCCTGGGAGGTGGCCAGCACTACTTTGTGTTGACATCTGCTTTATCAACCAATCAGCGCAGTCGACAGCAAACCGCGTGCTAGCCTCCGACATACACAATTGACAGAATTAGATTGAAAACGAAACTTTCAAACGCATTCACCCCATATACTTTACGCCGCACGCATGCTTGCTGAACGAAAAAAGGGAATTCATTAATACTATGCGAATTCTGATTGGGGAAAATGATTGTTAAGGCGCAAGTCGTTCATTCAAAAGAATTTCTTTACCTCTGAACACACGCGTGTCGGGCCCGATAACTCGTGATTTTTCTTTCTCTCTGTTTTTCATCCAGTTGACACACTTTTTTTTTTTTTTTTTTTTTTTGGAAGCATTATCAATGCATAGTCGGGTATGTACCAAACGTCCTTCGTGCTCCGGCACTGTCTTGATTAGGTATCTCTGACATGTGTGCATTTCTTATCGTGGAGATTTGTTGGAGGTCTAGCCATGATTCCCTCCCTGGATATCTTACATAATCGCCTTCACCGCATCTACAGTCACCGATTAAGAAGAATTAAAGGATCAGTGTCCCAATCACATAAACCAACTAATCATCCAAGCTGTGCCCCTATGCTCCTCGAAGAGTAACAAGGAATAATTAATTAAACTAATCAGCCAAACCAGTTAAAGGTATATATAATATATACTGTTCACCAGATATGTGCCTGGCATGTTCAATTTTAGAGGGACGAGTCTAACAGTAATTTGATGTAATAATTGTATGACTTTTGTCTTTATTTATTTATTTATTTTGCAATCTGTACAAAATTTATGTAATTGTGCGTGATATTCATTTTACTTTGAAAGGAAAATTAGATGTAGTGCGAAAATAAATTAATCTGTTGGAAGAACTTGAAGGACTCCTAGTTATAAGACTGTATAGTGAGACTCGATGGAAAATTCTACCAAAAATTCTACCCACTACTGACCAAAAACCCTCCCGTTTAATAAGCCCACAAACAGTTAGTTGTGTAAAGCCTGACCATCAGAATGTTCCCACAAACATTGTGGCGTCCACGGTTCAAAAATAACCGCATTACATAATCGATTAGAGCGCCGAAAGATTACTTCAGCTTCGGCTCAGCAGCGGCCATGACCCTCCCAGCAAGTCTGATGTTGGTGTGCGACTGGGTGGTCATACTGTATCAGGCCAAACGTGGCCCGAAGACTTTAAACGAACAGCCCAAACAGTTGCCAGCGTAAACAAGCATCTCTCTTCCCAAAAATAGTTTTGGCAGGAAAAAAAAAAAGTGCGCGTAAGCCACAAAGGCCATGAGTACTTGGTCCGTGACGTCAGCTGTATTTGACGTTTGTTCTGACGTCACTAAAATGTCGCTCGCGATCCTGCCGTCTGCTCTTAACGCGTCAGGTGTCTGGATGTCTGCTTTGCATACCTGAGGACATCATACAGCCTGAAGGTACGGGCAAGATTTAGAGAGAAATGTCACTAGAACACTGATGCACTTTTCCCCCTCAATCTTTTTTGCTCTTCCTTCTCTCTCTCTTAAAGAAATCATCCAATCTTGCACAACTCCATCGGTCAGAAAAAAGTTTCAGTGACTCCTGACTTCACCAATGGCTCAGGCAAAAACAACACTTTGTTTTGCTGAGTCTTGTGTACATTGCAGGAGGACCGCTACATATTTTGTCAAGAGAAACAGGTTTGTAACCACTTTAAGGCCGGACGGTCGTCTGGCTGAACGTGCTGCAACAAATTAGTTCAGAATCGTCAAAGAAGCTGCAGTCGAAAAAAAGAAAGTCTATAGGGTAAACATCATATTAGAAGGTCGATCTGACCACCTTTTGATCAAAGCCATGGCAATTTTGGCATTTTCGAAACAAAACAAAACGCGATAATTTTTTTTTCTGTACTGCCGTTTATAGTACGCGCATGAACAGTTTGTTTATTTGATTTTTTGTTTTTTAAACAATTGATTTCCAGGCTAATTCATGAAAGAAGGAAGTCACGAGGTCAGAAATCTGAAACAGGTGCCTGCGGTTCTTAAAGATGCTCTAAGTTTGTGGATTTGGGGATGGGCAAAATAAGGCTTTAAGGCTTATTTTTAATGGGTCCTTATAAATGGCGGTCAGGTCTTTTTAAAAGAAGAGAGAGGTACTTCTTGGTGCTTTTTGTGTAAAGTGTGTTCACGTTATTCTTCTCGCGCTCCATTTTTCAAAATCTCATCACAGTCCTGTCACAATCTAGGGGACATAATAAATACTGTATTCAAAATGCCAAACTTCTACCGTCTGGCATAGAGAATATATTCGACTCAGGGAAGATAGAGAGTTGATGATACATGACAGGCCATGACCCTACCCCCGGGTCAAACCATTCTTATGGATGTAACATCTCCATCACGAAAAAAGACCAGCCTGGAGGGAAAAAAAAAATTCAGAATGACTGGGAGTCTGGGCAGTGAAAAAGCAGGAGGAACTGAACTTGGTAAGAATAAGGAGGAACTATAAGAAGACAGGTCTAACAATCGTAGTTACTTGTAGCAAAGATGATAAATTATAAAGTCTTTGCTCGTAGTACAAGTTTTAAAATGATTCGCGACTGTTAAAGGTCCAGAACAGAAATGTAATGAGGCTGGGGCTATGAAAGGCTTTGAATTCCTCATTAAAAGATCGCTGGGACAACTGGAGGGATCAGAGGGTTCAGAGGTAAAGGGTGTATTTCTGAAGGGGAAAGTATAGTGATCAAAACCATCCAAGCGTAAATACAGACATTTATAAAACTGAAATTAGCATGATGTGGTAAAAAAAAAAATAATAATGAAAGCTTAACAGCCAAAAAAGAAAAAAAAGAAAAGAAAAAGAAAACAACTTGTAGAAATGAGCATAATCTAATTTATACAAAGTTTCTTTGAGAATAGCTTGCTCAGATCCCATACTTTTGACTAAAAAAAAAAAAAAAAAAAAGCCAGTTGTTCGCCTTATTATTTTGGAAAAAAAAAACCACTCACCATTTTAAAGGCTCTCTCTGTCTCTGTCTCTGTCTCTGTCTCTGTCTCTCTCTCTCTCTCACACACACACACACATAAGCCAAATATATATATAGAGAGAGAGGGAGCAAAAACAGACCCTTCTGCAGAAGACGGAACCATTAAAAAGAGGAAGAGTCATTGTGTCTCATATTGAAGCAGGTAATGTCAGAAAAAAGACAGAACTTGATGAAATGAATATTATAGGTGGACATACGAACAAAGGTGTTGTAGTACATTTGGATAATGTTATGATGAACGTGATCACAGATTTTTTAATAGGTGAAAAAAGAACCAAGTAATTTTCTACAGTTATAACAATTGCCCAAGGCAAAGATCTAATAGGCAACTGTAATTGTTCACTTGTGCAAACTACTTTTTAATCGAGCTGAAAATAATTGGTTTGATTGTCTAAAATATATCTATTTTATATATACTTTAAATCGTAGCATTTATTGCCAGCATATTCAGTTTGGTTCATTTTTGCCACTTTCTGTGAACTTCAGACATCATGGGGAAAAAATTCGGTGTGTTGTCTAGATTTGACCTACTTCAGTCCCAAGAAACATTTTAGCCTTCACCCATGCATAAGGAATAAGTTCGGTTTGCTGGCGTGGACAGCAGTGATAGGCAACCATTTTTAAACTAAAAGAAAAAAAAACAACCCACCTTGGGGAAATTTTTTCTGCGAGTGGCAAGGCAGCGAATAAAGTCATCATGCCTGGAAAGCTGGAATGTGCAGTTTCCAATATTGATGGTTAAAAGAAAAAAAATTACAAAAACTAGATATTGTAGGAAAAAAAAGATAAAAAGCGCATTGGGTAATTTGCAATGCATCTGAAGAATAAGAAACACCATAGAGCTGAACTTACTTCTTCAGCCCCGGTAAGAAAATTGCTAATAAAATTGTGCTCAGCTAGGTTATATCCTCTTTCTTTAATCTATAAATCTGTAATAAATGAAATGAAATGAGTGACAGATGATCTGTAATTAGCTTTGTCTGCACGTTACGAAAATTTCTTAGAATGGTCCTTAGAGTAAGTCCTTAAAATGTCATTAGAATGTCGTTATGTTCGCTGTGAGCCGTGTGAAGGGATTTGACAAACTCACATCATCACCAATGCCCGGTCACATTCTGCTTTCTTATTTTGTAGGTTGTGGTTGGTAGGTTCCACCATCTGAGAGTTAAAAAACAATTCTTTGCAATTTTTGTTTCTCTTTTGCTGAAGGATGACATTCAATGTTGTTTACACGGAGGCAGTCGCTGGAGCATATTTTATTATGTGGTATTCAACCTTTCTTACCTTTCTAATCATCAAAAATTGACAAAAAATAGTACCACACATAACTCTTACAGGCATGTGACGTCAGCAGCAATTGTGCTTGTACTGCCCTGGGAGCCATAAAGATCAGGACAAAACGAAAATGATGAGCATTATTCATAGCTGAAAGCGGGACTCTCTGCATATACAGGCAAGTAAAGCGAATCATGGGACACAATTTTTTTTTTTAGGTAGGGGTATGGGGAGATGACTATCCATCATAAATATGAAACACGCGAAGCACCAAAATTGGTCCCAGATATCATGTGAAGAAACAATTTTCAGTGAATCAGAGAACTGTATTCGCTAGCTATAAATTCCTAGGACCTGAGTGATATCTGATTTTACACACAAACCTTGACAACGCATGGCACTGGAGTGATGAAAATAAAGGCCTCTAAAACAAAGTCAACACACACACGCGTGCGCGGGAATAAATAATTTTTTTTTTAAATCGACCGCATAATCTACTTTTTTTTTCAAAAAGAGCTATTGGTATTTATCAAGGGGTCACGTGTGTTGTTCACTAGATATTCCACAGTGTTCTTCCATTCTGATACAGATTTACGAATCTCGTCATGCCTTTCACATCATTGAAAAAGAAATTAAAACAAGCTTGAAGCCCTTTCACGTTTATCATGTATTAAAATCTACCATAGAAAGTTATTACTGAGAAAAATAAACTAGAATCTTAGTTATGCTGTTTGTGTGGACAGGGATCAAATGTGTAGTTCCAAAATAATTTGCTGTAATTTACTAAATCGAAGTTACTCGTCTAATTATGGTCACGCTTCGTATGACAGAGGACAGGTCGCATATGGTAACCCCTGTCATCTGCCTCGTCTCTCATCCGACCACGGAGGTCAAGGGTCAAAGTTTAGTGTGGCACATATCACAATGTACTGTGCGATTATGATGGTTGTACGTCAGCCAGTCGACGCCGGCCAAGTGTCTGTGACGTTTGCCTTGTTGCTACGCACCACGTGATTGCTCACAGCTAGAAGGATTTGGTCATTGTCTTCTTCAAACTAATTCAAACCCAGAATATATCGCCTTTCTCTGGGTCCGTGACGTAAGTGGTGTAAACCTGTCGACCACGGCAGCAAGAGGAAATTATTTCAACTCAACCGCCTGAACCTCCACTATATATATTTCCGCCATGATTGTAGATCAGTCATGTGACTGGACAACCAGCTATCTAACCGACATTTATCCTAGGCAAAAAAATTTGAAATAAATATAGGTTAAGATCATTTCCAGCAAATATCATATATCATCTTTTAAAAATCAAGTCTTAATTTGTATTTGTAAGCTAGCACGCGCGCGATCGAACGAGCGAGATCAAAACCACGGACTTTTTTCCCTATTCCTCGTGTACATGTACTTTTTCCACGTGTACTTTTTCCCTTTTCCTCCGATATTCATAATAATTTTTTAAAATGAATGGACAATAGAGATTTTATTTTTTTCTCCATATAAAGTTTGAAAAAAATTAGAAAACCTAGCAAACAGGTACACAATTATTTTTGCTGTTGCTGAAACTGACAGCCGATCGTCTGCTGATATTTAGTCGCATATGCTTCCAAAAAATTGCTCAACTCTTTTTTTTGACGAAAAATGAGATTGAATTTTAATATCAAGCTACGTGCATAGACTAGCGATTGGAATGCGGAACTGTCTGAACACAAACATCCCTTTCGTCGCACGCGCTTTTTGACCCGCCGCCGCGCCGCCGCCTCCGCCGCCTCGCTCCGCACAGCCAGCCAGCGGCCCTCCAATCCCATAATGCATTATTGAGCGCCTACGCACATGCGCAGTGGCTGCGCTCCGTGTCCTGGGTCGCAGGCGACAAGCTGCAAGTTTGTGTTGTGTGGTCAGTTTGGGCCCAGACACAACCGCTCCCATGTCAAGGAAAGCCATAGTACAGGATTCCCTGGAGGTCTACCATGTCTCATCCCCGCTGTGCTGAATGGATACTGGAAACCATCGATCAGCTGCGGAAACGCAAAGCGAGACCTGACCTGCAGCGTATTTGCCACATGGTAAAGCGCCGATTCGGCTTGAGTTTTCGCGAAACGGAAGCTAATATAGAAAAACTAGTCGATTCGGAAACCGTAATCAAAGTCGATTACAAAGGCAGCACCAGTTACAGAAACGCTGCCAAGTGGAAGAAAAGCCATCTAGAAGGTGTCGTTTTGAATTCTAAGGCTGCCAGGAAAAAATTGCTGGAAGCAGTGCGGACACTGAGCTGTTCGCACGATAAACATTCGGCGAGTAACACGATCGGAAGACAAGGCGTGACCGAAGAAGAAATATCGAGCTGGCTGGAGGAAAACTTTGAAGGTTTTCATGAACTGAAAAGTCCCTTGGCAAGCATTCTGCTGAGGGAAGTTGAGTCCGGACGCCTAGAGAAAGTATCAGACGGGTCGTACGTGTTTGTGGAAAAACACACAGACAGCATGAAAACTGCCAAAACTTCTGTTTCCTCCCCTCACTCAGGCTCCAGTGGCCTCCACAAGAGTTCCTCTGTGCCTGCAAGGCGCGGTAGGCCTCCAAAAAACAAAAAGGTTCGTACATGCTCATTCAGGATACTGCTTGATGACATATACCAGACTATAAACAACATTTTCTCTGATAATATTAATAAGTTGTTAAAATGTTTATTTAGCAAAAAAACGCTACAAGCGTTTTCCCATTCTTCCTACTCTTTTAACTAGTTTGTTTCTTAGTTCTTTTTCTTTGACATTTAACACATGAATTTATTGAAATGTTTTTTTAATGATCTGTGACTAAAATATATTTCAGTTGGTTCCACGAAGCAGTTTATTCCTGTTTATGATAGCACTACTGCGTCTCCAAATAGTCCTCTCTTGATTGCGGATTTTATTTTTAAGGTTTCCGGTATTGCCTGGAATTCCAAGTTGGGCCAGTAGTATTATTTTCGTACTGGCTCACCTTCCTTTCTCCCTCACCCCTCCCCTGTCGATACTGGCTGTACAAGTGCACACAGTACTACTTGGCTGTTGCATTGGTTGCCACGTGAGTGGAAACCCCGTGAGTAGGGAGTTGCAGCCGCTCTGTAGACCTCGCCTTCAGTCGTTGCGGAAAAGGTGTGGCTGCTGACTGAGGTAACGCCGATCGGGGGCTTGTTTCAAAACAATGTGTGCAGTTAGTGTCTACTTAATACAGTTGTACAAATAAAGGTAGCAATACAAGTGAAGTGGTTTGAACGTTTTCGGCCTGCCAACACGTTTTTCCCACTAACCACTTTCACTCTTTTGACGACAGAAATGGCTGCAGCCAACGATGTTTGCAAACACGTTTTTGCCTTATTGGGAAAGTGAGAAACCGCGTGTCGCAATACTTTTTTTTTTTTTTTTTTTTTTTTAAATCAGAGGCGCTTCCTTGTTAAATCGAGATCCCTTTTCTTTTTATTCATTTTGTTTTGGTACTCGACAGACCTAAATCGCCATGGTCAGAATGTGCTCCATCGACACACACTGTTGGACGCGTTGTGCGTGTTTACAGAATCAACGACAAAACTGGTCATTACAAGAGCCTGGGGAATAGCAGAGTGCCAATAAGTATTTCGCCAAGGAGAGTACTTACCCGCTTCGAGCAGTTCTCTGCCGTAGCATTTGTCGGAGAACTGTCCGAGTTTTTTTTTTTTTTTATTTTATTTTTTATCTTTCCTCTCCTCGAATTATTCACGAGCCCAGTTGGACTGTTTTCACCCTCGCCCCATGTTATTGTACTAGCGCAGTTGGTCGGTGTTTTCACCTTGCCGTGTTACTGTGCTAGGACAGTTGGACAGCAAGGTGTTGGCGGTGGCATGGCTGGTGTTCTTTGAGTCAGCTGGCCTACAACGGTGACCTGCAGATCACGGTTTCCTCGACTGGTGTCACGAGAACTTACTGACCTTGCACAAGATGTCGCGAACTGATAATATACCGCTGTGCAGTGCTGAACTTTGTTATTGTTTGCTGGTCAGGCTCACATTGCGACGAGGTGACTAATGCCTGGTGTAAATGTCCACTTTTGTTTATTCACTCACACACTGACACAAGCACTCACGTGCGCGCGCACGCACTCTATGCGGGCATTAAAATTAAATAAACAGATAGCTCGATCGTGACGTCATATCAGAAGGAAATGTCAAGGTATACAACTCCTTAATGTATTCCGTTCCTGAATGCAGCAGTTCCGTCCCTAGAAAACACACACACAGGGCGCAAACCCAGTTGTCAGTCAGCAACGAACATTACGACTACTGAAAATAATATTCCGCTACCTCAGACTCTGCTCTTTGCTTTAAAATTCATAACAAACCAAGTAATCAAATTCCCTTAATGTCTTTTTCCATTCGCCTAGAAACATGCGTAAATCACGCGAGAGAGCTGTAAAGAACAGTGGCCCAGGAGGTATGAAAATCTGTTGTCGAGGGTTGAGAAAACGTGAGTTTGGGTCAGAGGTCTCTTTGCGTTAAACATCGAAACATCTTGTCATGAACACTGTAGGACAAGATGACATGTTGTCATTACTAGTTAAGCAGGTGTCTGTGAGGCAGTTTTACAGGCACCGAAACGCGTCTCTCATAAGCTTTCATGGTTTCATTGTTTATTGAAATCGGAGATCAATATCGCGAAAATATTAACACCTGTCTATTGAGTGATTACTTGGCTTCCGCGACTGGTCGATAAAGCTGCTGATATATTTATATGAGGGTCTAGGAAAACCCCCAACAATTTTTAAGTGATGGTATGAAAATCTCTAATGGTTTCAGTCGAGGTCAGGAAACTGGCATTTAACGGATAGGGAAACGTTGAAACAGTTTACTCGTCAAAAGCTATCCGTTTTTATTTTTCATGAATTTTTCTAAAGCAGAAGTCACTCCTGCGTACGTATCAGATTTTGTTTTTTTCTGAGAACCAATCCCCAGCACACGTAACTGAAAAGTGAGGAGGCGGGACCTGACCATCCCTTGTAATACACTCACACTGAGTGCTCATGACTTTAAAAAGGAGCATTTAAACAAAAAATCTGATTGTAGGGTAGTTGATTATTTAGATAACAATTACACTGATAAACAGAACAGCAATGGCTAGTTGATGAAAGTAAAAATGGAATATTTACTCGCTTGCCGCGTACATCAAAACCCACGAGAGAAACTCAGATGCCCTGGGCAGCGCAGAAAGCTGATTAGGAATCAGTTCAGTGTCAGAGAATTTAGAAATCGAAAAAGAAGAAATAAAAAACCACCTAAGGAAAAGAAAGACGGGATATAAAGATGAGTAGGTACAGGGTAGTAGACGTTGTTGGTGTCGTCACGCATGATAAGGGACATAACCCTGCCTACCTAAATTAGGGTTCGCATAAACTGTAACGAATACCACCTTCACATTCCTCCTCCCATCACCACCACCCAGCCAAACATTTAGTGAGGCCGTTGTATAATGACTCCTGGCCCCTCACTCCGCAATCCTCCCTCCTTCCTTTCACTGCTACTTCGCAGGATGCAGGGGCTCGCATATAAAAGGGAGAACTGTGCTGCGATCTGTCTTTCTTGCTTGTTTTTTCTGTTTTTGAGACGATTATTTTTTAAACACCAAAGACATGGAGACGCGGTGGCTAGGCACTCAAGAAAACTAATGTATAATTCAGGAACTGGCTTCTAAATACATGGAACTACAGATTCTTCTTCTTTCTTTTTTTTTTTCTTTTTAATCGGCGCGCTTTCCAGAAGCTTGAGGGTTTGAGGGATGAGAGGCGAGAGTGTGTGTGTGTCCCGTATATGAGCAGTTTTCATGCGAGTGTCCGGCGGGTTAGCGCCACATGGCAACCTGAGCAAAAGTTTCACGTGCCGAGTCACGTGGGACGTCACCCGTCACGGGTCAGCGTCACCTCTGGCGCCGGTTGCTGCCCTTGACAAAAGGTGCACGCACGTGGATCTGTGCTGCCAGCTGCATGGGGGCGTTCCCTGGCAGGGTTCGAGATTCGGGGAGTGATTGCGACTGACCAGACAACTGGAGAGGGGGATGGGGAATTACAGTTTGGCTGGCTGTTTTAATTTCAGGATCCAGAGACTGCATCCCGCAGTTTAACGGATTCACATTTTCTCGCCCACCATCACCTCTGCAGCTCACACTTTGGGAAACGGACATGGCAATTAAGTGAGATGGGTTAAATCAATGTACCTGGAAGACTGAAGTCAGATTGCGCAGCTGAATGACACTGATGTACACAAAAGGCTGAGGCAGGTACTATTTGAAAGAGACTGTCCGATTAGACCTTTATTCTAATGAAGACTTATTTACTAGCTTATATGAATTTTAAGATATCTCCCACTTCAACCAGCTCCCTCTTTTTTTTTTCGAGCGGGCGGCCACCTCCTTTCCCTCCCCACCCTCCGCAAGTAACCTAAACAGACGGTATTTCACCCCTGTAAATTGGTGGAGATGAATCGTACTCATGAGCTTGTTGCTGGCGAGTGTGCGATGAATTACTCATGAGCTTGGTGGCAAGCCCCTCTGCGTTATGCCATCGAACGCTTGACTTAAAAAAAAGTGCGTCTACCATCGTAAATAAAACAAAATCGATTTTGATAAGACAATCTGATTTACAAAGAGAACCTCGCACTCTTGCACACAATTTGATTTACACGTGCAAGGAACTGACTTTTTTTTTTTCTCTTGGGGCAGGAGTGTTGTGCACTGGAAACAACAGCCTTCAGCCGCCGCCTTGTTTCTAGCGACAGCTGGTACGACGCTAGCCTCGACCTCAACGGTAATGTTACCGCGGTTGACCTCTTAACTGTCGAAAGGCGAAAGACATTTAGTAACAGTTGAGCTGATGGTGGGCCAGGACACAAAAGTATGTCGGCTATCTGCACCCAACAGCTAGGCATGCTTTACGAGGGGTTAGGGTGACAATCGACGTTCATATGCGGAGATTTGCAGCAAATGAAGACGTGAGCGGCATAATTTAATCGCCTCGTGTTCTGTGCCACGATCTTCTCCACCACGACCACTGCTCCGACTCGCCCCGCTCGTCATGACACCAGGTCGGTCTGTCAGTCACAGTAGTGTGAAATTTAGTTCGGTCCTTTGCTGGATCCAGGGAAGGGTTCCCCAGCCAGCTAGAGATAATACTTCAGGGTCTGGTCCAGCCCCCCCCTTTTTTTATATTTTTTTAAAATGAGTGTATGTGAGCTGTGGAGTGCTGTAGCGCGGCTCTCGTCCATCCACTCGGTAATGGAACCAGCACTTTAGACGCTCCTAGAACAGCTATGCTTGACCTTTGATCTGTGAACCCGCAGTGTGCTTGGGAACTGGGTGCGCAGAATGAGGCAGCAGTGCAGACGTCCGGGAAGGTTGGGGGGAGGTAGGGGAAAGTGATGAGAGGCTGCATCATATGGTTCTCGGATTTGTGGACAATAGCACGTAGTCACAGCACACGGGTAGACCGGCTACTGACCTACGGCGTACTACGTTTTCCACACTTCACGTTGCTCACACACGCGTTACGTCGAAGTCGGTGACGTCAGCACTCTTCTTTCGGTGGACAGCCACCCGGCCAGCTTATCGCTAACCAGTTACTCAAGACAAGAGGTAGGCGGGGCATACACCTGTTGGTCCTCAGTAGACACAAGTTATGAAATTGTGAGTTCACAGGGAGCACCAGTGGACTATCGGCTTCCAGGTCAACGTGAATGGTGGTCGTGACTGGCCCCTGCTCTCTGGACTAGCTTGACCCATATCATCGACTACAGGGATGCGGTCTCTGAGTTAGCCAGGAATTACTTTTCTGAAATTATCGTCAAGTACATACACCTCGTCTTTAGCATCAGTTACCCCAATATTTTACCTGTATGTGAACATAGCACCTTTTACGAAACAGTTCCAGGTACCATAAAATATCCTAAACACAATAACAACGTATTATAACTCTGTAATAACTCGGACATTAGTTAATCAAGGACTGCCTGTATGTGGCGATGTTCGGTAACGGTTTCATATGATCGTCATGTAAATGTTTGCTATAGTCACATGTTCGGTACTGTGTGTTTAGGATGAAGGCTAAAAGGTATTACTTAGAGACGATATAACGATTAATTCTTCCCCTACCTCTCGGTATGTCTGTGCAACATCATATGATCTACAAATGCATACACTGTGCATACAGCATCATTGTAAAACTCCACACAGTGCACGTCAGCTTGTAGAGGAAGGGAAAAGGAATGTAATGAGAAAGATAATCTCGGCAAGTGCGAGGGCTGCGGCAGTACGCAGTGATGAATAGCATTGAGTTGCACATACGGAAGGCCACGGGGTGATTTCTGACCGGCCATGCTGACCAGCGTGTTGCCGTCGGAGCGGGAACGTAACGCAACAGTTTGACGTGTTCTCGTTCGTTGTGTTTACCCCGCTTGGAACTAGCGGCGAGGTCAAAGGTCTGTTGTTACCCCTTGCGATGTGGTCACCGTCGTCCACGCCCTTGCGCTGACCACTCTGTGTACTGGTTTGGAGAGTTTCGCTATGGTCCATGATAGCGAAACTTGATGAGAACGTTTGCTTATCAGCTGAGGAACCGACCGGGGGTATTATCTCACGGTCATCAGCCGATAAACTATGTGAATTGTTCCAGTGCCCAGTTCGCACAGTGGATTGCCCACCCATATTCTCGGAATATAATGAAAAACAGCCGAGCTGTGCGAGTGTTCGTATCTTCTTTATCACACATAGCGATATGTCTGCACATCTCTTTCCTCTTCCGACAAAGTGACGGTCGTAGTTATATTTGGAGTTGCGAAAGATTTTGTATGTAGACTCGTTATCTGGCCACTATGTGTCCAGTACACATTTTTAGGCGAGAAGCGAGGGCGTCTAATACATCGAATTAGGAACTAAGCGCGATTTTTGAATGTTTCCTAGCACGCATTTTGTGTGACGCATATGCTCCACATTCCAGCCACATTTGTCTGCTCGCAAAGATGTCCTAGCAACAAAGCGATTATTACCAGTCAGACTCAACGCCGTTCTTAACTGAGAAAAGTTCCGAAGAGTAAAACTTCAAAGTGTCCCGAATATCCAAATATTGATAAACGTGGCTGGAATGCAAAGGCTTCAACAACGACAATAACAACAGCAAGAAGTCAGGACTGAGCACGTTGACCAAATTTCCGATGTTCTGAAAGTTCGCTCCAGAACTTTGATCTTCACACTTCAGCTTTGGCCAAACGTTCGACATTTGCCTGAACTTTGCGCTTTCTTTGTGTCTTTAAATGATTAAAACCAGCTGTCTGTGATTGATTGTATTGTATTGTGTTTGTTTAAAGCTAAACACTATTTCCTTTGAACCAGCAGACAATATCTGTCTAGACCTGTCCACTGGTTTCCTGCATCACCCAGTTTGGGGTCTAACAGGTGGACTAGCACAGGTTATTGAGGACTGCAGGCAAGTGTGGCGACTTTTCTGAAAGGTAGGGGGGATGGGATTCTTGTGGAAATTAATTCTGCCACAACTGGTGGCCAGAGGAGAGCGGATGGCGAGACAGCGAGTCTAGACTGCATTTTCATCAAAAACCTTTCCGTTTCCTCTCATTACACTTACTAACCATGCACACACAGGCACACGTGCGCGTTCAAGCACCTGTACGCACGCTCCCCAGCACACACACGCACTCACAGATCTTTCCCCTCCTCACTCCCGTTTATCCATTCCTTTTACGACATCAACCCCTGGTCCCCATCCCACCAGAAGCGCTTCTCTCTCAAACTCAACAACAACAAGGAATAGGTGATGCCGAGATGTCATGCGTCCAGACAGAAGCTACAAAGACATTCCACTGCCATATCATCTGTCTGTTGTCGAGTTCGAACCGTGTTTGACAAACTAACCCTGATGTTGTATTTAACGACTGCTGCCTGCTCATTGCGAAGACATCACGTTCAAGTCTGATTGCTGCAGACTTTTGTCTCCTATCCCCTCTCCCAAGCCCTCGCTCTGGCGGCCCTCACGATGAGTAGAATTAGGATCAGTTTTTACTTCTCTGTGACTTGCATGCCTATGCCATTGTAGATATATTGTTATTTGCAATGCAGCATCTAAGGCAGCCCCCGCATCTGGAGACTTGCGACGGCAACATCTCGCGAGTGGCGGCGAGACTACGCCGAGATCAATGGCCCGAGCAACGGTGCGGCCCGCTGTCGCCAGGCAGGTGACACGGTGAAGGTCGCCCTCCAGTCAGGTGAAGGCCGACGCGCGTGCCGGGAGGGGCCTATGGAGTCACGTGCTCGACAAAGAAGGGAGGGAGGAGGGTCAGTGAGAGGGAAGAGACACGAGCAGCATCTACAGTGCGCCAAGCCGCGACGCTTTCCTCCACCCCTCCACCACCATCACCACCACCACCACCACTAGGAGCGCTGCTGGTACCAGTCTCAGAATCTCTCAGCAACGAACATGCCCCACCACCAACGTTACGGTCTGACGACGTAGTTTGCCGCCAGTTTCGTTGATTCTGAGCGGGATGAGTTTGTGTGGGGAGTGGGGGCTGCTTACATCTGGTTCATGTATCTGATTCATTTTCCAGCAGGCATTGCGGAAATTAAGAGGAAAATAATGTCTTCATAAACAACTGCATCCCTATTTGACTTTGCTTCCGTCTGTTTGCCTGTCAGTCTCATTATTTGCTACCTTCGTGATCCTGTTGTTTTACATCGATATTTATGAAATTAGAAAAAAAATGTAACCCATTGTGTCACGCGCCCATGGAATACCAACACAGTGTGACTGTTGCATGTGGTGTGTTAGTGTGATATCAAATGTCCAAAACTCATCTTGCACGTCGGTACCAACTATGGCCGTCACTGTCTCCTAATTATTGTATGTATTGCGTAATACGTAGGAAGGCAACAATAGTCGGAGACATTCGAGCTGACACACAAACACACTGGACAGTCAGTCACTTAATACCTACATTTTATATGGATTTCACATGTCCAATCACGCACGCAGGCAAGCGTGCAAGCACAGACGGAAAAGAAATTGGCAGAGGTGCAGCTGTCGGGTTCCAAGGGAGATGATTCTATTCCCCCACCCACCCAAACTGCGCTGTTTTTTTTTTTTTTTTGTTTTCTAGTAACTGCGTGTTATTTCAGGCACTTGAATTCGGGTCTGTTCAGAATCGCTCGATTCTTTGCCTTTTGGCGTTCGGCCTCTTCTGGTCTATTAGAGTGAGGTTTTTTTTTTCTATCTGAAGGTGGGACCACAGCGACTGGATTTCCCATCCCAGAAACCAAACCCCTTCCCCCGCATCACAGCGATATGCGAGTGGTACAAAATGGACGGCAAATCGCTTATTTGGGTATGAGTGTCTGTTGCGATTATTTTGTTGACAATCTCATAGCACAAAGTTCAAGGTGAAGGAGTGTTAAAGAAACATCGCAAGTTCATTTGTGAAGGATAAAGTTGTGGTGCGCGTGCATGCATGCAAACACACATCATCGTCATCCATCATCACTGCCACTACAAAAAAACAAAAAAAAAAAAACAACAACAAAAAAAAACAAAACAAAAAACAAAAAACCCAAAACGATTAGAGCGATTGTCTTTGATAAGAAGACTGCTGTTAAGTAATCGCGTCACGCTAATTTTCTATTGTTTATCCAGTGTTGTTTTTGCTTGAAGGGTGTCTCGTGAAAACAAAAACTAAGCTGCTGGACTGCGCGCCGCGCCCACCTGTTGAGCTCCCCAGTTACCTGCCTTCAAAACATCTTTCGACCCTATCATTCTCTCCCTAGTCAATAGCTCTCTGCAGCCCCAGTCTTCAGTCATCCCTTGACTGGCACTGGTCGTTGAAGGGGGAGCACATAAACAGACGCGGCAGCTGATAAGGCCCGCTACACACGCCTGTTGTTGGCGATGGTGAGCAGGTCCTGCAGAGGATGACATTCACATTCGTAAGCAGTTCATCCTTTGGCCACCACGGCGTCGACCACCCTCCAAAGCATATTGGAGGACGGTTTGACAAAGTGTCGTGACAGCTCACTTGGCGCAAAAAAGACAAGCTAACGCCGCTTGACCGCTTGACGTAAGGGTTGCTGATGTCCAGTTGTCAGCTCTGCTTGTCGTTCAGAATGACGTCACACGGGGCGGCGATAGGTAAACACCACGGACGTGTATGGGTGGATTGCTATCTGCCGAGACCAACGCTTAACCTCTTGAGAAATTCTCCGATGACCGTAAACAATGAATGTGACTAAACCGGAAGCTTTGTACACATCTGCTTCGTTTTAGTAGTGAACTGGAAAAAAAATCGTCTGCCAGCAGTCCAGTAATACAATTTCGTGTAAATACCGAAGCTTTGTGACCTCTGACATCATTTTATTTCAACGACATCAATAAGCTGAGTATTTCTCTCCCCTCTCTGATGGTCTGGGTTTACTGGACAGGTTCACGTCTGCAAGTGCTGGAGGCTGGCCGGTAGAGCAAAGGTTGAGATCCTGAACGCTGCTCACTAAAATCATTCCAGCTGCGGCAGGAACAACACAAAATAATCGCCGTCTCTTGTAGACGAGCTTTTCTTGGCAAAAAAAAAAAAAAAAAAAAAAAACCCGAAAACTAAGGCTGTGTTTTATATTCTGGAGCGCCGTGTTTGCAGACCTCTGCTTGGGAGAAGGCGAAACCCGCCGCAGTGATACAGCGTAGCGTTGCCTAATCGCCAGATCGATGCCATCGATTCCCTCTCCGCCCGCACGTCCTCCCAGCCTCCCCAGCATCCCCAGCAGTCGTCGACGCGACAGCAGCAGCACTGCGGCAAAACGCGAGCCCTGCACCGATAGAGGGAGCGGCCCCCAAATGCCGCCTGGTGAAGGGAGCAAGGTTTGGATGCTGGCGAGAGAGATCATCTCATGTAGGTGTACCTGTGTGATTAGATACAGGTGTAATAACAGAGGCTACTCTCCAACTCTTCCCTCACGGCAGAAGTTAAGATATGATTGAAAGCAGTGTGCGGTGTGTTAGGTCCGACCATATCTGCTGTTTGTTTTGGCAGTTAGGTGTGTGATGTTTTGTTAATTATTAGCCATGTTAAAGGGATAAGGGATTTAAAAAAAATGTTATGTCAGATTATTGTCAGATACTCTCGCGCCTCCAATATCACTCTCACCCACTCTTTGCCAATAGTAGAAGGAGGGCTTCTGCATCATCGAAGCACGTGAGACACACACACAAATGAATGAATGAAAAGATGCAAGATGGACAAATAAAATATGCGCAGGTGGATCTTCTGCGATCAGAAACAACTTCGCGGATAGCACACTGTCGTGTTCACTGTTATCACTTCTGGTTTTTTTTTTTCTCATTCATTTTTTTCCTCCTGTCCTTTTTCGTGGGTTTCGTTTTTCGCCCTTTGACACACATCGTGACAAAGCGGCAAAGCCATTTAGTGCCTGAAACTCGATTAGGTTCTCGCAGAGCATCGACCGGCGGCCATATTGATAAATGAGGGAAGAAGGAAAGTGGGTGCACGCACAGCACGGGGTGGATGGGTGGAGGGCAAGACGGTGGAGTGGGGGGGGCGCACAACGCTGAGTCACGACGCTTACAGCCGCTCGCATCATGCAGCACGGTGAGCCTGCAACAAGAGAGAGGTTAGCGTGTCAGCAAGCAGCACACAAAGCAAACACTTGGAGTCACAGTCGGTAGCTTTGTTACGTGACTGGCGGGCTGCCTTGCCGTCTGGACATGACTGAGAAATTTCAGGTCCACGGTTCGTGAGATGCGCTTGCAGACGCAGACATATCGCCGAGGAGGCAGTTACCACGGACACAAGTGACCCCGGGGTCGCCCAGCGTCAGTCACGCAGCAGCAAAGCGATGAAGCTGCGGTCAGAGAAGGCGGATTGTTTCTGCTCTCAGCTTTATTACTGTCGTTATTCGCGTAATCATCATCGCGCAAGCTGAAAACAAACTTGAGTACCGACAGCAGGGATGCCAACGAAGGTTACATATTATTTATTCCTCAGTGCTTGTCGGTTTGGTTTAATGAAGAAGCAACCGTTTCTTTGATTTTTATTCTGTAGGCTTTTCAGGAGGAAAATCATAATGTGTGTTGGTGTTAGGTAGAGAAGTGTGTCAACGTTTTTGCATCGACGTTTTTGGTTTTAGAAGCTGAAGAAGAGTTTTGGCTTTGAGATGGAGGCACCAGAGTTGGAACGACGACCAATTTTTCAGCCAGACCAGCGATGTGACTACTGCCATCAGACAGCCAATCACAACACAAAAGGAGTCTTTGAAGCTCTTCTGGTTTGCAAAGACTGCACAGCTAAAGGTGGGGAACTTGCTTTTTCCTTCAGTCATGCTAAACAATATTAAAATTAATATGACAATGCTACACTATAGCATGAGCATCATTTCAACATTTTGGCAAGGTTTGTGAAGCTACAGGTAGATCATATCATTGTAATATTATGTGAGCAGATACAGACTAGCAAATGGTATACAACATGGTCAGTTAAAACTCAGATCTATGATATGAGACCAAAAGAATTGCTGCTTATAGATGAAAGGATGAACAGTGTGGTAACACAAGACCAGTTCTTACATCATTGGCATTTAGGCATACATTCTGACATTAAGAGTTGAGTTCAGAGATATCCTGTCTTCACAGCTCACCCTTCCTGCATGGACTACTCTGATGAGCTAAGCATGCGGGCCCGGAAAGGACCATGGCAGTGCATTGACTGCAAAACGTGTTACATATGTCAAGATGCTGGTGATCCAGTAAGCACACCTTGCGTGTAGGGTCTACAATTTGCTGTCTGTGGTAATTACTTAGTGAGAAAACAGCCAGCTGGGCCATGCTTACTGATGATGCCAAGATTCATGTTGCTAGAGATATTTAGTCGCACCTTGAACTTCCTCTTGGGATATTTAAAACTATACTGAACAATTAGATATGTGTATGACTGAGTTAAAATTGACAGTGGTTTTTTTTTAATTCTTGAATTAACTTTCAGTTACTTTAACTTGAAATAATATATTTAATACATATTATTACATGATGTATAACAATATATATTATATATGACTCTCACACACACGATTTATAATCCATTTCTGAAACTGGCAATCACATGCACTGTAATTCTTGCTAGAAGGAATAAATGTAACATTTATCTGAACATAAATATGTTTATGAATGAGTGTGTAAATGAAAATGAAGTTAGTGTTGTAGGGATGCTTCTGTACAAAATGCTGTATCTCAAGGATTTGTGTTTAAAGTAAGCAAAACATAAATGTACATCATTTTGCTAATTTAGGATTTGATGCTGTTCTGTGATGGCTGTGATAAAGGGTTCCATATGAATTGCCACAATCCTCAAGTGATGGAAAAGCCATCAGGTAGGAACACCGAAATTCTGCATGAACTCTTTAGTAAAATTTTGTTGGAATTAATTTGTTTTCTTCCATTTTACGTGTTTCAAGATCCTGTTTTGGTTAAAAGATGTTTTGCTGAAAGACTCAAGATTTATATTTTTGCAACTGTTGTGTCCTAGGGAAGTGGGTGTGTTTAGAGTGCACGGAGGATGGTGTTGTGGCAGAAGAGTTGGAGAGGAAAGAGCAAGAACGAGGGATGGAGCTCGTGGAGGAGAGAGAACAGGAAATAGAGCATGAAGCTGCCAGCCCCCCTTCTGACCTCCCACCCTTCCCAGCACAAGGCCTAGTCAAACACAGTGAGTGACCATTATCTGTCACTGGCTTTATCTGCTAGGTGTAGTGAGGGTAGGTAGCATGAGAAATTCATCCTTACAGAAAAAAAGGGATTTTTTTGGGGTTTATTCTTGTTTTGTTAAATATTACTGTGTTGTTCATAGTTGTTGTCATGTAATTTAAAACATATAGAAGTTTGATGTGCGTGTGTTCACAAGCATGGCTGCCTTCACTACAGCATCTTTTCATGAAGGCAAACATGACAGCATAATACAGACCACAAATTTCTCCTAAAATGTTGCCCATAAGGACATTTACCATCACCATGAATGGCTAAAACTTCTACTGGGAAAACTCTGTAAATACTGTCGAAAATGTTTCATTTGACCATTAAGGAGGTGTCTAACATTTGTTGATGTGTGTATTGCCCGCTTCTTTCAGAATCAGGCTCAGGTTTGCCACCCACACCTGCTGAGTCACCTACAGAAGAAGCAGGGTACGCTAAATTCTACATCTTTTAGAGATTCAGAGAGCTAAAAAAAACCACAATGCCTCTGCAGTTTATTTTGTTTATGGTACAGACATTCCCTCTTTTTATGTTTTACTGTTAGGAAATGTGTAAATCCACCAAGTAACTGTTGTGTTTGAGTGTTCCCCATCAATGATTCATATTAGCAGGCATATAAACTATTATGATGATATGTATCACAATCCATTTTTTTTAAAACTACGTAAATACTCACGGAAGCCCATTGATAATACAGTAAAGAGTTTGCTCATTTTCTTTCATTACTCATGATTAATTTGCTGCATGATTATATGACGCTCTCTGTCATATGAAAATATCCTCCTATTCTTGTGGCTTACCTGTAGCTGTGTGATCCCAGCATGACCAAAACAGTAAATGCTGATGATGGTTGGCATTTAATACAAAATAATTTTATCTTTTTGTGACAACCTGCAGCCCCAGCTGTGCATTTTGGAATATTGTGACTGTTAGAGATCAGATGTAAACCTTTGAGGTGGTTGGGTCTTAATAGTTGAAAAATTCAAGTGTAATCAATGAACTACATAGGGAGTGATCAAACATCTTAAAACCCCTTACGTGCTACCAAACAAATTCGAGCCATTTTCTCATCAGATATCCATGCATATGCAGAATGTAACCATAAAAGCACCTTATAGGCTTAAATATTTAAATTGGCTATTTTTATGTATTTCATTTTTAAAATATAACTAGTGAATTGTATTTATGTTTTGGAAGTACAGTGTAGTATTGTGACCAGTTTTCTTCTCAGACACATGGATTAACTGGATCGAACATAATGGAAACCTGCATATGCTTTATCTTGTTTGGACCTGAAAGGTTTTACTATATCTAGATGACATTTGAAAATAAATGCAGTCAGTGAATCATGCATTTAATTTTTTTTTTTAAAGTGCAAGATTTGAAAGAGCTGACCAGGGTCCATCTCGACGGAAATTATCCAAGGTTCCAAGACTTATTGGCAATACATATCCTGATGCATCAGACTGGTCCATTGATGACGTGGTCCATTTCTTTACCTCTGCAGGTTTCTCAGAACAGGCACTCGCATTCCGAGACCAGGTTAACAAACTCACATTTTGTTTGAGCTGTATTGAAGGTAGTTCATAGACAGTGTTTGTTTGGTAATTAAAATGCCCATTTAGTTCAAATCGCTATGTTTAATGCTTAGGTTCTTTTGCTAGTATTGTCACGATTAGTGGCAGATTGTTGTATGTTGTGTGTGCTCTGGCGGGTTTGAAAGGACGCACAGCCACCCCTAATATAGGGGAGATAATTTTTATTTAATATTGCAGTTGCAAGATGTAACAGATTCTCATTTTCAGGCAATGAAATAGAAAACTTTGAACATGCATAACTTCTTTCGGAATAGATCAGGTATAGCCATTTTAGGGACCATATTGGTTTCCACAAATCCACTATTTCTGTTTTCATAGGAAATTGATGGCAAGTCCCTTCTACTGATGAAGAGAAGTGATGTACTGACGGGTTTATCCATCAAACTGGGTCCAGCTCTCAAAATCCATCGCCATGTTCAGAGGCTTCAAATGGCAGGGATGCGAACTGGGTCTCCAGCATAATGATACAGAGGTTGCAAGGAGTCTGAACATTTTTTTCCAACATACGTGTGATGGCAGCTAAGCTATTGTGACACTGTGTAGAGGAGTTGAGAGCAGCTAAGATGTCCTGATGCTGGATATCTTCCAGATCGGTACAGGATGAGACTCTGGTGGTGTAGACAAAGGGAGAGCAGCTGTGCTAATGCAGGATAACTTCCAAATGTGTACGAGATGGCAGCTAAAGAGCAAGAATGCATGTCTTGTGACTTGTCTGTTGCTTGAGCGGATCTTTAAACACCAGGAAACAGAATGTGTTGACAGCAGACATAATTTGGATTGCCATACTCAGCAGGCAAATGTTTATGAATGATCCAGATTCCGAATATTGTTGCATGAAATCATCACTGTTGTTAAAAAAGTGAATGATGTGCCATTATTACTTAAACCTTTCTTAAGCATGTTTTGTTTGAAGTTAGACCTGCAGACAGTTAAAAAAATGGACTTAGATGTGTGCTTGATGAAATTCGCTCAGGCCAAATTGGACACACAATTGATGTGCTACATTGTGAGTGATGTAGCAGCCTTTTGCATGTCAAGTGATATTAGGAGAAAACAGTGTTGTGCTCAAATAAACAATTTCTCCTCAAAAAGTGGAAACAGTTTCTGTATAAAGTTCACCTATGAAGAATGTTATTTGATGTAAGTTATTTTCCAGCATGTGCATTCTATAGATGTTCAACTTGAGACACTCGAGAAAAGGATCGTCTCTTAAAAAGCATCTTTTGCCATGCCAGCTTTGACGCAAACAGTGTAGCAAGCTGCTTTTCTGTACTCACAAAGTGGGAAGGTTATTTTTATTTGCTTTGTATCATTTCATGCATAATTTTGAATGCACGCAGGTGTATTGTTCATATTTTTTTCCTGGGCAAACAGTTATATTGTGCTCAGGAGATCATTTATAAGAACGGGGCTAAGACCTATGAGGTTACCTAGTGATGATGAGTCGTGCACTATTTCTTCTTTAGAGGTCCTTTATCTTGCATTGGCTTGCAGCAGGTCAGGTCAG
Organism: Pomacea canaliculata; assembly: GCF_003073045.1. Lineage (NCBI taxonomy): Eukaryota > Metazoa > Mollusca > Gastropoda > Architaenioglossa > Ampullariidae > Pomacea > Pomacea canaliculata. The sequence goes on from NC_037599.1 coordinate 8,894,008, forward strand.
ACACTGTGTATGAGGCTACTTCAACTAACGGAGAATCTTTAGAAAAAAGGAGCTCACAGCTGTTCAGTTTGCCTTGCTGAAGATGTCCCTGAAATAGCCATGCTAGTCAGATAACTTGCAAAATCATTGCCAGCATGATGCAAATGAATTTTATGTTCTGTAGTTAAGTTTGACAAAGCACTTTTGTGATGTTACATTTTTTCTCTTATTACTACTTTCTAGCAGCCATGTGCATACTGTTCTTGATAGTGTATGTGTGTATGAGAGGACATCCATATAGATGGATGGATATGCATCCATGGCAGTGTGTATAGCATCATGCATGCTACGCTGGCAGCAACACAAGTTTATGTACTCTGCGTACTCCATCACTGATGTGCAAAGGAAACGTTTTTTTTTCCAGATTCATCCCTAAAAAAAAAAATTGTTTACTGGAGATAGGGATCTGCAATGTTGTTGAACTCTGGGTTCTGTGAACTCCTCAAGAATTGTTAATCATTAGAAAGTCCTGAGTATTGGTCAGTTCATCTGTCAGTCTATTCTAAATGTGGAATCTGTCTCTAAATGATGTCTGCTGTCTGTGAACTGATCTTTGATCCCTTATTTGTGATATCTTTGGTGATGGTATCTCATTTTTTCATTATGATCATTAAATGCATGTTAATTTTTTTGCCAGATATGTACTCAGCTTTAGAGGACATGAAGATGAAAAAAATCTGGTAAACCATGATATATCATTGTACTGTCTCATATATAAATTAAAAATTTTCCTGCATTGCAGCACAGACTCTTAAAACACCCACACAAACACGGACCTTAACACTCACAAACTTAGTAATCCAGTCTGCAGAATAAGCATATTTCAAGACCCCCCCCCCCCCCCCCCTGTACAGCTCAAAAGGGTTCGTACATTTCTCAATCAGGCTTGGAAATGTACTCCATATTGTTGAAGGCTACATAATGGAAACTTCTGTGGCCAAAAACAGTCAGTTGCTTGATGAATGTGGAGTCTGGAATGGACAACAATCACAAGAGAGGGAAGAATAACATAGGGGTAGCTTTCGTTAAAGTATTGAAATTCCAGTAGGGCTAGCTTGTACTGCAGGCGTAGTTTAAGTCAATGTCATTGCTTTGAAAGTGGAGGGTAGGGGGGCAAGATGTGATGGAATTCACTTCTGTAGTATCCCAAGCTACACTATTCTGACTTAAACAGTTGCCCCTTTACCCACCCAGAAACGGTGTGCATCAGTAAAGGTTAATGAAGACTAAGGGGAAGGATGTCTTCATTTCATAGGCCATGACCAACCTTTTACATTTCTTTGCCTTTATGGACACCCAAGATGCTAGACAGGCCTGTTCTTGGCCCTCGACGCCACAGCTTTAATCAAAAGTGTGGGAACTAGGTCGATGCCTTGTCTCCCTGTCCCTAAGCATGGCCCTGGTGCTAGGACTTTATTTTTTACCTTACTGCTTGCAATCCTTGTAGAGCTGAATATTTTACTTTTTGAATCTCAGAGATGACACCTGTGTTCACCAAAAGCAAGTTTCTTAGCAGTTGTCAGCATGATAAAGCTCAGTTTATGGATCCTGAGATGTGAAAGGTAATATTCTTTCAGCCCTTTAGTGTTTATTACAAGTAGTTTTTATGGAATAATCGGTTCTATCGATCATTCTCAGTAGTTGTAAATGATGCCTAGACAAATTTGTTCATGTAGTGCAAAAGTAAATACATTTCCTAACTTTCATCTTTTGGGAAAGTGGCATCTGTAACTCAGTAGTAAGTAGCTTGTTTTATATGCCTAGGGAAATCTAAAGTTCGCATTCTGGAGCACCTGACTGTTGTGCAAGAAATATCAGATGGTCTGATCTTAATTTTCCAATTTATATCAGCACGATCTTTCTGCATTCAGATGTTGTAGTCATACTAAGATTGTTGTTAGGTCATTGCTTCTCCCTCTTGGCTCTGTGGTTTGTTTTCAGATGGAGAATGATAGTCCACAGCTATTGCTCAAAGTCCTAGATGTGTGTGAGCTGTGTCAGTGCCCTGTTGTTTCTTTTGGCTTCCAATTTAATAAGAGCCTAGGTCTCTGGACCTGACATGCAGTGCACTGTGAGTGATGACTTCGTTTTCTGGTCAGTTGCTTGAAGGGCAATCCACTTGGCCTGGTTTGGGTTAGTTGATAGGTGTTGACATAAAGTGGGTGTAAACTCACCTAGCAGCAGATAGCGTTATAATTTTTATGAACTGGTTTGATTGCTGTTTTCTTTGTTAGGGAAGTCAGTAGACACTGCCTGAGCCTTGGGGTTCTGATTCCTTTTACACCCAGGTGATACTGTGTTCATTCATACATTCCTTTTCTATAGGTTTTTTTTTTTAAGGTCTTCCACATTTCTCCTCATTCACTTCACTATGCATGCCTGCTGATGTCACATGGTACATCACAGTCTGCTCCCTGCAAGTATTTAGAAGTGCTTAGCATTTTCTTGCAGCTTGTGGGAAGGAATCTCATTGTCATGCATACAAATTAATTAAAGCTGCTTTGAAACTGTCCAAAATTGCATGTTTTGCACAGCTTCTTGTGATGTCAAATGGGCATCAGCTGTTTGTATTGGCTGTTGGTTTAAGCTGAAGCACTGTATTTTTTGTGCTTGCTGCATACTACTTTTTGATTCACTTGGAATGGGTTGTGTGTCTGCACCCTGACCACTGGAATAGCAACACCTTGTCAGGACCATCTACTTCTCACAGGAGAAAAAAGTCTGGCGTGAAATGCAGAATCCTCATCTGATAATTGTATTACTAACACAAGTGCAGTCAAAAACATTTTGTTGTATGAAAACAATGCAAGTTAACAAACAACTTGCTGGCGAGTTCCCCTTTGAATTAGTACGTTCTTTATTGGGTTTACTTGTGACCTTCAGCTCATTTGTATTAAAATGGGATTTATGACCTGGAGGTTGTTTAATCCATCAGTCTCATCTTTTGTTATATTCACCATATCTTTGACATCATATGATGATTTTATTGTTGACTCATTTTACACACAGTAGTCGTAAGGTTAGATCTGGCTTTTTCTTTAAATCCAGTTGAGTACAGTTATGTGTCAATGATGTTAATAGAAATGCATCACTAGACAATTTTGTTGTGTGAACATCATAGCATGTACATGTATATGGTCTATAGCAGACCAAACTATTGCTATGTGGTGCATGATTGTATGCAAATCACAGCAAATTCAGTTTCAAGACTGTGCCATACCTCCATCTTTTGGTTCATCCTGTCAAAACAGGGAACATAATCCAAGATGTTTGCCCTAAATAAATCCATAAAATATGTCAGTCTTGCCCCATGTTGTGGCTGAGTTAATAAAATGTTAAACAGTTGAGTTAACCAGTTCATCTATTATCATACAATGGCACTTGTAACATTTACGATATTTCATTCTCGATCTTATTCAGGCCAATATTACATAATATTAGCGAATAACGATTTTTAAATTTTGGCCAACCAGAAAGTGCTGTTAGGCAGATTGTTAATATTGTTTCTAAAAACTGGCAGGTTTGCAATAAACTGTTTTTATCTGAAACTGCACAGATTGTCAACATAATCTGCATGGATGCTGCCCCATAATTCACTGCTGAAAGGCCACAAAAAGCAACAAAGTAGGAAAAAAGTCTGTGGTTTTAAAATTACAAATCTTAGCCAATTGCGCAATGGGTATGAGATTACATGCTTTAATGGTTGTAACAGTACAAAATATGTGCGCACGCCTGCATGCACTCGTGCGTGTATGTAGTTTACACTTGCATGAATATACACACTGCTATTACTTGCTGATAGAAATCAGTGTTGAGATAAGGTCTTGGGGATTGCAGATTCCACTGCTGGTTTCTGCATCTGAAATGTAAAACAGCCATCTGCTTGCAATATCAGTACATGCAAAGATCACTTCTGAAGTTTTCTGTTGGAAGTCATAGTCATGCAAGTCTCTAGCCAATTCCTAACTAGCATTCACCCCTGCTATGAGGCACGTTGTGCTCTAAACAGTGTCACTGAAGACATGATATTAGAGAAAATCCTTACTCAGATTGTTGGCAAAAGAAGTGCGCAGATTGTGGGCCAATGTATTTGCCTGCTGTAACCTTGACACATCATGCCTGTAATCATCAATCTGCAAATAGAAAAGTCAAAATGGCGGTATTCCTATAATCAGAGAGCACGCACTCATACATTTATCACCCTTATGTCAGACACATGGTACATTGTATCTAGGAAAACAAAGCAAAAGCATGTAAACACTTTACTGAAAACTTTTTAAGAGTAAATATCTGCAATGATCATTATGCCTCTGATCATGTTCACTATAATGCCCCTATATAAATTCACATCTGGAAAAATGCATGATTGACAAATGTTAGCTTGATTCTCAAATCTTCCAAAGAATGGAATTTAAAAAGATTGAATCATTTTCGCATAGTCATAGCCTCATTCCCCCAAAAAATCATGCAGCCATGATCCATTAATCAAATTGATAAGGAAAATTATGTTCAAATCAACACCAAAATATGTTTTAAGTCATACTTTGACTGGGATACAATTAAAAGTCAAGACATGCACAGCTATCAATTTATTAACCATAAAAACTAATTAAAGTTTAGTACTATTTATACATAAATGGAAAATCAAATCCGACAAGGAAAGTGAAAATTAGCAGTCAATTTATATTGCTGCATTCTCTTTCATTGCTCAATTGCTTTATTTTTTAAAAAATGTGTACCATGATTATTATGCTCTTGAGATCTGTTTAATTCTCTCCATTTTAGATTTTATATCTTCATCTGATTTGATCAGTTTTACTGTAACTCTACAATAGTTACATTCTTCTCTATGTTGCGCTATCAAGCTCATATTTTTATTGTTAAGTACATGGGCTCATGTTCATACTTGCCTCATCTTATGCATATTTTGAAACTAGATGATTTCTCTCTGAATGAAATACTCGTGACAGGCTGTGCACTTCATCAGTTAGCAGAGTAGGACTGTGCCTCAACCATGCTAACAACGAGGACTCTACATAAACTAAAGCGGCGGGCACACGAGAAGCAAAAAGCGCGAAACTTTTCCGAAGCAACCCTGCTTTTCCTGCTTGCCGTGTGACCACCACTGCAACTATCCCCAAAGCGGCTCTCAAGCCTGCTTGGCTTTAGCTGCGGCCTGCTTCGCGCTTTAGAACTGTTCTACTTTTCCACGCGTTTCCACATGGCTGTGAAAGCAACAGGCCTCTGCGAACCTCAGCGAGGACCAGACCGTCCTTTGATCAAATTAATTAACTGCCATAGCGAGCTATGGGACTCGAGACGGCCTAAATATCGGCACAAACAATTTAAAGACCGATACAGCGTTCGTGTGTGTGACCAGCGGCCCCCCACAAGCCAGCTATCAAGCAGCCCGCTAGCGGCTCGGAAAAGCGCTGCTTCGAAAGCCAAGCTTGCGAAGCCGCTTTTGGCTTCTCGTGTGTCCGCACCTTAAGGGAACCTTGAATGATATTTCTTTCATGCATGTCTTTTATGCACCTAATTATGGAAAGTTTCAGACCCAAAACTTTAATATTACACTTGAAACAGGAGCCCACGCACTCATTTGTATACCCACTGTGGTTTACCCAATGTTTTCAAATGCTTAATAGCATACCAAAAGTGATGTTGTCTTTATCATGTTGCAAACATCTGCTGTCATAGCATTCATATCAGGCAATTCTTGCAGATACTCCTGTGCCATTTCCTGAACATCAGATGGCAAATCGCTGGTTGCCACCTCCAGTTGTTCGAAATGGCTGTGATAATCATAAAAATATAATATAAACAAGCAAGTCTAAAATACAAGCATTATAAAGTTTTCTAGAGCCCCCAAATCAGGGAGAAAACTTATACATGCAAACACTAATATAAAGCATACATATATAAAGACACCTATTTCATTTCATACACAAAATAACATTTTGACATTGACTCTATGAAATTATTTATTTATCTCAGCAGACAGCCTCAGATTACTTTTAAAAAATTGGATATCCAATTTTTAAGTGCATACAGGCATTTAGTACAGGCAATAATTTTTGTTTTAAATGTTCCCAAAAAATATATAAGCAGAACAGTGTAAGTCATTTGCAAAATAACATGCAGCACATGAAATGTAACTAACTTTGCTTCTTGGACTTTTTGCTGCAGTTCAGTTGTTAGTGCATCCCACTTGGTACTCTCTTGCTGCAGTCTGCAAAATAGTAAATTCACCTTTATATGAGACAACAATATGCATCCACAACTCATTTAAACAGAGAAACATTGTTCACTTTTACATCTTTCACTGCTCACCACTGTGTGAATGAAGGGGCGTCCATGTATTCAAGTATGTGTACAAGGGTAAACATGGCTTTCATTGAGTCACCAAGGAAGGAAAGACAGCCGCGAAACCTTTTCTATGAAAAAAAAATCACCTTACCTTTTAATACTTCCTTCAAGTTCTGCAATAGTTGTGTCCATTTGGGTGTTTATAGGATTAGGCAGACATCTAGAATCATAATGAAATAAGAGGAATGGTTAGTTTTGTTAGTTTATATATAACCTATGTAGTAATACATCCCTGGCATTATCAACAGTTCATAAAAAGTCAAACAATGGTAATATCTTATTGTGGAAACAATTACTAACTTATTAAGGTGAATCATCTCAATCGCATAAACTTGCAACCAAATAAAAAAGATCAAATTCACCCTTTTAGAATGCAGGCTGCTAGATTTTAATCACAATACAGCATAAAATATATATACAGTAAAACCTCAATTTTGTGATCCTTGATGTAATGATTTCCTCAGTATAACATTTGTTTTTGGTGGGTCCATATTTCTCTGAAATGCTTACTGCAACTGCATAAGGACCAATTTTAATAATCTGCTAGCTAGCCATCCAGGAGACTCTGCTTGAAGTCTTGTGCTTTCAAGAATATTGTAATCCATACTAGTTACCTTCCAGTCTCAACAGCACTTTCAAAGACACCTTCCTGCTCCATTCTGCTTAAAGCAGTATCTACTTGTTCAAGAGCTGGAAAGAAAACATCATTGTATATGAACTCTACACATGTCATCAGAATCTGTTATAAGCATAATCAACTCTGGTAAATGAAAACATGTTTATTCAGCTGTTCCTTTCTTCAGCTGAAGCCAGAGTAATAAAATATATGCAAAATATAATTTTGTAAACCCAAAACACCACTAAATAAGTATCTTCATGAATGCTTGAAGGTTTCTCAAAACAAGATGATCAAAAAAGTGAAAGATAATCAGAAGAATGGTTAATGAAATGTAAAATAATGATGCTGGGCAGCTTGCATTTACATAATCTGTCTCAACTTGTAATTTTGCCACTATCCTTTTACCACAAATGTTTGGCCAGACACAGGACTAGTGACACAAAAAAAGGCATAACAAGAGATAACGTTGAGGAAAATGTGTTCTGCCACAATGTTTGGCAAATGCCAGCTGCTGGTAAAGATGATGGACGATGTCGAAGTGTTCCATCCAGCAGTCTCTTTGTCCTGCATCACTTGGTATGGTCTTGCCGTCTTTGTCTTTCACTGGCATGTTTGGGTTAATGTTCCTGCCTGACAGAGTTCGTGTTATTTTGTATAGTTGCTCCATGTTTCCCTGTATAGCTGCTGTATCAGCTTCCTCTGGCAGTTTGTGGGTGAAACATCTCTTGTCCTCCCTGACAGACCTCTTTCCTTGGCGGTTGGCTTCCCAATATTCGGCTCTGAGACCTTCCTTCTCTTGCTGGTCTTGACACTGGTTGAGCTTCTGTTTCAATCCCTTTCTTGATTCAACCTTTGCCCAGGTCACTGAGGTCATCCATTCCTTGTGTTTTTTTCCCTCTTCCCTAGAACATCTGTACAGGTTGTCTTCTAAATGTTCTTGAGTGTTGACCAGTGTTCTTCACTGATTCTTCTGTCAGTCCTGAAAGAGCCTAATACTTATTCTTGACTTCACAGTTATAAATTTCTCTTGTTTCGTTGCTCTTGAGGTATTGAGTATTAAACTTGTAGTGTGGTCTGCCTGCTGAATCAATGAAGGACTTTGGCTTAATCTTGAAGACTGTCACTAGGAGCTGGTGGTCTGAAGCAACATCTGCACTTCTTCTCACATCTTGGAGGCTCCTTCTCCACTTTCGAGCAACTGTTATACGGTCAATCTGGTTTTCAGCTATGTTATGGCAACAACAAAATATTTTGAATACACATATAAGCAAAGCTGACTGAAACATGCCACTTCAACCTCAGCCAGGTTTTAAGAATTTATATCATGAGGAGCTTCGAGCCTCATAGAAGCGCATTCTGAGCAGGTTTACATGGCCTGGCTAGCTGGTTTATCTCCCTTTGTAGCGCAAACAAGATGCACAAACAAATGAATATAAGATTTAAACAAGTGGTACAGGTATAGAAACAGAACCTTGTGAAAACATCCTTGTAAAATATAAATATCCTTATATTTTACACCTCTCAGCATGGTACTTGAACTATTAACTACAATTTGCCAGTAAATCCAGAATTTGAGAGACAAACCTTGCAGGATAATTGGGCTAGAATAATAAAAATAAATGCAAAATTTGTAAACAGCATACTCACACTCCTAAGGAGCATGTTCTTAGCACTTAAGAACAAGAATATGAAGGACAGGAAAACAAATAACATATGAACTATAAAAGAATAAACAACTGTACTTAACGAAGAATAAAATCAAATACAGAAAACACAAAGAGAAACCAAATAACAAGAACAAGAGCTGAGAGTAGCATGATATTGCAAAAGGAAGGGTGGGAAAAAGGACTAGCATGAATAGAGAGCAAAAGAACAAAGAAACAGAGTTTGTTACATATGCACACTGTTAATGATGTTTTTTATACTCAAGAACATGAACTCACCCTCTACATTGAAGGTCTCAATTCCGGGCAAGTCTTCAAACTCCCTCTGAAGATGATCCAGCGTACGCTAGCAATATAAACAGACTCAGTTAAGAACTGACAAAAAGTTCAACCATTCATCCCTTACCAGAACAAAATGTACTGTGATTATTAATACAGGAGCGGTAAGCTTATTACTCACTTTCAAGGTCAGTCTGACAAGGCGACATAAACGATCTGATGGTGTGAGGTCTAATGGAATCTGTTTGCATAGTTCTGTGAAAAAAAAAAATAAAAGGGTGAAATATCTCTCACTAATTCATTTATTCTATCTATTGCACTAACGTTTCAGTCATTGCAGATTATATAAATATTTTTTGGTCTCCCTATGAAAAAAGCAAGCCCCATAAAGGAGCAGCTCACCAACAAAGAAACAAAGTAAAATGCTGCCTAACACACAATATTTTGAAATAATTATTAATAAAATTTTAAAAAAATAACATTTCATTTGCAGGAAAACAAACATATGATTAGTTGGGCACTTTTAAACATAGTTTTGGAGTCTGTTTAGAAAAATCGCTAATAAGATATTGCAATCGGACTTAAAATACAAACAATACAAAAATATTTTTATAAATATTAAAAAAAACCCCCAAGGGATCCACCTGTGATTAGAAAGTCACCATTTTTCTGGTGACATTTGATGGAACTACTTACGGGGGGTTAAGAATAAGGTAAAGATTATGTTTAAGGGTTACTATCAGCGTTTCAGTTAGGGTGATTGATGTAAAGATTCTTTGAGAAATGGTCATATATCAAATGGGTGATGTGACATGACACAATTTGAGTAACTCCAGACCCTACTCTGCAATTTTTGTCATGGGTGGTGGCAATGGTAAGAATGTAAATTAACATTAGCATTTGTACCGATTATGTTACAATATGAAAACATATAACCTAACATATGAAAAAAATTTCTATAGCAATGGTGTTGTTTATGCTAGTGATGGGATGTGAGTGGTGCTGAGCATTTTAAATCAAACCAGAGGCTGTGCTGGATTCATGATTCCTTATGGAAATCCGGGCAGGGACAAAGCTTGATCTCCTCTTCCCTGTCTTGGATTTTCGATGGTCGTCACCCATCGTCTATTACTTCAAAGGTCACCTGAGATTATATTGCATATATATATATATACTATCATTTCCATACAAAACGCGTCCTAGTACCAAATGAACTATGTAATTAATCGTTGGTATGAAAAATTAATCAACGGTCTCAGATATATTGTCATATATTGTAAAATCATCTGAAATATTACCTAACCTGTACCGTCTAATACCCGTCCAGACATTTCTCGTTAATAAATTGATCTGATACATTTCCCTAATCTTGACAATTAGCAGTGATAGTACTGCTGACAAACCAGTCTTTATATAACAGTTAACACAGCAGCGACTTATAATTCGTAACACTAGCTTCCAACTTCAAAAAGGAAGATTATTGTTTTAGTTTCTGGGACCAAATTAAGCATACCGTATCATACGAACTGTCACATTCCCTTCGAATTTACATTTTCGTTGCAGCAGAAGTGTACTCCAAACAAACTTGTAAAAGACCGCCAATGGGAATTTGTTTAGGGAGAGATTACTCTACTTGAAACGTGAAAGTGACGTCCCTTTGGTGTACGCAGATGGACGGTTATTTCCCTTTTCACGTCTCACATGTCCACGGAGTTACATTACAATTATTATCTAAAACTCCGTGGCTGGGTCATTCCTTATACGGGGTACAGCTCGAAAAGGTAAGCAGCTTCAAGTACCTGGGACCCACCCTCTCCAAGGACGTCAGCTCCACGCCAGATATCCACATCAGAATCGCAACAGCAACAGCGGCAATGGCTAGACTGGATGATCTGGCATAGCCATAAGGTTTACTACCAAAAACTACAAGCTGTATAATTCCCTGGTAGTGCCGATTCTCCGCTACGGATGTAACACTCGGACTCTGATCGCCGAAATGGAATGGAGAATCCAGGCATTCAGAACAAGTGCTCCGGATCTCATACTAAGAACATAGAACCAACAACTTTGTACGAAACAAGATCGTCACACTCGCAGGACTCCAGGAACCTCTACTTTCAACAGTGAGGCGACGCACGCTGGTCTTCTTTGGCCATGTGACCAGGCACCGCACCTTGTCGAAGACTATCTTTCAAGGCACCTTAGAGGGTAGCCGACGTCGCAGTAGCCAAAGAAAGAACTGGCTTTACAACGCCAAGACCGTCAATCCATGTGCTCCCACCCCACCCCCTCTCCCCGGCGACAGGTGCCAGTCAAGGGACTACTGACTGTTGAGACGCTTTAATTGGTTTCTTCAGCATTTTGTTTTCGTTTTATTAACCCTATTCAGCCATAATTACATACATTCCGATGTGGTGGTCAATTTACATCAGTTTTGTTTTTAAAATTGAATCTTGTTCCAAGTTTAATCCAAACCGTGTAAAAACCCAGATGACGACAATCAAGTGACAAAATAACTTTGTAATACCGTTGTATGTGAAAATATGTACCACCACGACAAACACTACAAGCCACGCATCGAAACACTATGAGCTAATCACGTTTAAAGCAGCATACGCAATGGCCGTCACGAGTGTAAAAAATAATCAGTGACGAACACACCGATCGAGCTCACTGCATGCCAAGGGAAGAAAGGCGCTGTATAACAGAGCTGTATTATTATCCGATATGAGACTTGACGACCGAGAGCATAACTGTGTTCGCAAGTTAATTTCCATCAAGGTGCATGATAGATTATTCTTGGTGCAAAGTCTGATTCTCTTCAGCCCTCATAGTATTATTTCACTGCCATCCCCGATTCATTTGTGAGGCGGTGGCGTTCTGACTAAAGCCATTTCAAAGGGTCGTTCAAAATGTGTAGCTCTCACTGTATTTGCAGTTCTCACTTTGTTCCCCTGTGACACAGCAGGTGTTGTTCGCTTGGCGAAGCGCGGCAGTACTGTCCATGGCAGTGACACCACGTTTTGAAGGTTGTGAGTACTTTTGAAGGTTGACCCGACATCAGCTGCAGTTTGCTGTAAAGTTGAATAAGCTTAAACGGTTATTTTTTGTGCGAGTTTGAAAAGAAACCCAAACCGGATTGCTGAGAAAAGGAGCCATGCCCTTACCAAAATACTTTCGAGTGTATGTGTGTTGAACGCCGCTTTTGTCTTGAAAAATGCAGTCCCCCATGCCCCACACAAGCACCCTCCCCCCCCATAAGCTTTCGATATATCTTTTAAGAAAAGCGAAAATGAACGAGAAAAAAGTTCAGACGAGAAAGGAATTCATGATTTCTGAATAAGCTTTCAGTCAAGACCGATTTTTTTTTTAAGTTAAAAAAATGGTTTTAGACAAGTCTCACATCTTCTATCCATAGCTTGTAACATGAGTTCTAATAAGGGGGTTACATCTAGTTGGAGCAATTTATCTTCTCTTTCTCACCTAGTAAATGTGTGTTGGTATCTAAGTTTATATGCTTGAAAATGACTTAACAGCCGAAAGTTTCTCTCATACTCTTTCACACACACGCGAGCGCGATAGAAAGAAAGGAGAGAGAGAAAGAAAGACAGAATGGGAATAAACAGGACAGGTAAAACTCTCCTGGAGCTTTGCAATGCACTCTATGACTATACATTGAACGTTATTCAAGTAGGCTTTTCCGGCTTTTTGAAAAGAGTATTCGTGGGCCACGTTGTTAGGAAGAATGACTGAAAGCTCCGCAAAGAAAATCAAATCCCACAGACACTGCTGTATGCTGTTCTGTACTAACGATGACAGATACGATATGGCGGCCAGACTGTCGTTTCTTTCGTTTGAAAGTGATCAGAAAGACTTTGAATTTGAAAAAAAAAAATTGGTAGAGGACGATACAAGCTTAGGTGTTAAGTGTATGGCAGGCTTGTTTTACTTGGGAAAACGTTATATGCACACATATTTCTCGTACACAAAATAAATCAGTACTTTTTTAAAATCGTAAATGAGTGAATTAAAAAAAAAATGGTGGGTTTTTGATACTTAAGTCAGTGTCAATATATGTTTCAGCAGCCACACTAAATCAGCCCACAGAGCCTCGTTCTGCTTTTAAGATGGCGCTAACGTGAATAGGGTTCATGCCACAGACTTAGCTATGATCTGTGTTTCAATCATTTTGTAACGACAAAAGACAGATGGCTCAAAACTCTTTTGCAGAATAGCAGGAATACACGATCGGTAATGGTAAAAGGGTATTTTGGTGTTCTCTTTCTACAAAACGTGGTACATTTTTTATCGGTATCCCTTTACAAATGGCTGCATGAAATATTTGAATTTGAAAACCCTGTTCCGTCAAGAGCTTGTGCTATGTTTATGTCCGTGCAAGCATTTAAAGCTGTCATAACCAGCTAATGTGATATTGAAGAGAACCAAAAGTAAAAAAAGTAAAAGTCGGTTTGGGTGGGAGATTTTTGTTGTTGTTTTTTTTATCGTCATTTATTCAAAGACCCAAAGGCAGTGTGTTGTTCACAGAATGATAGTTCACAGTCAAAGGTGTCTGCATATTTTATGACAGCTGTTCCACGAGTTCACTTCTTGTGTGTGTGTGCGCGTGTGCACGGATCAGCACTTGTTTAGTTGTATATTAGCCAATATTATTTATATATGGCATTATAACAGCCTTATGAAATCAACAGATCGCAAAACGCTGCTAGCTGTTCAACACAGATTTCCTTTTTCTTTTCCAATCCAGAAAATTTAAATTTAGAAATATATTGGACACTTTTTTTTTGTTTTTGTTTTTCTCTCCGTTTCATCGTCCGACCGAATGTTCATGTTAGGTCAAAGTTTAACAGTAACACAGCGAACGGCTGCTACAAGTGACACGACACAGTCTGGAAAGGACAGCAACGTTTGGTGAGGTGCGACACTTTCCTGCTTTGGGGCACGGAGGTGAGGAACGAACTCTGACAGTCGCTTGCCCCACTTTTTGGTGATCACGTGATCCATGCACGCCACTCTTGATGCTGGTCTGTAGTACTGTGAGTATTACCGAGGCTTTGAGAGAAGAACGCGCGCGACTGGGCTGCAAACTCATCGTGGCGTGACACTCCATTCGGAAGCAAGCTCGGAGACATCGTCACAATCGTTGCCATCGTCATCAAACGCATTTTACTGGACGCCGGACTACGGTCTTCAGCAAAGATTCTTCATTGTGCGCGCCTTGCCGACATTTGCAATGAAGGTAGGTTCGGGTCCATGATTCGATGGAGTCTCTGGCCACTCATGCATAGCGAAACATTTTCTTAAAAGCATAGTAGTTGATCGCATTCACTAACGGGCCGAAGGATAAACTGAAGATTTCCACAGAGGTTTTTATAACGGAATTTTGTCTTATTACGCCTTGAATTTGAGTATTCCACCTAGATGTATGAAAAATGTACTGGTCGGGTTCATTGAAAGGACATGTCTAAATATATTTACACGTTCATTTTTTAGCTTTTTTTTTTTCTTTGATTCATCCTCGCTTTCAACTGATATTGTATGGAGAACTGTACACGGTGGGGCTGTCGTACCGAGAAGCAGTGGAGCGGAAAATATTGGCTCCTTCCGACAAGATAGGTCGATCATCACCAGTCGGTTTTCATAAGTCGTGTGCTTTCATTTAACTTGTCTGTATGCTTTTGTTTACAAGATTTGCAATATTTAACGCACAAGAGCAACACAATGTTTTCATTATTAAGTTTTCAGTAGGTTCTGCGATCTAAGCCGAACAGTGATGAGGTTATAGTTTAACTCAATCGAGTCAGTTCGAGTGGAGAAGAAGAGACATTCGACATAAGCCCCATATAGGTTAAAAAAAAGTGATCCATGCATCAAAACTTTGCCTATCTAATATGATCAGACGATGCCCTTTGGCAGGGTCATAGTTCAGTTTCTAATCTGCTCAAGGAGAATGCAAATTAACGCAACATCATCATTGTCTTCCCAACCTCCCCCTCCATTTTGGGGCAATGTGGAGGAGAAGGCGATAGTCTTTGAAGATAAATTCACTGTATAAAGTGTTTCTTCAGGCATTTTCTCTCCGTTTCTTTTCTCTGTTATCATTTCTTGCGCAAAATAACTGAAAAAAAATCCGATTTGCTAGCTACACTTATATATTATCTGCATGCAGGACCGCCATACACATTTAACTCACTTGGACGTTGGGACTGTGGTCTTTAGGTGGCTGGCCTCATCTAGGATAAGAATTTATTTACCTAATGATAATACACGAGGAAAACATCTTAACGATGGCCACCGCTTTTTCGACAATCACCGACTGCGCACTTGTGGCGGGATGTGCCAGGGATCTCTTTCCTGAGAAAATGACAGAGTTCTATATGTAATTTAAAACTTGAGACTGCTTTGAGTTTACCAATGACGTACGTGTGAACGTTTTTGTGGTTACCATCGCCAAGACAGTCGGGGAAGGTCAATATGTATGTGTGTGTGTGTGCGCGCGCACGTGTGTGAGAGAGAGAGACGGGTGAATGGACAGAGTTGACCAAATGAAATGGAAACATTATATTTCGTGTAGCTAGAAGTAGGTCCTTGTAACCTCTGGTTCTCTACTCGTTTATTGAACAGGTTTGAGGGTGTTCGCTCTTTGCATTTTTGTTTTCTGCTTGAATTTTATTGGTGTTTTGTGGTTTTAATGTACCGACCTGTACTTTTTATGATAACATCGACATTGTGCTGGATTGTTTATTCACCCGTGGCTTGTTATTCTTCCTATTCTGATATCAACTCTCGTCGCCGTCGTAGTTTCTTCGTTTATACAAGTCGTTCCTGCGACAGACAGTCCATTAGTGTCACGTGCTTTTAACATTTTATTGTAATTTCTGCTCTGTGATCAGTAGGACATTCTCCTGATCATTTGATCTACGTTTGTAATTATTGATGTGTTCTGCGTCAGACGTTGGTGTTGACGTGTATGAATGCTGTGAGAGTGACTAATGTATAATTCCTGTGACGTCAGACGCCGGTGCTGATGCCGATGCTGTTCCCACTTGTCGTGTTGCTGTCGTGCTGCGGTCCCTCACTAGGGTATTCTACAGGTCCGCCGACATCGGCCTGCACCGACATGTACCCGGAAGGGCACAATGCTGATGCCCAGACCACCATCCTTCCGTTTGAACTCTTAGTCAGCAACACAACATTCACACCTAATGCAAAGATTGTGGGTAAGTGTATTCTTGGAAGTGAGGTTTGCGCACTTTTACTATTTTTTATTAATAGTATAAATCTATAAATGTTATTGTTGTTATTAGTAGTAGTAGTATAGACAACAACAATAACGCCACATGCAAACAGAAAAGAAGGGGTGTGGAGGGTAAGGAGGTTGAGATAAAGAAGCCACTGGAGGTACTGAGGCAAGAGATGGGTCTGAAGTTACGTTGCAGGTCAAGTCTTCAATGCCGACCATGTTCTTCAAAGGAATGTTCGTACAGGCCCGCCTTGCTGGGAATTGTAGCAACACTTCCCCTGTCGGCACTTTCTCCATCCCTACAGGTGACACCTACCTGCAGCTACTGTCCTGTGGTCAATTATCTGTACGTACCTAGTGAAAAATTCACACGATACATTTTAATTTGCGGATTGGTTGTTTGTATTCAATGTCTAAGGCCGTATTCATAAAACAAGGAGAGGTCGTTACCCGGTTCCAAACCTCCCGAATATTTTGTTTTGTATTTTGACACTGATTAATAAATACAGTTCCAAGGGTAAAGCAACACCTGTGGAATCTGGATGTAACTTTATTTAATGCCACTATACACAAACAAGATGCCTTCATGAATTATATAAATATATAACAGATAAAATGCAAAAAGTTATATATAAAAACGTAAAAATAATATATATATACACATTTTTGTACATAACATGGTTAATAATTTTATTTTTCTAGTCGTAGAACGTTCAGTGCTCTGCTTGAGGTTTTCAATTGTTCAGCCCATGTGTAAGAACAAACATTCACGTACTCTCTCAGCTACAACAACATCACTTGAACGTTAAAAAAGTGGAAAAAAAATGTTTGAAAACTTTTAGTAAAGTTGACTGGGATTTTGGGGTCAGTCTCTATAAAGAGATTGATCATAATTTTCTTTACATTGTTTTCAGAGCTCAATATCCCACAAGAACTCCTTAGTCCAGATTCACTCGAAAAACTTTACCTGGACTGCACCGTCCACTGCCACTGGCCGCATCTTCTTCAGGTGAGTCGTGACCACAGGTAGATACAACAGTCGTGAAACAAAATATCAAAAAGCGTTTAGACTCCCTGCCATCATGTCCCTCTCGGTACAGCCTTTCCTACCCACAGCTATGAACTGAAATGTTATCAAGTAATAAGAATAATGAAGGTTACTGGACGGCCATTACCTCTTCACAAAGTGACAGTAGCAATAAAGGGTTGGACATGAATCAGTTGGAGAGAATACTATGTGGACTTTTACCAAGTTCTGTATGTTTTCTGACTGCAGGGCGACCGTGGTGAAGAGCAAACAGGAGTTCTGGACTAACGTCTTCTCCCCCTACGTCAAGCCTGTGTCAGACACGAGTAGTCCGCCCACAACAGGCTGTGAGGTGCGTAAGACCCTCGTACAGACCTCGACACCAGCATCATCCAGCTATAAGACATCATCGACAGTGTCGTCGAGTACAAGGGTGTCATCGACACTGACGACGAGGACAACGACGAGGCTAACGACGAAAAGAACAACATCGCTATACACGTCAGGCACATCGATTATCTCCCCTGCGCGGCTGCTGGCGGCTGTGGCTTGTGTTATCGCTCTTGCTGCAAGGGTCTGATGTCGCAAGGCATCTTTGAGCTGGAAAAAAATTTGAATTTGTCTCTTGTTTTTACTTATGGGTACTTTTAACGGTGTGCCTTCAACTTTAGCTGCCTGCTGAAATATGTTTGCTGTCATAGTCAAATGAATATGCTAGAAGTTATAAAATAACGGATTTAAAAAAATTGTGTATTTAATTCTTTACATTCTCATTAAGTTTTCAAATAAAAAGAAAATGAGTGGCGACATTTTGAATTGCCGTAGGCATAGGTTTCTTTCCTGATTATCGTCTGCCTGTAAATAGCAAGATTATTCTGTGTACATAAATGGTTTGAAATGATATAACATTTGAAACAAAAATTTACTTTCTTTCATACCTGTATATCATCTTTTCGAAATATCTAGTGTGTCTGTGCAGCTATCGTTGTTACCATTCGATTCACTGGGCATGTTCGCTTCTTTACATAGACATTATTATTATTGTTGTTGTTAAAATTTTTTATTCTTATTTTTGACGCATTGGTGAGGGGAGGAGAGTTTTCCAGTAGGGAGATTCAGACACGGAACACTACTATTTGTGTGGGAACAAGAACAGCACAAGAAAAAGAGAAAAAGTCTGTACTGTGGACTCCAGGTTAAGTAATATAGCAATTGATGATTATTAAAATACGATCGAAAGAAATATCCCACGGAGACGAATTGACCATAAAACTGAGCTTCGTCTAAAAATAAAAAAAAGGATGAAGACACATCTACTGTCCACACTTACATGAATTTTTTTGCAATCCTGTATATTTGTAAATTGCTATTGCTATTGGTTATTCACGTACTGTTGACTTCTAATAGAAAGGCCTTGTTTTAATCAAACATTATATGATAAAAAATCCACTAGTATAAAAGAAATAATGTATTTTGAATTTTTTTTCATTTTTCAATCAGTGTGTGTGTCAGTGTGTGCCCACCAAAAAGCAATTCGCGCAAGTTTTCCTAAGCTAGCATCACACGGTCTTCATGACTCATTCATACAAACGTTTATTTCTTTTTATTCCTGATGTTACCAATGTAGGGGGTCATGCATTTTTTCCTCGACTTTTTTTATCTGGACAAACGTGAAGAAAATGACCTCAGGTATGGAAGCTACTCTGTGTTGAGAATTATGCTGCATTGAACTCCAATTGACCTTATCCCTTGCTTAGGTCTCGTAACAACCATTTTTCTCACTGAGCAAACTGTACAACCCTCACCTCTGGCTCCCTGGCTCCTATTTATATTTTTCTAGAATATCTTCAATTACACGCTTTCGCACGTAGACCACACACACACACACGCTTTTAAAGGTGTCAGACACGGATAAAACTAATTGTTCATTGACAAAAGAATTAAATCCAAGAAAGAACATACACATCCGATGATACTGCTGATGTCACAGACTGCGCTCTCTCACTCACAGTTCACGACACTTTCTTCCAGTCTGTTACACACTCCGTTATTCTTATTCTCCCTTTGATACCACTCTTCGCTATTTGACCCCCTTCCTGTCACTCGTATCACTAGAACTGGGTCAGGGACTAAAGGAATCAGTTTAAAGAATGGACCGGGGAGCGGGGAGGGTCAATGACCGCACATGACATGAAATGTTCAGGACACGGTTAATTTTGTCTTCTTGGTTATGCTTTACCTTATCTTAAATTTTTGTCTTCCCAGTCATTTTGTCCACAATCAAAATAATAAGCCCGGAAAGTTTTACATAACACAACCTGCGAAAACCACCAAAAGGTATGACATGAAATAACCTTCACGGTACAGTGACCCTCAAAGAGGTCACGCAAACTGATCGTGTGGCTGGCCTACTCAGCAGTCTTCCGACACCCGGGAGTGAACAGGGTGGTAAGCAAAGATCGAGTCATACAGATTAATTTTCACCGTGTATACTGTGTACTTCTCCGAGAAAAGTACACGTCTAGACAGTCCTCCCTGCAACTTCTGTTCGACACCTGGCCACGAATCTAAAGCCAACTTCATTTCACATCAGTTAAACCTGTCTTCTCTTCATCCCTGTGCTGATTGTGTGGTAGAAGATTCGAAGGACACCAACTACTTCCTGGCTTTTCAAGGGATCCTCTTCCGACATTCCTAAAATCTGACACTCAAGTCTCGCTGTTAATGAACTTTTACAATGCAGGTAGGTTGTTCTTCTCAATACAGCTATGTCATTGTTGACAGAGTTTGCTCTTTACAAGTTGTTTAAAATAATAATGACAACAATAATTTTAATAATTATTATTATATACTGCAGTCTTTTGTCTGTTTGCTGCGCTTCTACCCAGAAGTGGAGAAAGTATCGCTGTTTATGTCCGCTAGAGGTTGGAGTGTATAAGGACCTCTGTACTAACTATAAGGTTAGTTTAGAGCCATGAGGTGGAGACAATACTCACTTGGCGTGGGGATGAGAAATAATATGGGGAGTGGGGTGAGATGTGCTCGAAAATTTCGTTACGCACTGTCTTTACTTGACCAAACCTTCCCGGTCTGAACCTGATCAATAATTATCATAGATCCCTAATTCTTAATTAGAAAAAAAAAACCCACTCCGAGCATCGGTTCCAAATATAATGAAACATTCTACAATGCAAGGCATAAACGAGCACGAGAAAGTTCCATGCTAGCATCATCCTAGGACATTTTCCTTTTGCTGGTTAAAGAACATAAGTCGCAAGTCTAAGAGCAGCCAGGTTTGAAGTGAAATGGTTTATAAACATTCGGAAACGCAAGCTAGATCACAGATTTACATGAAACCAGTTAATTCGTATTTTTGTAGCTTTTAATTCAAAATGAAAGGTGTCAAACCCTCGAGATTGCCTATGATTTTAGATGCTGGCCATACTATTTTCTGCCGTCCTGCTGTCGTGCTGCGGACCATCTCTGGCGTACTCGGAAGGAGCACCGCAAAGCGCATGCGTAGACATGTTCCCTAGCGGACATGACGTTAAGGCTCAGTCCTCCACACCGCCATACGAGCTGTTGGTCAGCAGCACTAGTCTCACAGCCAACACACAGTACAGTGGTACGTAAACTCCATTGCTAAGTCGTTTATTAAGTATATCCCTTGGCCTTTTTCAATGGGTAAACGCTAACAGCGGCAGCAGCAGCAGCAACAACAATAATCAAGTGTATATTCAAAGTAAAAATATAGATACATTATGTACAATTTGAAAGTTAGGATTTGAAATATGAATTTCCTAAGAGAAGTTCTCATTCTCAACTAACCATGAATAATGTGCAGTGACCCTGCAACTGAAGGCGGACACGAATACTCACCACTTCGTGGGATTGTTCGTGCAAGCGCGTCTTGCCGATGACTGCAGCGTCACATCCCCCATCGGCAACTTCTCCATCCCATCCTACGAACAATTCTTGATGCAAATGTCTTGCAATGCAGCAAACGTGGGTTTTAAACTGAGTATTTTTATATATCGCACTAAAACATTTTAATAATAATTGCACACATTTATCGAACTACAAATGCATGTGAATGTCTATGAACACATCTAGACAATTATGAACACGTCTAGACAATTGCACGTCTACGTGGACATTATTGTGTCCATCCTCATGCTTTTAATACAGTTAGTGCAAAATTTTCTGTCTCCCGTTTTTATGAACTGCAGGATGCGTTGACTCAGAACAATGCAGTTATGAGTATGGAGGAGAGCAAGTGGTTTACTTGGACATCGCCGCCTACCATTCCCGGCACCATCTACTTCAGGTAACAAGTGCTTACTGAAGACAGATGTGTGTTAGCCAAAGCAGTCCCAGCTCTGAAATTATCGTAAACATATTTGTTGTTGTTGTTGTTGTTGTTGTTGTTGTTGTTGTTGTTGACGGGAATGTTTTATGTACTGACATCTTTGAGAGACCATTGGGTGACCACATTTTACCTTCCTAAAGGTCGTCTTGCAAACTCCATCAGCAAACTCCATCAGGGCTCTCATAATCACACGACTTCTCTGAGCAAATTGACTGGTGTTACTTGATTGGGTTTTACGTTGACTTATTTTTATTGTTTCTTAGGGCGACGGTAGTGTATGAAAAGACGTCATTCTGGACCAACGTCTACTCGAACTTCCTGCTGCCGTCGGGCGCCAAACCAAACCCGCAGGTCTGTGCATTGGTACCAACGACAACGTCGTCCACTACAACGGTCACATCGACAAAGGTGTCGTCGACTGTACGAACGTCAGACGCATCGATTGTCTCCCTTGCTGGGGTGTTGACGGCTGTTGTGGGTGTTGTCGCCCTTGCTGCAAGGATGTGACGTTGCGAGACTTCGTCGTTTGAAAACAAAAGTTTCCCTCAGTCCGCCATTAACTGCCGGCTAAAATATCTTTACTTTCACAGTCAGCTGAAACTACTGAACAGCGTTTCAAACAGATTTTCTGTTTACTGTGTGTTTAGTTGTTTGCAGTCTGCATTATGATAAACAAAGTGTTAGGTTGTTCAGGTCTCTTTTTGGAATCACATGATTACCTTCAATTTGTTTTCAAAATGGAGTCAGGCCGACAGGTGAGGACCTCAAGTCAGCGTATTGTATACAAGAGAAGCTGTCACATTTGATTTACACGTCATACTAGTGATCTCACTTTTCAAAGACACACCCATACACGACGTCACTTTTTAATTACACGTGTTACGTCATTTCTATGATGCAAATAATATTCCTTTTAAAATGACGAATTTTAAATAACTAATCACGCAGCTTCACACGCTAACCCCGTGACGTCACTGCGGAGTACTTCTGTGACCCCGGAAACCGCCTCACGACACGGTCAGTGTGAACGCCTTCGCGTGTTTATTTGTGTTATTATTGAATCTAGTTGATTCGACATGTGGTGGGTGACAACCCTAAGAGGGACGTTGAGCTGTGAGTAACAGACTCAATGATTGCTAGTGCGTCATAAGCTAGATAACAGAAATGAACTTCATTCATTCATGATCAGAAGAGAGTGCGAGGCGTGTAATCTTCATATTTACATTGTAAGATTAGACTAAGTTGAGATTTACTAGGGAAGTACCCCGGGTGTAAACATGGCATGTATTGTTTAGATTCTCGTTGCCTTTAGAACGAGGTTTTGAGGCGAATTGTTATGAATGAGTATTTGTCTTGAAGTCTGTAATGTCCCGAGCCACTCGACAACGAAATGAAGATGATGTGGGCAGCCTCAGGGAATGGTTTGTTAGTGTTGAAAGAACGCGCATTTGTCTGGCTGATTGAGTTGCTAATTAGCTACCCGTGCCTTGACACACTGATTATGTTACAATATTTCTGTAGATAAATGTAACTGTATACACAGAGGACTCATCATCATTACATTCCTTAGCCAGTCCTTTATAGAGAGCTTTGCATGCATGAGACCTTCACACCAAATGTCGGCTCGACCTCTTCCCGTTGCGACTGTTGTAAACCATGTTCAAGATTATTGTCAAATGCCCGACATTGTTTCTCGTTAAATTTTCTAAACACAGCAAACGAAAATGTTGTGACTGGTGTGACGTGACAATTTGGAGCAGAGGATGATGGGCGCCTGTAGTTTTAGTGAGTCGTGGGAATTCGTCAGCAACAACATTGTTTTGGGATTTCAGAGACTTTTGTTCTTGAACGTGAAATATTTACATAACTCAGATTGGTTGAGTTAGCATTTTTAAAGTTCAGCGCGTGGGAACTTGAAATAGTTCATGAATAAGAGTAGCTCGCGACTTCATGGCAACAATTATGTTGATTGAATTACTGAGATGTACTGTCTGGTTACCAGGACTTTTTTTTTTTACGTTTTTTAACCAAGGCAGATATTTCAGCAGTGCACGTTACAGCTCCCTTTCTATCAATCCATATATCCTTATACTTTGCTCAATGTTTGATTTATTCGTTCCACATTTGCTGGTGAGCAAAAATTTTTAAATGGAAGTTATGAACTTAAAACAAAACCAATTTCGAATCGTTTTTGTTTGTATCATAATGTTGGACAAGATATAATATTTTTAAAACATGACAGGTAAAAACAATTATTTCTCATATTAAGTTTCATAATTATTGTGCTTGGTATCCTACAATTAGGCTGCTGAAAATTTTGAAGACTGTATGAATTACGGTTAATGCAATATTTGCCGCCAAAGTTGGCAAATATCATCAAAATAAGCTTGATGCAAAAATATATTCCTTTAAAATATGTGACCTCGTTTAAAATATGATATTTACAAGTTTTATTAATCAAATGCGTGGGCATGGCTGTCAGCTCAACAGATTTTGACAGAAGCTAGTTTTCTCTGCTCAGTCATTCTGTTAAAAAAAAAAAGCCTGTAAGAAAAACCCTAACCCGAACCCTAATCCTACCCCAAAACCAGAACCTGAATTCTAACCCAAACCCCAAGGCTATGTTATTGATGTCGAGCTACCCGTTAAAACACACATCCGCATAAAAACTTTCCAGAACAAACAAAAACAAAGCATAAACTACCCAAGTCAAAAAGAAACCCACGCACAAAAGAAGCTGAGAAACAAAATACCGAACCCACAACATGCGCACTCTCAAACGAGTAACACTGCGCAGTAACCGGAACACGGCCTTGACTAAAGAGGTCACGCAAACAGGTGGTGGGTGATCTTTGTTGTCGATTTTCTCAACGTCCTTCCGGCAACTTCTGTTTCAAACTGACCGTTCAACGTAATGCCAGACCAATGATTCCTATTCAACGACAAACTGTGTTATGATATGACGTGTACTAATTAGCGATTGACAGAAGATACGAAGGGCATTAATTGCCGCCTGGCTTTGGAAGGGGATCCTGTTTTTACTTACCGGATACATGACACTTGATCTTCGCCGAGCCTTCCAAATGCAGGTAGGTTGGGTTATATTTTCAAAACAGCTAAATAAAAGTGTGCTTTCCCATTTAAATGAGAAAAGCAAGGTAAATGTTACACTTGGCTTAAATGATAGATACTAACGTTCGTAATCATGCAAAATTTCGGGTAGCAAAACGATCGTTTACTTACAATCGCGTCTAAAACACATCTGAGGCTGGTTAATTAAGTAGTCCGCCATGTTGTGTTGTGGAGTGATATCTTTGAACCGTTGCACTCAGAGCATTTAGTCACCTGTGTAGTGTCGTTAGCAGCTTTAGTCTCCTCCCGTAGTAGGGTCGTCAACATCGCTGGCACAATGATGACAAGATGAAATGAAGAATGCTGGCGTGAGAGAGGATAATGTTTCAAACAGGGACCTAATGTTTCAATATTGCTACTCCATGCTTTTTTATGGCAGTGATGGTGGGAGAAGTTGGCAGGCCAACGTTCTCTCTGTGTAATAAATAAAAAAAAACTGCCTTTGCAAAACTAAACGAACCTCTGTGACTTGCGTTGAAACCTGTTGTACTGGCTGCAGAGCTTGTACACATCCTCGCACATAAACAAAACAAGGGATCCGCACACAATCTGTTTTTGTTTTCCAAAATAGGACTCCGGCAATTTAGAGCACTCAGAGAGAATTACAACAGTCAAATTTTGTCAGAGAAAAGGAACAAAACACAGAAATTGCATGAAGGCAAAAGAACAAAAACAATCATGGCTTACAGGAGTTTACAACCGGAAACAACAAAATACAAAAGCCCCGGATCTTCTCCGCGAAGCAAAACGATCGATAACTCACTAATCTCTACAGGTATTTATGAAGAGAGGATTCTACCTTGATAGAGAAAACGTTGGACTTAAACGTTTAGAACATTTTTTTTAAAATCGAGAGTCAGTTAAAGGTTTGCACAAATCAGGAAAAGAAACCTAGGTAAATTATCGATACAAATGATTTCGTGATAGATTGACTTTACGAACGAACCTTGCCAAACCCTCGATGGTTTTGATTTCAGACGCTGGTCGTGCTGTTGACTGCCGTGCTGCTGTCGTGCTGCGGACCATCCCTAGGGTACTCTACAGGCCCTCCTGTAAGCGCATGTGAGAGCATGTTCCCCTACGGACACGAGGTGGACGCCCAGTCCAGTTCCCCGCCATACGAGCTGGTGGTCACCGACACCAACCTCACAGCCAGCACACAGTACAGTGGTAGGTGAACTCAGTAGCCAACTCTTTTATTAAATAAGTCCATTGAAAGAGGAAGAAAAAATAGGATCAAATATAATGTAGATGCATCATCTACTGCTCTAATGTCAGGATTTGGCATGGATTTTAAAAAAATTGTTAGCAGTTTAAAGGACTAGCGAGGTGCCAGTTCGGTTCTGATTGATGGATAAAACTCAGAGCAAGATCATATTTAAAAAAATCTGGGTGAATGCTCACCCCCCTTGTGTTTTTGAGAGACACACTTATACACACATACACATTATCTACAGACACACTTGTACACACATCACCTTACAGACACACCTACACATCACGCAGACGCACTTATACACACATCACCATGCAGAGAAAACATAAGATAACATAATTATGCTCTCAGCTTAAATATTGTCCAAGGCCTTTACAGTGTACAGTCGTAAATGAACCTATGTACTTGTAGTGTTAACCTTTTTCTGTTCATGGTGATGTTTTGAGGCGTGTTTGTTCTCGAAAACGATAGTGGGTATTCAGCCACATGGGTGTGAAATTAGTGTTAATTAGCCATCAACCAAGGCTGTATGAAACCAAACGCAACCTGCCATGTCTACATATGCCACATGTAGATAATGAACACCTTGACTGATTGCTCAGGCACACGAAAACAAACTAGACAGACAGACCAGACAAGACCAGACAAGACAGGACAGGACAGGACAGGACAGGGACAGGGACAGACGGACAGACAAGTTCTCATTCTCAGCTAACCATGAATAATGCGCAGTGATATTGGCGAGTGAAAACAAAGACGACATTCGAGGGAATGTTCGTTCAGGCGCGTCTTGCCGATGACTGCAGCGTCACCTCCCCCATCGGCAGCTTCAACATCCCGGTCAACGACAACTTCATGCAGCAAATGGTCTGCGACAAAACAAACGTACGTTCAAACTGATAGTTTTTTTTTTAAACAACATCTCTGTTTGAATGGATGCTGTAATAATTGCACACATTGTCCACTCACTGAAGTATTTAAATGCCTACGAACATGTGTACATAATTGGATGTCTACATTATTGTCTACATTATTGTCTACATTATTGTGTGCATGCGTGATCTCCTAAGGCATTTAATGTTAAAGCTTTTTTATCGCCACCACCCCACCGCTAATTTTTTTTTTACGAATTATAGGATGCGGTGTCTCACAGAATGAAAAGCGCGCAGAATAGCAAGAGTTTTATCTGGACACCGCCACCTACCATCCCGGGTACCATCTACTTCAGGTAACAAGTGCTTATCCAAGATGATTGTGTGTTAGCTCAGCAGTCGTGATTTCAAAACATGATTTTTACTGTGATTGTTTTGTACTTTGCGAGACCACTAGGGGACTCACCATCTGGTTGCAGATCGTCCCGCCATTTCCATCTTCTTGTCAGACTATCACGTGACGTTGACCGATGGTCTTTGATTGGTTCGCAGGGCGACGGTGGTGTACAACAAGACGACCTTTTGGACCGACGTGTTTTCGGAGTTCCTGCTGCCGTCGGGCGCCAAACCAAACCCTCAGTACTGTCCTGTACAGAAGACATTTGTAACGACAACGTCGTCTGCTACAAAGGTCACATCGACGAAGGTGTCGTCGACTGTACGAGCGTCAGACGCATGGACTGTCTCTTCTGCTCGGGTGCTGACGGTCGTCGTGTGTGTTGTCGCTGTTGTAGCAGTATCTTGTAACGGTTCTGCTTGAGAAGTTCATAAACTATAAAATCTTAGATGACCGTTACGAACTAACCCTACAACTTGTGTAGAGTGCTGTGCTGTATGTCTTGCCCCTGAACCCCCGGCCACCATGGCCACCTCCATAAATGTTCTGATTTGAGTGGAAATCTAGAAGGTGCGAGGGCAGCTCATATTGGGACAATATGACCAGAACTTTTTAGCGATTTAGTTTAAGTTTGGGGAGTCATTCCTTGGTACCTGTGTGCTCGCCTAGATTCGTCAATTAAATTCTCAGTTAAGAAAATAATGGCCATTATATTTTAATATCTGCAGATGACTGTGTAGCTGATATACGTACATATGATTGACTGAAAGAATATTTTCCCCTAACATTATGCTTCACTAAGTGAAGCCTTTCGACACCAATGTTCGCGCCCGAGGCAACTGCCACGTTACCCCAGTGGTAGAGGCGAGGGGAGGAGAAGGGAGAATGAACTGCATAGCAAGAAAAATTGTCAGGTCCGTGCCACCCGTCCTGACTTGTTCACTGGGTGCTACTTACCCTGCTTTTAGTCTCGTGACTCCCCGGCTCCAAATGACTACAGAGAGGGGGAGCATGACAGCACTCTCTGTTATCACCGTATGTCAAATAACTATATAGGTATTACCTCATGTCTAACATCTACTTACCGAGGGCTAGTTGACATACCGGCAACTTTTAATTACTGTTCTACCTCCATTTCTTCCCTCTTCGCCCCTCCTCCGTTCGTGCGTTTGTCCGTCCCTGTTGTCATTCTCCCTCATCTTTTTTTTTTATTTTCTTTCTCTCTTCTTTCTCTTCCTTGACATTCCTATAACTCCAGCAAAAAGGTAATCATCAAGCCCTGTGGAAGAGAAATCTGAAAAAATGAAAGCCAAAGAACAAGAGAACAGCCCAACAACCTAGCAATATTTTGTCTTTTAAAAACAATTCAACTAGCTCTTGTCAATCCAAATTATCCAGAAAAAGACTAAAATGAGAATATCATGCTATGTACAAGTATGAAGCTGTGAAGATAGACCCTACATGTCATTTTAGAGCATAATGAAACAGAAGAACTAAAAAAAAATCCGAAACAAATATAAACTTATATTAAACCGACAAAGAAAGTATTACCCACTGTTCTTACACTTCCTTATAAATAAAATCACTAAGTCTAAAAGCTCCAGAAAGTATCCTCGAGATAAAAGAGATATATTGTACCTGTACCTGGGATCCGCCTTTTCGTACAGAGGAAAACCACAGGGTTCGAGTTTCCAGTTCCGACATGACTTGTGTGACTGAGTCACAAATGTTGTTGTCCTGTCGAAATTTGCAAACGTGTTCCAGATGTTTCGTTCAGATATGGATCAATTTAGTTTCAGAGTTTCTGTGATAACGAGCACAGATATCATTATTTTGCAGAGAAATATATTCCCAAGACCCTCATCCCAGCAAAATCCAAAATTGCACTACGGTGAAATTACTTTTCCCTTCCAGACGCAACAACAACAATAACAAAGGTGACTTGTTGGTCACCGGAGAGAGAAGTGCACACTGGGTAGAGCTGTCTGAGCCTGTAGTTTGTGTTGACGATGGTGCATATCTACTATTAATGGTTCTCATGAGACATTTGACTCATCTGAAGGGAAAAAAGTTCTTTACCTCCTCAACTTTAGCACATGTTTATTAATGTAAGAACACAACTTCCAAGATACAAACAAACAAACAAGTAAACAAACATATGCGTGGCCACACAACCGTGAAGGAAAAAGTCAGTTTTCTGGTTTGTAAAAATGTGCTAGGGTATGAGTGGGACAGGATTGTAAACTGTTCACGAGTTTCTTGGTTACATGGCAGAGACATAAAATTGCTACCCTCAGCGTTTCCCTATCATAAACATCTATCAATATGCAAATGACCTGCGCACGCACCCTCATTTGGAAGGAGCATGCCCTGATTGGACGTCCAGGTCCACTTGTCACAGCTAACCACTTGTTGCCTCTTCCCCTCTACCTGGGGCCGCAGTCTTCCTGAGACGAGAGGAGGAACAAGTGTGGATAGTGAAGCTGCTGTCACATTCAGTCGACAAAAGAAAGCAGTTGAAGAAACCTCATCTTACTGTGAACTAATTAGAGAACTGCTGCACTATCCTTTCATCATACCCTGAATTGAAGCTAAAGAAAAACTGGTGTTGTCATCGTAAGTGCACATTCCACACTTCTAACTCTCCACAATGCAGGTAGGTTATTCTTCGTGAAGTTGCTTGAATTTTATTGTTGATTGACATAGTTCATATTTAAAAACTTGTTAAAATTTTGCTCAATAATTAACAACCAGTTTGTTGATTGGTTATGTCTCCTTTATAGTATATTTTATACTTTTATTATTATTTTTCTAACCTATCGTTTTTGTCAGAATCGGATTAGCTGTCGAGGTGGTCCGACATTTTATTATTCATTTACATTTACATTTTTTATTATAAATACCTGTCACAGCTGTTGTTGTCAGGTATTAGTAAAGTACATTGATACTTTTCCCAGCTGTAGTTCCTTGACTTTTTCTGTCTCTGTGTCCCGAACTGTAAAATGCAAATTATAAAATAAACATCAAATTAATTATTTTGAACTAACTGATCACAACTAGATAAAGAACACAGATAAATTGACTATTGGTCGACCACTGCAGCATGAACTTGTAAATTTTTATTGAGCTCACCTGTATGCAAGCCCCACCCACTCGGTTTTTTTTTTAATCTCTATTTTTTTTAGACCTAAGTCGGACTGGCTTATAAACCGTAAATATTTCCAACTTAAAAGCTACATCGTAGGCATTTTGTCTCTTTTTGGGCATGATGAGGCTGTGTGCTTCAGCAACTGATTTGATTGTTTCAATTGTATGTGGCTTTGATTTAAAAATGTAAACAGTTAAAGGACAAGTTGAGTGCAACATTTTTTTCTCGTTATGATCGGGTTAAGTTCATTTTAAAATAATAAATCCCAAAATTTAAGTACAGAATTATGTTTAATTTTAAAGATATAAACTTTCAAACATCGGCATTCTCACCTGCCAACAGGAAAGCAGGAGAAAGCTACTCTCCTACGCTGGAGAGTTCTGTTACGGGCCAGTAATATTTGTAACAGTGAGTGTGGCTCAGTTTAGTAAACATTTGAATGTTTTCAAGTCAAATAAACAAACATCTCTCAGGTTGTCATGTTCAAGAAGCGAGTTTTTTGCCCAGAAAATGAAAAATTTGATTCTGGAATACGTGCATGGCTGTAATAACTGCTTGTTGGTGATTTCAGTCGTGGGTCGTGCTGCTCCTTGCTGTGCTGCTGTCGTGCTGCGGACCATCTCTGTCGTACCCAGTCGGCCCTCCAACAGACGCATGCGAGGACATGTTCCCCATTGGACACCACGCGGACGCTCACACCACCACACCGCCTTACGAGCTGGTGGTCAGCAGCACCAACCTCACATCCAACACACAGTACAGTGGTACGTAAGTGAGATGACAGACAGACAGACAGACAGACAGACAGACAGACAGACAGACAGACAGACAGACAGACAGACAGACAGACAGACAGACAGACAGACAGACAGACAGACAGACAGACAGACAGACAGACTTTTTCACGATCTCCTGTTTTCTAATTAATTATAGTGACAGTTAGAGTCAAGTCCGGCCAGTCTACCTTCTTTAAAGGAATATTCGTGCAAGCACGTCTTGCCGACAACTGTAACAACGTTTCTCCCCTCGGCCACTTCAGCATCTCGAGCAACGACAGCTTCCTGCAGTTAATGCAGTGCAGCGCAGCAAACGTACGTACGTGCGAAAGAATGTTTTTGACTCAGCTCTTGCCATATGTTGTAATTGTTATTGTGGCCTACTTACATATACTATTTTAAACTTTATTTAAACTTTATCACTGTTGTTATTTATGAATTGTTTCGTAATTCTGTTGCCGTTGTTGTTGAGGTTTCTTAATATCGCAGTTTGCTTACATTTGTTAAAGTAGAAATGCCAGGAAACACCTACATAAAGATGCTAATCCACATCAACATCACTAGTTTATGTTCGCACATCTAAGACAGTTGATGTAAAAACATATTTCCCTTTTTTTTCGATCCCCAGGACGCTGTGTCTCAGAAGAATGACACTGTCCAGACTAACAAGAACTTTACCTGGACATCACCATCTGTCATCCCGGGTACAGTCTACTTCAGGTAAATGGTATTTCTAAGAGATTTGGGGTGTTTTAGTTTTGACTGGTAGGAGTGTTGCTGGTTTACCAAGTGGACTGATGCTCTTTGATTGGTTCGCAGGGCGACGGTGGTGTACAATGAGAAGATCTTTTGGACCGATGTGTTCTCAGGCTTCCTGCTGCCGTCAGGCGCTAAACTAAACCCGCAGTACTGTCCTGTGCAGAAGACAATGCATCTATCGACAACTTCCTTTGAGGAATCGTCAGATGCATCGATTGTCGCCCCTGCTCGGGTGCTGACGACTGTCGTGTGTGTTGTCGCTCTTGCTGCCAGGATCTGACCTCGTAAAACTTTCGTCGTGTTAAAACAAAAACTCTTTCTCTCTAGTGTAGTCTGCTAAAATTAATCTCACAGTCACCTGAAAAGTATTGCGCAGGATTTTAAACAATTTTTATTTGCTTTGTGGGCGGTTGTTTTCTTCTTACATGCCAGTTTGCGTTACATTAAAAAAAGTAAATGTTAAATGATTTATTAAGAGCACAATTCTTTCGATTACTTGACTGCCTTTAATTTTCTGTCGAAATCTACTCAGGTACAAAGGGTAGGTATATTATGTCCGTACACAGCAGGTGTTTGATTTACACATTGCACAAATGAGGCGCAAATGCTGTGTACAATACTTTGTCTTTCTTTCTCAAGATTATTATATTATGCTTACGAAAGTTGTAGATAGTTTTTCTTTTTTTTTCTTAGAACATTTAAAGTCTTTTTATTGATGTACATATCTGAACGATGTTCACAATATAGGGATCCGAAGCCCCATTGTTTGTGTTTTGTTATCAACCCAAGTGATAATGCTAATATCCTGTCATGTCCCTTTTGTCCAAGTGTTCTGGAGTCAGAGTTGCATGTTCTGTTTTTCTATCCAAGATACATTGAAATATCCATCTGCTTTTCGTTTATCCACATTACTAGAAAAGGCCTGCAATTAATTCTGTATTAATAAATGTATCAAAATACATTTACGAGATATTCGAAGTACGAAATTTAATTAACAATTGATTACTCAATGTATTATGTAGTTTGTGTAAATTATGATGCTTACTTTATTGTACTTTTTGTATTATATTGTTGGATTACTATGACCCTCTACAATAAATTCAAATTCAATTCAATTCTCCCGATTTTATTAGAATACCAGCTACTAAAAGTCCTAAGGGTATGTTATGCTGTGTGCTCTGTAAAAATTTGTGTATATTCATTACAGAAATTTCTCTTCCGCACTCTGTCGGAACTTTGGTCTTTTTTCGATTTGAATGGGTTTGAAAGGTGTGTAAACCGAGTTGAAGGATTTTTAAGGATAAGAAGACAGATATTAACCGAGTGTAAAATTGTTAAGCAAGCCCAGCTGTTTATGTGGGTAGTGAAAGATGAGAGTTACAGCAGAGGTTCAAACCTCGTCAGCTACGTTGAAGGACCACTGGCCCCAGACTGGAGGCTGTGAGACGTGGCAAGGTGGTCCATCCCTCAGAGTAGTTCGGCATCAACTCATCGAACTAAGAGTTTTCATTTTTTGTTCATTTGGATGGTTCTCGATTTATTCCAGAGCGACGACGATGACCATCTACGATGCTTAGGTCAGATCCCTAGCGACGGCGTCAAACTTTCTTGTGGTCATGGCAACTACTCTCAGGACAGTGAGTAAAGCCTCGTGCTCGGACATTTAGCCGCCGCGGTCATTTGTGAGTACACGTTCACAAACGTAATAACCTGTTTATTATTTATTTATTGTGATCTGCAATTTCTTTTATTGTAATTGAGTTTTATTATACACCGTGAGAAGTGAGTTGGATTTTAGAATTTTAATTAACAATTTTTGATTACGGTGTGATTTGTAGTTGTAATTGTGCTTAATGAATTGTCTTCTCCCTCCACTCTCCTCTACCATCTCAGTGAATGTGTAGGGCGGTCCGGTGTTGCAACGCTTACCACCTGTCACCAACACAGTGAGGGTTGGCTGTCCTGGGTTCAGCTCTCGTCTCGGGCACGGCGCTTTTTCTCTGCGTATGACGTCTGTTTACAAGTCTGGCTGCCATGGTGATATAGCCTTAGATGCTGGCGGCGTAAAATACCGATCAACCCCCACCACCCTACCCAGTGAGTGTGTTCTTATACGTGTGGAGTACCTGTGTGAAAACAGGGGGGGAGATTGTTCAGTGCTCACGAACCTGTTCCCACAATGCCGCTGAAGCAGGTGAGACTAGTGTCCTGGTTGTGAACCTCTACATTGATGGGCTATCTGTTTACTGAATGCAATGAAGCGAGACCAAGCCTCAGGTAACAGAACATGTTAACTGAGAATGTGTACAGGATGCATACGCCTAAGTGTGTGTGTGTGTGTGTGTGTGTGTGTGTGTGTGTGTGTGTGTGTGTGTGTGTGTGTGTGTGTGTGTGTGTGTGTGTGTGTGTGTGTGTGTGTGTGTGTGTGTGTGATCTTCATTTTACGATTATTTTTCTTTCTCCCCCTCCCTCCCCACCTGGTATTTGAATATGCAAAAATAAAAAAGGACGGGCAGGCTTTGATTTCACTTGTCTCACTTGTCTCCGATACTCTCTCTCTCTCGCGTGAGCACGCAGGTACACGTATAAAACAAAATAGAAGACAGTTAGTTCCGGAATATTTCGGGATAGAGAAGCTTCAATAGAGACCTTATTTGGCTAGGAATCTTTTTTGTTTTCCTTGTGGGCGGTGCAAATCTCTTACCTCTGTCGTTGCTTTATCTTTTTCCAACTCTTTCTGTGAAGTACCCATTGAAAAGCTGGAGAAGGGCTGCGGAGAGGGAAGGGAACAAAAGCGCGCTGAGTAATCTAACCGACTAGTGTGCATCAGTGAGGTGCATAGCGGGTCTTGTTGCAGGTCCTCACAGGTGCGCCTGAGGTGTGGCACCTCACTACCCTCACTCTGCCCCTCCCCACCCCCACATTCGTCCCACGCTTTGATTACAACTTTGGGAAACTTTGTGACTCCAAAGCAAGGACCCGCCCTCGTCAGTCATCTGCGTGCATGACCGAGGTCGTCATCAGTCAAAACGTGCCGAAGGAGATCCTGTCTGTTGACGACCTCTCTGAGATCAATCATTAGAAATCAATAATGCTCCTACTTCAGACCTGCACGCCTTATTTAATTTCTAAAAGTCCTTATGAACTGCTAACCCTGATTGTCCTAATTATCCTAATTGCTTGCACGCCCTCTTCCTTTTCTAGCATGGATCTGAGTGCTCTTTGTGTATAGAGAAGCTGTTAGTAGTTTTTGGAATTCTCTATTGCTAGGGAACAAACCAAAAGGGAGATCGGGTTGTTGTATCACGTGATCTGATTCAGCTTTCATCAGTCTATTAAAAATCAAAGCGAATGTCTTCCATGTTCACCCGTCTCCCACCTCATCCTTCATGCCATTGCACTATGTACATATGGTAGTGTGTAGACAAGGGGGCGGCGATGGTGGGTGGAGCCGGAAGAGGCCGAAAATAGTTTTGCTGATGCATGCGGGAAAAGTGCTGATGCTTGCGGGAAAAAGTGCTGATTCATAAGAGGGCGAAAATAGTTTTGCTGATGCATGCGAAAAAAGTGCTGATGCTTGCGGGAAATAGTGCTGATGCAGAAGACCGCGAAAAGTGACCCACCCGAGGGGTATATAAGGAGACAGGGCAGTTAGTGTGAGAGAGAAAGTATGTGAGATCAAGGTTCGCCACTGCCAGAAATATCGACTGGCGTCGGATTAAAACCATCTAGAACCCACGACAGTGTTGTGTTTGGTGTTGTGGAGAGACTGGGGGAAGAATCACATCTAACCCTGCTACATTTTTGGCGCCCAATGTGGGACACTGGGCGAAACTGAACATCTCAAGTCAGCTTAGTGCCACCAGAGACAATGGAACTAACAGAGGAGGAGAAGCGGGTGTTGGAGGCCTTCAGGAATTTGGAAGTGAAGCCAACAGCAGACACCTCTGCCGACCTGCGCCAATGGGCGACAGGGTACGCTGCGACAAGGGATGGAGTGGAGGCTGCCCCGCTGAATGCCAGCGGACCACAGACACCGCGACTGCCGCCATTCTCCGGGGGCAAGAACGACACAGCGCTGGACCTGTGGAAGTATGAACTGATGTGTTTGCGGGGGCGGTATACAGACGCTGTTGTGTTGGAGGCTGTCCGCCGTTCTTTGAGAGGCGAGGCGGCCAGAGTGGCTATGCGTCTGGGCCCGCACGCGACATTGAACGAGCTGTTGCAGAAATTTGACAGTATTTTTGATCTCGTGGTGTGTGACCAAGACCTACTCGGGTCCTTCTACACTGCGCGCCAGGAGGCCGGGGAGAATGTCACGCAGTGGCGGTGTCGCATAGAAGACATCCTGACACAAGCCCTGAGTGCGCGCCTGATCGAAAGACGCGCATACAGCGAGACGCTGCGCTGCAGACTGTGGGGAGGCCTACGGCAACCCCTAAAGGATCGAACTGCCTACAAGTTCGAAATGGAGACCGACGTGGACGCTCTATTTCGCAGCTTAAGGCAGGCCGAGCAGGAGGCCGAGGGACCAGCACCAAAGACAGGCGCTGGAAAGCAAGCGGCGGTCAACGCTGCACAAGCCATCCCGGCCGAAGACTGGGGTGCAGAGGTGAGGAAGCTGTCGGCCGAGGTGCAGTCGTTGCGGCGCCAACTGCAACAAGGACCACGCAACGAGCCTGCGGCTGGCAAGGCGTTAAACCAGCGGCCACCACGCTCCAGCTACGAGGACGACGGGCCTACATGCTTCAGGTGTGGCGGCAAGGGCCACATCAAAGTGGGGTGTCGCATGCGCATTGACCATCTGCGCAAGCCCCTAAACTACAGGCTGACCTGCAGAAAGGGGCAACGGGTTGACCAGCGTCCGCCGGCACACGGCCCGCTGGCGAGAAAACATTGATAGGTCCCAGCACGTGTGTAGACGTCTGCATCGAGGTGTGGCCACGCAGCGCTGCTGGATACAGGTGCCACTGTATCAACGGTGACGGAGACATTCCATCGCCAGAAGCTGGCACACCTGGCCGTCCGTCCGCTTCAAGAAGTGCTACGTATTGAGTGTGCGGACGGCCGAATGCTCCCGTACTTAGGATACATCCAAGCGGACATACGAGTGGAGGGGGCAGGGGGCGGGGCTGATAGTCTCCCCTGCCTACTGCTGGTCATCCCAGCAACCAGATATAGTGACAGTGTTCCGGTGCAGCTAGGTACCAATGTCCTGGAACAGCTTATGCACCAGGCACAAGACAAGCAAGGATCCCAATTCCTGCAGGACGCACAGCTGCAACCAGTACTGCATCGTTCCTTTCGCTGCCTAGCGATGCGGAACAGAGTGCCGCGCATGAATCGCAACAAGCCGTACGCGCGCGGTTTACAGACAACGACCATCAGACCAGTTAACAATGTTCCGTGTGAAAGTGCCATAGGTATGACGGAAGCGGCACCAAACTCTGTAAACTCAGTGGTTATCTCGCCTGATTTGACAGTGAAACAGCAGGCGGGCAGAGACATGATTAGCGTCCAGACCGACAATTCTGGAACCAGTGGAACTAATAATAGTGGCAAACTCACACGTGTAAAGGACGCAACTGAGCATACAAATGGATCAAAGAAAAAACGGACTCTTCGCCGCAACATGTTGCTACCAGTGGGCGGATTAATACAGGATGCGCATCAACCAGAAGATGCGAGGGATTACTCGCTTTATCGGAGGAAACGAAAGCCACGCCGCCAGTTCAGAAAGGACGACACATCTAGTGCAGAGTCATCCGCCGGTGAAAATGAGAGCGACAGTGACACGTCTAGCTCTGTGGTCGTACATACCCGGCCGCCAACCACCAGATCAAGAGGACAGCCGCCGGCGAGTGATGACAGTGACCAAGAACAGCAAGCAAGAGAGGACAATGAGGCAGAACCACCCAGGCCACTCCCTGATCCAGATTCAGAAAGCACCACCCTTCCTCCACTGCCTAATGACAACGACAGTCAAGTGCCGGATGTTCAGGAAGGAGGGAGAGATGAGGAGGGGGCTAAGCCGCGTGCAGTGGTTACCCCGCCCCTGTCACCACGCCACGCCTCGCGAGCGTCCACAAGGCCACGTCAGCAACCGACGTGGATGAGAAGCGACGACTACATACTTCGCCAGCAGCAAACACTAGACAATTATAGCTTTAAATGTGACAAACTGAAAATGCTGCTGAGCAAGTTATCTTTAGAAAAACTGCCTGAGACTGTGGTGACCACGCTTATTAAGGCTGTCTGGCCACTGTTATAAACACAACATGGCTACAGCAACAATTTGTACATTTATGTTTATAAGTTTGCCTAAGATGTATATATTTTTATAGCACGTTACATTTGGAAAAAAATATGGGTTCTAGTTTTAAATGTCGAGGACAACATTTCTCCTCGAGGGGGTGTATATGGTAGTGTGTAGACAAGGGGGCGGCGATGGTGGGTGGAGCCGGAAGAGGCCGAAAATAGTTTTGCTGATGCATGCGGGAAAAGTGCTGATGCTTGCGGGAAAAAGTGCTGATTCATAAGAGGGCGAAAATAGTTTTGCTGATGCATGCGAAAAAAGTGCTGATGCTTGCGGGAAATAGTGCTGATGCAGAAGACCGCGAAAAGTGACCCACCCGAGGGGTATATAAGGAGACAGGGCAGTTAGTGTGAGAGAGAAAGTATGTGAGATCAAGGTTCGCCACTGCCAGAAATATCGACTGGCGTCGGATTAAAACCATCTAGAACCCACGACAGTGTTGTGTTTGGTGTTGTGGAGAGACTGGGGGAAGAATCACATCTAACCCTGCTACATACACACTAGTCGCCGTCAGCTTTAGAACTGTTTACACAGCACTTAAACATCTTTCCTAGGACACATTCCTCTTACCTTCACTTACTTTCCTCATCTACAACAGTACATCGCGTCAACTTCGTCCTCATTACTGTCTTCGTCACGCCTGAGAACGTTTCATACGGTGAAGACCGTTTCCCCACCTCAACTCCATCACAAGCTATTTTTGAAAATAAGAATCATACAAGCACACGCTCACGCACTCACACACCTTTAGAAGCTTAAGAGTGGTTAGAAATAAATGTAAATGAATTTCCTGTCTGCATGACTAAGGAAGTAAGTATTGTGAAATCATCACCTCCTAGCGTTGCTCCTTGTCCAATACCTGTCGATTATGATCTGCGCATGCGTACTGGAGAGGGCACTCCCTGATTGGACGTCAGACTACATTTGTCACAGCAGCTCCACCTGCCAGTCTCCTTCCACCCGTCAGCGGTAATCAACCAAACGTGGGTAGAGGAACAAACCAACAAACTCCATCTTGGTGTAAACTACTGAGACAGTAGTGCACAGCTACTGCAGGTCATTCTCACGTCCATTAGGCTGACCTGGATTTGTGGTAAACACAACCTTGTGTTCTCTTCATCCAAGCGTTCAGTGCGCGGCAGAAGGCCCAAAGGACACCTTTACTACCTGTCAGTTAAAAGTTTCTAACACGCGCTCAATCTACTCACCTTCCACAATGCAGGTAGGTTGGTCTATATAGGTCCTATAGGGTCTACTTGTTGTTGTTGTTGTTGTTGTTGTTGTTGTTGAGATAACTTGCGTTTTATCACTGTAGTGTAAATCTCGTTCAACAATTCACAGAGTTAAACATTTATCGTTACTTCGGTATATTACTTTTACAATATACTTCATATTTATGTTGTATTTTGCTCATGAGACAGATTAACTGTCAGAGTCGGCCATTGACAGTTTTAAAATAATGTCTCTGTACAAATATTTAGTAAAGTACGCGATAGTATAAATATAAATACTTGTGATACAAGTTGATAGTCAGTTACAAAATAAAAATTTAAATGCTTGTCACAGCTGCAGTTGTGTGACGTCAGCAAAGTACATCAAAATATATACTTGTCACAGCTGCAGTTCTTTAACACTAGCATCATGATGAGGATGCAGGTTCTTCATCTCGCTGTGTTCCGACTGTAAAACGGAAATACTAAATTAATTACTTTTGATCAAATTAGTCATAAGGAGAAAGAAAAAGATAAAACTAATAACTAGTCGACCGCCTGAGTACAGGGTTTGATCAGAAACTGGCGGCTTTCTTGGGAACATTACACAGGCTCTGTCACCTGTCCCACGCTGTCATTTAAATGGAGAAGCTCAGTGCACTGACTGGCCTTCACCAGCCTCGATTTCACACGCGCTCTCCTGAGCGAATATAATCCATTGTCTTTGTCGGGAAGAAGTCGTAAAAAAGTCAGGAAACCAGAAAGCTTCAAGAGTCACACTGTTTGTTATCGTTTTTATCCATTATATTTTCTTTGGTACCACGAGGTCGTTATTATTTTCCATGAGTATCGAACCACGCCCTGACCCTTTTCGGGGTCACGAGGGAGCGTTCCTGCCCGTTGTTGTTGTAGCCGCATGGTGACTACTTCCTGAGATGTGAGAGCAGAAAGATGCTTGGCTTTGTAGGGGTGGGTGGGTACAAACTTCGTGCTGACAGTGAACGACGTTCACACATTATTGTCTCGTCAGTATTTTTGTTTTTTAAATGGGGATATTCTCCCTCCGATTCCTACGCCACTGAGAGTTCAGACTGGTGTAGTCACTTGTTTCGAAATGTGAACCGTGTAGAACAGGTTTCTGTGCTTCATGAGTTGATAGCAATTGTGCACCTTCAACTGATTTTACTTATCTTGAAAACGGAGAGGGTGCAGAAGTAGTGGTTCTGCTTTTAGTAAAGGTGAGCGAAAGATAATACAGAAAACAAAGATGTAGAAAAAAGCGATCAGACGAACGGAAGATTTTAATATTCTATCTACAGTATTCTTATTTCAATTTTGGCAAACATATACAAAACCCTTAGATATATGAAGCTGTTTATGTGTAGTAAGAATTACCTCCTCCTCTGATAAAATGATGAAGATTTAATGTTTGGCAAACTTTTCAGGCAACTGTTGTGACTAGCATCAACCTCATTTACACCCTGGATAACCATTGGTTATTTGTGTTTACTGATACACATTTTAAATAGCTTATTTGTTATTCACTTCATCAGATGGTGAACTTCATTTCTTCAAATCTATAATTATTATTTATTTA
Source organism: Pomacea canaliculata (assembly GCF_003073045.1). NCBI lineage: Eukaryota > Metazoa > Mollusca > Gastropoda > Architaenioglossa > Ampullariidae > Pomacea > Pomacea canaliculata. The sequence goes on from NC_037599.1 coordinate 8,935,059, forward strand.
TTTGTTTGTTCTAGATATATGAAAAAATTTCAGTGTGTTTTATTTATATTTATTTTTACATGTTTTCATGCATACCATATTGATAGCAAGATTTCTTTCTTAATTCCAGAGAACACAATAAAAATATGAAATTAAAAAAATACAAATGTGAGTAGGAAGAAATGGCCTTTTATGAAGCCAAAGGCAGCACCCTTGAACAAGGGAATGTGATGATTATTATGAAAGCTCGTTAGAGTTTAATTGTGTCTTGAGGTATTGGTAAATGAGACAATGAACATCAACTGCCTTTAGTGTCTGACAATCAATTCACCAAGTAGATGGGTTGAACCATTGTTGTGATTGCACTGCTGTAGTAAGCCATACATTGGTGATAATAGTCCCTTTCTGATATATCTTATGTCAACTAAAAATTTAGGATTTTGTGTTCATTTTGTTTTTTAGTTTTGTAAAGGTATAAATGATTACATACGAATAAGATAATTTTTTTAACACAAAAATTTTTCACAGTACCATCTCACAACTATCTTACGTGCATCGTGCGATATTTTGCATGAAACATCGTTATGATTAGGATTCATTTAATATAAATGTACGTTGCTATGAACAAAGCTGATAACTTTATTGACATCAGGGCTGCTTTGATAGGCCGGACATTCCCAATTCCTCTGTGTGAGAGACTGTGATAAACCCTCTTTGCTTCTTATTGCAGTCGTGGGTCGTGCTGCTCTCTGCTGTGCTGCTGTCGTGCTGCGGACCATCTCTAGCGTACCCAGACGGCGCTCCAAAAGAAGCATGCACCAACATGTTTCCCATCGGACACCACGCGGACGCCCAGTCCAGCACGCCGCCATACGAGCTAACGGTCAGCAGCACCAACCTCACAGCCAGCACACAGTACACTGGTGAGTGAGCGAGGAACTGTGTGTGAGTGACCTGACAATAGATACAGGCAGGCATTTCAGGTAGACAGACAGACGGACATGCAATCAGATGCACAAACAGACAGAAAATGTCAGGGGCCAAGTGAAGACAAGTATACAGACGGACAGACATCTGTTTTCACAATCTATTGTTTTCTGAATACTCACAGTGACTTTGAGAGTCAAGTCCGGCCAGACTACCACCTTTAAGGGATTATTCGTGCAGGCACGTCTTGCCGACAACTGCAACAACGTTTCTCCCCAAGGCACCTTCACCGTCCCGAGCGACGGCTTTCTGAAGTTAACGCAGTGCACCGTAGCAAACGTACGTGTGAAAGGATGCATGTTTTTGTTTAAGCTACGAATTTCATATGTTGTAATTGTTCTTGAGGTTTTTGTTTTCACATAATAATCGTAATTTAATTTATGTTATTGTTTATGAGCTGTTTACCGGCATATTTCATAATTCTGTTGTTGTTGTTGTTGTTGTTGTTGTTGTTGTTGTTGTTGTTGTTGTTGTTGTACTTGAACTTTCTACCTGTACTCTTAATTTCGTCATTTGCTTACATGTGTTAAACTATAAACATACCTTATAACTATTAACACATGTTAATGTCTACGAACAATTCTGTACAGTTATTTATCCATACCAATATCGCGACATAGATAAAGTGTAAACATTTTTGGCCTTTTCTTACGATCCACAGGACGCTGTGACTCAGTCTAATGACACCCAACAGACTACCAAGACCTTTAACTGGACATCACCATCTTCCATCCCGGGCACAGTCTACTTCAGGTAACAATTGTTCATTAAAGATTGAGGTGTGTTAGTTAAAGGAAGCTGAAGCACTCGTAATTTACAACTAACGCGGAGTTACGAAAGTCTAGGGAATGTTTTATGTTCTGTTAAGTCAAGACACAGTTACCTTGCTCCTTTCTCCCACTGCTTATCCGATTTCTTATTACATAATCCTGATGCCAGCAACAAATATAGATGTTTCACTTTGCGTCTCTATATAAAATATCCGATTTGATAAAATGCAGAATTAAACTGTAAAGTTAAAAAATTTTATGCGAGAAAAAAAGAGTTTCGCTGGATTTAAATAAGTAGGTCTGGTCAAACATATGACGATCTTAGCATATTTCTCCCAATTAACGATAATATTCTATTGGATAATATAATATTCTATTCTAATGGATTTTTTTCTCCACTTTACCCTTCGGACGATTATCTTTGTTGACTCTTTGATTGGTTTACACGTTGACTAATGTTCTTTGATTGGTTCGCAGGGCGACGGTGGTGAAAAGTGAGAAGACCTTTTGGACTGATGTGTCCTCAGGCTTCCTGCTGCCGTCAGGCGCTAAACTAAACCCGCAGTACTGTCCTGTGCAGAAGATATTGGCTCCATCGACAACTTCGTTAACAACATCGACAACTTCGTTAACAACAACGGAGGGAACGTCAGATGCTTCGATTGTCGCCCCTGCTAGGGTGCTGACGGCTGTCGTGTGTGTTGTCGCTCTTGCTGCCAGGATCTGACCTCGTAAAACTCTCGTCGTTTGAAAACAAAAACTCTTTCTCTCTTGTGTAACAGTGCACTATTAACAGTCTGCTAAAATTAATCTCACAGTCAGATGGAAAGTATTGCGCAGGATATTAAACAGATTTTTCTATTTATTTTGTGGGCGGTTGTTTTCTACTTACATGCCGGTTTGCATTAAGTTTAAAAACGTAAATGTTAGATGATTTGTTTAAAGCACAATTCTTTAGATCACATGGTTGCCTTTAATTTTCTGTCGAAATCTACTCAGGTACAAAGGGTAGGTACATTATGTCCGTACACAGCAGCTGTTTGATTTACACATTGCACAAATGTTGTGTACAGTACACAGTCCAACACAACACATACATAATATGTATATTATACAGTCCAAGTGGTTTGTTTTAACGCTTCTGCCGAAAGGAAGAAGCTCATTTAGCTGTAACCATACCCCGGGTGCAAAGCGCTGTGTTGTTTATTCCTGGCCTTGACCTCCCGATTATCACCTCTGACATGTTTCCGACCTGAAACGAAGATGGTGAGGCGTAGTCCTGACATGAGAGCGAGGTGCTACCCGATATAGACAGAGACTAAAACAAATAGGAGCGTAAAAGAGAGAGAGATTAGGAGGAGAGAGAAAGACAGAGCACAATGACTGTCACGTGATCGACATCAAAAGACGAAAGGTTAGAGCAGTGGTGTTCGAGCGACACATCCCACTTCGCCTGCTTGACCACCCTGTGGAGTGAGTACCTTACAGGGTAACAGAAGGTAAGGCAGTGGAGAGGAGATAGGTACAGCCATTACAAGAGTAAATACATTCTTTATTCGTCTACAGCCTGAATACTTTGTCTTTCTATCTCCGATTATTATATTATGCTTACGAAAGTTGTAGATCGTTCTTCTTTTTTTCGAACATTTAAAGTCTTTTTATTTATGTACATATCTGAACGATGTTTACAATATAGGGATCCGAAGCCACATTGTTTGTGTTTTGTTATCAATCCAAGTGACAATGCTAATATCCTGTTATGTCCCTTTTGTCCAAGTGTTCTTTTCGTTTATCCACATGACTAGAAAATGCCTGCAATTAATTCTGTAGTTATTAGTGTAACAAAATACATTTATGAGATATTCAAAGTACGAAATTTAATTAACAATTGATTACTCAGTGCATTATGCTGTCTGTGTAACTTATGTGTATTGTATTTTTTGTCTTGCATTGTTGGATTGCTTGGACCCTCTACAATAAATTCAAATTCAATTCAATTATCCCGAGTATTATTAGTATACCAGCTGCTAAAAGTCCTAAAGGTATGTTATGCTGTATGCTATGTAAAAATTTGTGTACATTCATTGCATAAATTTCTCTTCCGCACTCTGTCGGAACTTTGGGTTTTTTTTTTTTTTTTTTGGATTTGAATGGGTTTGAAAGCTGTGTAAACCGAGTTCAAGGATTATTTTAAATAAAAAGACAGATATTAACCGAGTGTGAAACTATTAAACAAACACAGCTGTTTACGTGGGTAGTCAAAGATGAGAGTTACAGCAGAGGTTCAAACCTCGTCAACTACGTTGAAGGAACCCTGGCCCCAGACTGGACGATGTGAGACGTGGCAAGGTGGTCCATCCCTCAGAGTAGTTCAGCATCAACTCATCCACCTCTAAGAGTTTTCCTTTTTGTTCATTTGGAATGCGCGTGCGTGTGCGTGTGTAAATTGGAAGGACCTCAATTCATTCCAGAGCGACGACGATGACCGTCCTCGAGTCTCGTTTCAGGACGTCAGATCCCTAGCGACGGCGTCAAACATTCTTGTGGTCATGGCAACTACTCTCAGGACAGTGAGTAAAGCCTCGTGCTCGGACGTTCAGCCGCTGCGGTCACTTCGTGAGTATACGTTCACAAACGGTAATAACCTGCAGCTGTATATTATTTATTTATTGTGATTGCAATTTATTTTATAGTAATTGAGTTTTCTTGTACACCGTTAGAAGTGAGTTGGATTTTGAAAATTAAATTCACAATTGTTGACTACTTTGTGATTTTAGTTGTAATTGTACTTAATGAATTGTCTTTTTACACCATTAGTAGTGAACTGAATTTTATAATTCTTAATTAACTTAGCGGGGAGCATAGTTATTTAGATGTAGGAATAAGGTCATTTTTGGCTGTGAAGTAAGAATAGCGAGTGTGTTTATTTTTTCCAGAATATTTTCAGTATATATTTATATAACAAATTTATATGCTTAAAGTAGACAGGTGCAGTTTGTCGTTATATTTTATATTAACTGTTGCGCCACCGGACTGTAATCCAAAAGAAAAGTACACACCTCTGTGTACTGAGTGCAGTCAAGCGAGACCAAGGGTCACAGAAGGAAGAGGTCGGCTGATATCGCATACAGAGTTATGCCTGTCATCATTTCACGACCAGGCTTCCTTCCCTTTCTTCACCTTATCGTGGACATGAAGAAAGATCGTAATTACTGCTTGTGCAAGTTCGTGCAATACCTTTTTTAAATTGTTTTCATGCATTTTTCTAATAATATTATTTTGTACTTTTACATACCTTCCCTCTTAAAGTGAGGACTGGATCTAAGAAAAAAAAGCACATCGAATGTTTGATCCATCACTCTCGTTAATAACGATCCAATTTTAATTTTGGTGATAAAATTATAATTTAATTTACACACGCAACAAGTCATTGCTTGCTCTATTGTTCGGGGTTTTTCATTCGTTTTCCCATTCCAAATAGAGGACTGAACTTTGAACTCCTTATCGGACATGGCTTAACTAGTAATTACCCTATTTTTAGCCTGGTGACTCGAGATGTCGTGAGTATGACAGCATTGCCTATTATTATCTTGTGCGTCAACGGATAACATTTTACCGAGAATTAACTGAACTAGCGACAGGCTTTGATTTCACTTCTATCTACCTCCATTTCCCCCTTGACTTTCCTTCTCTCTTTTCGTTCTCCCTCTACTCTCCTCCTCTGTCTCGGTGACTGTGTAGGGCGGTCCCGTGAGGCAACGGCTACCACCGGTCACCAATACAGTGAGGGTTGGTTGTCCTGGGTTCAGCTCTCGTCTCGGGCACGACGTTTTTTCTGTGCGTGTGACATCTGTTTACAGGGCTGGCTGCCTTGGTGATATAGCCTTAGATGCTCGGAGTAAAACACCGATCCCCTCCCCTCCCCCTCCACACACATACACACAGTGAGTGTGTTCTTATGCGTGTGGAGTACCTGTGTAAAAACAGGGATGGAGATCGTTAAGTGCTCACGAACCTGTTCCCACAATGCCGCTGAAGCAGGTGAGACTGCCGTCCTAGTTGTCAACCTCTGCATTGATCTGCTCTCTGTTACTGAGTGCAATGAAGCGAGACCAAGCCTCAGGTAACGGAACACGTTAACTGCTAGGGTGTACATGATGATTGCGCCCTAGAGTGTGTGCTTGATCATCATTTTACGATTATTTTTCTCTCACCACACCTTGTCTTTGAATAAGCAAATCATTATAATGAAAATAGTGTACAAAGTCCGATCTACAGACGAGGGGAATGAACAAGTGGGAAAACCGACGGAGGAGGTGAAGAGGGAGGAGAGAACTGCGTCGGAGAACGTTTGTTTCGCTCCACCCACCCTCTTATTTGTTCGTTTATTACTCCTGATTCCATTCAGCAGACAAGGTTGATCCGTACAGGGTGAACTACTTGTCGGATATCGCTGTAATTGCTACTACCCTAATTTTAGCCTTATAATATCACTACCCTGACCGAGGTCAGAGGTCGCGAGCATGACGGCTCTACCTATTCTTATCTTATGAGTCAACTGAGAAATACCTAAAGTACCGACAGGCTTTGATTTCACTTGTCTCCCGATTCTCTCTCTCTCTTGAGCGCGCAGGTGCGTGAATAAAACAAAATAGAAGACAGTAAAGGTAGTCCCGGAATATTTCGGGGAGAAAAGCGTCTATAAAGACGACCTTGTTTAGGATTTTTTTTTTTGAGGGCGGTTCAAATCTCTTACCTTTTTGTTGCTTTATTTTTTCCAACTCTTTCTGTGAGGTGAAGTACCCATTGAAAAGCTGGAGAAGGGCTGCGGAGAGGGAAGGGATGAAAAAGCGCGCTGCGTTATCTAACCGACTAGTGTGCATCATCATGCTGCAGGTCCTCACAGGTGAGCCTGAGGTGTGGCACCTCACTACCCTCACTCTGCATTCGTCCCACGCTTTGATAACAACTTTGGGAAACTTTGAAACTCCAAAGCAAGGACCCGCCCTCGTCAGTCATCTGCGCGCATGACCGATGGCGTCATCAGTCGGAGATCCTGTCTGTTCACGTCTGCTCTGAGATCGATCATTAGAAGTCAATAATGCTCGTACTTCAGACCTGCACGCTTTTTTTTCAATTCATAAAAGTCCTTAAGAACTGCCAATTATCCTAATTATCCTAATTGCTTGCACGCCCTCTTCCTTTTCTAGCGTGGATGTCAATGGCTGTGTGCTCTTTGTGTAATGCGAAGCTGTTTGTAGTTGGGCATGTTTTTGCCATTCTCTACTACTAGGGAACAAACCGAAACGTAGGTCAGCTTGTTGTATCACGTGATCTGATTCAGCTTTCAGCACTTTATTAAAAATCAAAGCTAATCTCTTCCATGTTCACCCGTCTCCCACCCCATCCTTCAAGCCATTGCACTATGTACACACTAGTCGCCGTCAGCCTTAGAACTGTTTACACGGCGCTTAAACATCTTTGCTAGGACACACTCCTCTTACCTTCACTTACTTTTCCTCATCTACAACAGTCCATCGCGTCATCTTCGTCCTCAGTACTGTCTTCGTCACGCCTGAGAACGTTTCATACGGTGTAGACCGTTTCCCCACCTCAACTCCACCACAATCTATTTTTGAAAATAAGAATCATACAAGCACACGCTCACGCACTCACACACCTTTAGAAGCTTAAGAGTGGTTAGAAATAAATGTAAATGAATTTCCTGTCTGCATGACTAAGGAAGCTACATGAAATCCTCACCCTCCTAGCGTTGCTCCTTGCCCAATACCTGTCGATTATGATCTGCGCATGCGTGCTGGAGAGGTCACGCCCTGATTGGACGTCAGACTACATTTGTCACAGCAGCTCCACCTGCCAGTCTCCCTCCACCCGTCAGCGACAATTTTATTGACGCCCGAGCAGTGATCAGCTAACCGTGGATAGAGAAGCTACAAGCAGATTCAGTCTTGTTGAAAGCCTCCGAGGAAAGTCCATCTTGGTGGAAACTACTGAGACAGTAGTGCACAGCTACTGCAGGTCATTCCCACTGACCTGGATTTGTGGTAAACACAACCTTGTGTTCTTTTCATCCAGTGCGCGGCAGAAGGCCCAAAGGACACCTTTATTACCTGTCATTTTAACGCTTCTGACACGCGATCGATTGACGCACCTTCCACAATGCAGGTAGGCTGGTATTCTCCTAGTTCTCCTGGGACCTAGGGTCTACATGTTTTTGTTGACATAGCTTGCGTTCTATCATTGTAGTGTAAATCTCGTTCAACAATTCACAGTGATATACATTTATCGTTACTTTAGTATATTACTTTACAATATACTTCATATTTATATTGTATTTTGCTCATCAGACATTAACTGCCGGAGTCGGCTATTGACAGTTGTAAAATAATGTAGTTGTGAGGTATTTAGTAAAGTACGCGATATTATAAATATAAATACTTGTGATACAAGTTGCTGTTGTCAGTTACAAAATAAGAAATACTTGTCACAGCTGCAGTTGAGTGACGTCAGCAAAGTACATCAATATAGATACTTGTCACAGCTGCAGTTCTTTAACACTATCATCATGATGAGGATGCAGGTTCTCCATCTCGCTGTGTTCCGACTGTAAAACGGAAATACCAAATTAATTACATTTGATCAAATTAATCATTAAGAGAAAGAAAAAGATAAAACTAATAATTGGTCTACCGCCAGAGTAAAGGTTTGATCAGAAACTTGGCGGCTTTCTTGGGAACATTATACTCTGTCTGCCACCTGTCCCACGCTGTCATTTAAATGGAGAAGCTCGGTGCACTGACTGGCCTTCACCAGCCTCGATTTCACACGCACTCACCTGATCGAATATAATCCATTGTCTTTGTCGGGAAGAAGTCGTAAAAATGTCAGGTAACCAGAATGCTTCAACAGTCACGCCCTTTATTATATTGTTTTATTTTCGATTATCTCAGCTATATTGTCTCGAGGTCGTTATTATCTTCCATGTCCCTCACACTATCTGAGCCACGCCCTGACCCTTTTCGGGGTCACGAGGGAGTGTTCATGGCCGTTGTTGGTGTAGCCGCAAAGTGACTACTTCCTTGTATGGGAGAACAGGAAGATGCTTGGCTTTGTAGGGGTGGATGGGTACAAACGTCTTGCTGACAGTGAACGACGTTCACACATTATTGTTTCGTCAGTATTTTTTTTTCTTTTTTGGAGCGGGAGGCTGCTCCCTCCGATTCCTACGCCACTGAGAGGTCAGACTGGTGTAGTCCGCTTTTTCGAAATGTGAAACTTGAAGATTAGGTTTCTGTGCTTCGTGAGTTGATAGAATTGTGAGCAGCCATATGTATCACTAAGAATCATTTTTTTGAAGTAGACTTTCTCTTCAACCACACGGCTGCTGTCTGCTGCTATAGTAAACAAGTTGCATCTTCAACTGTTTTTACTTTTCTTGAAAACAGACAGGGTGTAGAAGTATAGTCGTGCAGCACCTTGTAAAGGTGAACGAAAATAATACAGAAAATACAGATGTAGCGTTCACAGAGAAAAGCGATCAGACGAAGGCAAGATTTTAATATTCTGTCTCACAGTATGGTATTTCATTTGTGGCAAACATATACAAAACCCTGAAATATATGGAACTGTGTATGTGTAGTAAGAATTACCTCCTCCTCTGATAAAATGATGATTATTTAATGTTTGGCAAACTTTTCATGCAACTGTTGTGGCTAGCACCAACCTGGATAACCATTGGTTATTTGGGCTTACCCACATTTTAATTTTGTAGTTTATTTTTTATTCACTTCATCAGATGGTGAACTTCATTTCTTCAAATCTACAATTATTATTTATTTGTTTGTTATCAGGCATATGTAAATTTTGAAAGTGTGTTATTATATCTATAAATACATGTTTTCATGCATACCATGCTGAAAGCAAGCTCTTCTCTGAATTCCAGAGAAGACAATAAAAATATGAAATAAAAAAATACAAATATAAGTAGGGAGAAATGGCCTTTTATGAACCTAAGGCAGCACCCTTGAACAAGGGAATGTGGTGATTATAATGAAAGCTTGTTATAGTTTAGTTGTGTCTAGAGGTATTGGTAAATGAGACAATGAACCTCAACTGCCTTTAGTGTGTGGCAATTAATTCAGCAAGTAGATGGGTTGACCATTGTTGCAATTGCACTGCTGTAGTAAGCATCTCATAAACTCAGACTTATTTCAAAGAAGTCATTAATTATGCTAAGTAGCACATACCTGAAATAAAATTCTCATGCAGGAAGACATTATAGACACATGTTAAGAATGTTATTCTTTTAAAGGAGTTTCTTAGAGCTTCCCACATCTTCAAACATTGCAATTGGCAGCATCCCCCACCCTACTCCTTTAGCCTTGTTGAACTCCTTTTTTTCATTATCAGTGAATAATTTCAATTCGCTGGATTTCTTGCTAGAAAACTGATTTGATGTTCTCCACTGAAATGAGCGCACATGTAATTAATCTCAACAAGTTCACGTTCACTCACAATACCATGAGGACTGGCAGACAAACCATGCAGAACCACACATCAGTGATGATAGTCCCTTTGTGATATATCTTATGACATATCTTTTGTCAACGAAACATTTAAGATTTGTGTTAAGTTTGTTTCTGTTTTGTAAAGGTATAAATGATTACATGTGAATGAGATAATTTTTTTAATACAAAAGTTTTTCACAGTACCATCTCAGTACTATCTTACGTGCATCGTGCGATATTTTGCATGAAACATCGTTATGATTAGGATTCATTTAATATAACTGTATGTTGCTATGAACAAAGCTGATAGTTTTATTGACATCAGGGCTGCTGTGGCCGGACATTCCTCATCCCTCTGTATGTGTAAACTCTCTTTGCTTCTTTTTTCAGTCGTGGGTCGTGCTGCTCTCTGCTGTGCTGCTGTCGTGCTGCGGACCATCTCTGGCGTACCCAGACGGCGCTCCAACAGAAGCATGCACCAACATGTTTCCCAGCGGACACCACGCGGACGCCCAGTCCAGCACGCCGCCATACGAGCTAACGGTCAGCAGCACCAGCCTCACAGCCAGCAACGTGTACACTGGTAAGTGAGCGAGGAACTGTGTGTGTGACCTGAGAATAGATACTGGGACTGGGACAGGCAAGCACACGGACTCAGAGAATCAGCCAGGCATTTCAGGTAGACCGACAACGGACAGGCAAGCAGATGCACAAACGGACAGACAGTGTCAGGGGCCAAGTGAAGACAGTATACAGACGGACAGACAGGTCTGTTTTCACAATCTATTGTTTTCTGAATAATCACAGTGACTTTGAAGGTCAAGTCCGGCCAGACAACCACCTTTAAGGGATTATTCGTGCAGGCACGTCTTGCCGACAACTGCAACAACACTTCTCCCCACGGCACCTTCACCGTCCCGAGCGACGGCTTCCTGAAGTTAACGCCGTGCACTGTAGCAAATGTACGTGTGAACGGATGCATGTTTTCGTTTAAGCTTTTTGCAACGAATTTCATATGTTATAATTGTTGTTGGAGTTTTTATTTACACATAATAGTCAAAACTTAATTTATGTTGTTATTTACGAGCTGTTTACCGACGTATTTCATAATTATGTTGTTGTTGAACTTTCTACCTGTACTCTTGATATCGTCATTTTCTTACATTTGTTATACTATAAACATACCTTAAATTATTAATACATGCTAATGTCTACCAACAATTCTATACAGTTACTTATCCATACCAATATCGCGACATAGATAAGAAGTAAACAATTTTGGCACTTTCTTGCGATCCATAGGACGCTGTGACTCAGATTAATGACATCCCCCAGACTACCAAGACCTTTAACTGGACATCACCATCTTCCATCCCGGGCACAGTCTACTTCAGGTAACAAGTGTTCATTAAAGATTGAGGTGTGTTAGTTGAAGGAATCTGAAGCACTCGTAATTTACAACTAACGCGGAGTTACCAAAGTCGGGGGAATGTTTTATGTCGAGACACAGTTGGATGACCCACAGTTTCACCTTGCTCCTTTCTCCCACTGCTTATCCGATTCTTATCACATAATCATGATGCCAGAAACAATATAAGATGTTTCACTTTTGCGTCTCTATATGAAATAACCGACTTTGATAAAATGCAGAACTAAACTGTAAAGCTAAAAATTTTAATGCAAGAAAAAAAAAAAAAGCTACGAGCGGGAGTAAATAAGTAGGTCTGGTCATGCATTAGACGATCATATCCTACTTCTCCCATTGAACGATAATATTCTCCCATTGGAAGATCTTATTCTACTTTTTTCCCTTCGGACGGTTATCTTTGTTGACTGGTGCTATCTGACTGGTTCGCATGTTGACCGATGTTCTTTGATTGGTTCGCAGGGCGACGGTGGTGTACAATGAGAAAACCTTTTGGACCGATGTGTCCTCGGACTTCCTGAGGCCGTCGGGCGCCACGGGGACCCCACAGGTCTGTACTGTACAGAAGACGTCAGGTGGAGCTGCGGTCGCCGCCACTGTGCTGCTGACGACTGTCCTCGCTCTCACCTCCTTTGCTCTTGTGCTTTGATCTCGCCGAGTGTCGAGGCACTAGGCACCAAGGCGTATTCTTAGGACACTCATTGCCCAGTATGTGACTTCTGTCATTCTTGTTACAGGATCGCCATGTAAACGTTTGCCGGTTACAGTCGTTTATTTGACAAGGTGTGTCGAGAAGACCTTTAGTGCTCTGACACCTGAATGAAATGCACTAATTATTACCTTTAACAGCAACAATCATCTGTACTGTTCACGATCACAACAGCTTTCGAATTACTTCGCCTCATACGCTGACCTTTTTTTTTTTAAGTAGCTCCTGACAGTTTAACTGCTGAACTCTGGTTATTCATCTGCTTTTATTGCCAGGTGTTGTCTGCATTAGCAAGCTCGACAGACCGGCAAGAGAATGTAACACCTGAACTGAGTAGAAGATGAGGCGATATTCTGGTCGACCAACTGGCTTCTGTGTCGACACATGACCCTCTCTTTGACAATATATCTTTTACCAATTCAAATTCTTTAGAACCGAATCTTTTTTTCGGATATTGCTTCACTATGCACATCCTAGAACTCATAATAAACTTGTACTTGCCTATCTTTTTTTTCTGTATGCTTACTGATTCATTTTATAAACGAAAATATTTTTCATTGTAAATTTAAGATGAGTAGTCGGGATAAGGCGTAAAACTTTCCCCTCTCAAGATCTATTAAGAAAACTTTGCCGCAGAGGGACTAGTAAGAAAGAAGAATATATCAACACTCTCTTCTATTATTTTCTCCTCCCGACTAATGCAGCTATCACATGGTAATACCTTTACTAGTCTTTCATCGCCTATTGCCATGAAAAAGTGTGAAAAGAAATATTTTTCTCAACTTACTTGTTTATTGCTTAACACCTGTATCATGTCTTTTGTATACAACAAAGCTATTTTTTAAACACCTTTGCTCTTGTCCTTTTTTTGGCAGCCGGTAAAATTAGTAGCTCGTCTATTGTAGTTAAGCAAAACTTGTTTATTCTGAGAGCTTCTTAATATTTTAAAGAAAAAATTAGACAGCACACCCCCTTTAGGAATAATTACAGAATTGCTGGTTACTTGACTGTAAAGAACTCAACAAACTGCCAGAAAAGCTGATCATCTATCACACACCCCACCTAATTGTTGAGGGGAAGATGAGAGACAACAGTGGTAGTCCGTGGACATGTTCTACTCCCCGTTCAGGAAGACTCACAGCTGGTGGTCTGTCCGTCCCCTCCTTGATGCTATTCAACCACCAAAACATGATTATTAAAAAATATTAATCAGCATAGACGATCAATGTGAATATGAAGAAGCTGCTGAAGAACTCTTGATGGAGACTGATCTGTTTAAATACCGAGAATATGCTCGACTGATGCTGAACACACCACGAAGACAACATCACACAGCCTGCTTCGTTCTTGTCAGCGCGAAATGTCTTCAGTAAGAAGTCCATTTTCATTACCAAGTATGTCCATGGGCCTGCATCAGGTTTGTAGACCAAGACCTAGTCTCTTTATTCAGCCACTACATCGGTATTCACGTTGAACGAGGCTGTAATCCACATGCCCTCTGGATCAGGACATACTTCATTTTGTAACGCCCATAAGAATGACAACGTGGTAATAATTGTAATATTATGGAAATATTATGCTAATACTGAAAATAATCAGGCTCTTAAAGTCATACAGCATCAAAACTGGATGCAGGTCCGTTCACACTTTTAGTTGTCAGATATTTCACATGGGTGTTGATTTTTGTAAGCCGATTCTACTATTTTTGTTGTTGACCATTTTGTTTAATCACTTTCAGTTTATATATCTCTGATACTTCATCTGGGTTAATTTGTTTAAGCAGATAACTTTTTCTGACTGCAATGAAGAGTAGTATCTTGCATCTGTACATGTTCTACAGTGTATTTCAGAAAGAACATTGAGCAGACACATGGTGCACATCCAGTGGATGTTTCTGTCGCTTCATTTCACTTACATCACAAGCAAACAGAATGCTGAGATTAATTTTCAGGTACATGTCTCGGCGGGAGGGATTACAACTTACCAAACTATACCGTTTGTTCCACCAAGATCATTTTCGAGCAAGGCATGCTGGGAAACTGCACAGTCACTGGCTCAGTTCGTGAACTCAAAGGTTTAAAGTTCTGTGCACCGATTGAAAAGCTGTCATCTGTCATCGGGAGTCTCTTGTTAATTCATAAGCTTTTTTGTTTTCTGAACAACACGCCACGGCAACTTGGCAACTGCACGCTTGCCGGCCGGTTGACAATGACGTCAATGGTCGCCATTTTTATGGGCTTCTGTATTCGCTCCACGCAGAGCCGAGCGGCGTTTGGAGGGAAAAAATGTGTACATACTACTGTACTCTGTGTCCCAACTATTGACAGTTTATTAGCGTGAGAAATCAATACATATATATTATTAATATATGTACACAACACCTCTCTGTCTCTCTCCCTGAACCACTCTTCACTGACAGCGCGAAACGTTTGTACAAAAACACTTTGCGGGGCCCTGGGGGCGAGAAATAATTACCCTATATCACATTATCTTCCCCTACACCATTCAAGCACTTAAGAGAAAGGTTGTTATTTTATATTTTTTTCTAGGTGTGTTCACGGTTGACCTGACACTCATACCTAGCGGAAAACCGAGAGGCGTTGACAACTCCTCGCCTCTTAGTCATCGGAAGCTTAGTTACGGTCGCTTGTGACGATCTTTATTCCAAACCGAGAGACGAAAGTTCCCACGAGAAGGGGTGAGGGTGAGGGTGAGGGTTGGGTAAGGGCTCAGATACCCAGGTGCATGCCGCCTGTAGCTGTAAGGTGACAGATTAAAAATGTAAGGTGACGGTTATTTTCATTCCTTCTTTACCGTGCAGTGCAGAGGCTTTGCTGACTGACAAAGGCTTTTATTCGACTTCGTACTCAGTGCCTCCTCCCCCTCCTCCAATAAGGAGGCATTGTTGGAGTTTCAATATTATTTTGTCTGGCAACGTGAACAAAAGAAATTCTGAGCACAAAAAAACAACAACCCCAAATAATAATAATTAAAGGAAGACGAGTGGTGGAGCTAATAACATGACATGGCGACTTGCAAGACGCAGTATGCACAGTTGTTTTTTAAAGCAAAGAGTGGGGTGGGGTGGGGTAACCTCGTGTTATCGCTCGCCAAATCTGCAGTGTGTCATGGGACCCACCGACTAGATTTTAAGAAATCGTCGACCCCGCTCCTGTTTTAACATCTAAATCTTTTTGCCCTTCATTTTGCGCTTACTCACCCCTCCCTGCCGAAATGCGGGGTGCAAAGGTTGGATACGCGGCCGGGTGCGTTTCTACAGTGCGATCGCACCCAGAAGGCAAGGCTGTGGTTTAAAAATTCTGAAAGGGTTTCTTCCCCTCCCCCAATGCTAACCACCATCCCGGTAACACCCCGCGGGTTGAAAATGATGATGACAGCCGATAGAAAAAGTTGTTTACACGATCGGAAAGCAATCACTTCGGCACGAGGTGATGTACGAGCACTTCACACGACTACTTACACAAATACATCCACGCCAGACCGTTGGCTGTGGTATGCAGAAGTACCAGTGGTTGGCGTCACGTGACCCGTCGACATCTGATCAAGGACTTGCATGCCATTCATTTCGACCTCAAAATACAATTTCTTTCTTTATCTGGCAACGCTACACAGAAAAAAAAATACCAAAATTCTTTTGACATTTATTTTTGTTGTGTTTAACGACGATACACTCCACTATAAACATTATTTTGTAGAAAATCATTTAACGTTACAACAAAGAGAGGTTCTTGACCCCAAAGCTTTCTGAACTTAGCTTGCACTGGCAGGTGTAGTTATTAACAAAGCTGTCATGGCGATTGGCAGAAGGTTTGGTAAGGTGTAACGTGCCCAAGTCTTTCTATCGCTAGGTAAAAAAACAAACAAGCGAAAACGCTACTTTGTTAATCAGTCAAGCCACACGACAAACTGCAGCGCCACAGCTAAAATCACTGACGTCAGAGGAATCTGTGTTGACATGGCTGAGGCCGTGGTAGTGGTGGTGGTGGTGGTGGCGGCGGCGGCAGCAGCGGGTAGTGGTGGTGGTAGCGGTGGCGGCAGCAGCGGTAGTGGTGGTGGTTGTGGGGGTGGCGGCGGTGGGGGCAGCGGTGGTGGCCGTCGTCTGACTGGAGCAGGGAGGGGTAGAGAAGGAGAGGTTGCTGCGCTGCGTGGTGTCGCTGAGCACGGATGACACCACTGATGTCCAGAAGACGGCCTTAGGACTTCACTACGGTGGCTCTGCAGACCAAGATGACACTGACAGGTCACTTACGACATTCTAATGGCGAACAGACATTAAGTGAACAGTTCTACAAGTTGACACAGGAGAATTTAGAGAAAATAGAAAAGTCAACACAAAACACGTGACTTGCCTGAAGTAGACGGGGCCCGAGCTCTGGACAGGGGGGTGCCACAAGAAGACCTTAGATGTAGCTTTAAGGAGAGAGCTCTTCTGAGTCACGGCATCCTGATCAATCAATCATTCGGTAAAAAAGTAAGTTGTAAATATTAGCATTTTTTTTTTTCTCAGTAAAATTCAGCACAATGCCTGTGGTTGGTATCCTACGCAAACAGTAAAATAAATTATTCGCGAGTAGAAGTCAGAGCAACACTGGCCTAACCAGAAGGTGGGCACACGATTCAATACCCACTCATTGACCCAGCTGTGGAATGGGTACCTGACTCCATTGTGGAAGGTAAGACAGACAGAGGGAAGAGGGAGGAGATGAGCGCCACCCAAATAAAAGCTGGCTCCTCGCTATGTGAGTCTCTAGCACCTCACTGCCCTCCTAAGATAAATAGTCACAAGGCTATCTTTTCTCTCGTTCACAAGAGAGAATATCGAGACTACTTTACTATTTTTCAAAATCCGAGTGAACACATTCCCTAACGTTCTCGAGGTACATGCCGACAAACATCACCGCGCACAAAAAGAGGTCGAAACTGTGACGTCACGTTTGTACACAGATAATTAACATAAAGTCCCAAACTCTCATTGGCAGAGGGCGTTACGGCATAAACGTGTCCATGTACAGCGGTGACGTCTGTTTTTCTGACCTTTGACCTGTGCGTGGTTACAGTGTCAGCTATGTCTGCAGCAACGCTACTCACTCCAGCTGCCATGCAGCTGAGCAGCTGTAAGTCCCTTTCATTTGTGGCCAGCAGGAAAGTGCCGATAGGGTTTGTGTTACCGCAGTCTGCAGCTGACCTCGCCTCCACCAGCACTCCTGCAAATGTCTGCTGAGGTGAAGTCAGAAGCACTGTGGGACGACACAACAACAGCTTGTTATTTTAAGCCGAGAAGTTCTATTTCACAATGGTCATTTTTCTAGGTAGTTTTATTAATTTCTGTTTGATTTTTTATTTTATTTTATGGTTTTATTTGACGACATGCAAAATTACCTGTCAAACAGGCAATTAGAAGATATAAGAACCATGCAGTAATATCAGAAAAACTGTTAATTACTCGTATTATTTTGAATGTTCATCTCTATTATTACCTGCAACAGTGTTGTTGGAGCCTGGAGTGTATGTAGCAGTGTTCAGTATAATATTGTAAGGCGACGGACTTGTTTGAGCCTCGGCCTGGTGTCGTGGAAACATGCTGACACACGCATCCTTTGGGGCGCCATTTTGATAACCACGTGACAGGGAGCCTAGCGTAGCTAATAGCACAGCCACGACCGCTAACCGCTGCTGGTAGAAAACAAGTCACAGTTCTGGGTGCTTTATAAGCTGCTGGTCTATTAGGATAAATACTATAGGATGATGATGATGGGAATGGATGGATGGATGATGGATGATGGATGGCTGCTGCTGATGATGATGTTGATGATGAAATCTTAACTCAGGAGACAGGACTGGACGCACTTTGGCCACCTATGGTTAGGGCTTGACCTGAGAAGGAGGTTCAACAACTACCCCTTCACAAACAAGCACCCACACAGCCCCTTCAACCATCAACAGCTATCAACACTAACCTTCTCGTGGCTAACCCCAAATTCATCCTTAATTCAGACACAAAAACAAAAATCCTGTATCAAGCCCTTGTAACCAAACACACTAAGCCCCCAAGAGTACTCCGGACCTTCCCACAAATAAACTTCGCAAACATCTTCAAAAAATTCAACAACAAATACGTGGACCCAAGCACCTTAGACACCTCCTTCAAAATAGCTCACCACGTCCTCCCAGACACACACACATCATATACCTCAGAAACATAACCAAGCAAAAGATGTGCGCCCTCTGCCACAACGAAAAAGTACTGAGAGAAGAATAAAGGCTGACTAGCCTATGATGTGTGGAAGGTGTCCAAAGGGATGTCATGGACATTCATTGACACTCAGGTTTGTGGAAGGTAGGTTGTGCACGGGCAAGTGCAAAGTCAGGTCCGCGAGACCTGCTTGCTTTAGTTTGAAACTTGTCCTGTGTTTGTCAGGGGTGTGAGGCAGTTTACCTGGCAAAATGTCAACACTGCATCGCGGAATTTCTCACCGTATTCCACGTGTTTCCAAGCGAGCTACCCCGTAGTCACCACAGTCTGCCTTTACAGTAACTGGATGCAAGTTCTTACCTGTATATTTAACTAAGGAGCAGCGAAATATTTTACTCAGTAATTAACCTAAATCTCACCTGAACCAAACATACATGTGAATAGGCATGGCAGAAAAATAAATAAAAACGTTTCTGTGCAGTTTTTATCACGATTTTAAGAATTTATGTTCCTGCGATTATGAATCTTAATAAACCTAAAATGAGTTGAATTAAACCTTTTAACTTCATTATTTTTCTAGCAAAATTTGTTATTTATAATATATATAAATGCAGATTCCAACAATACCAACATTTTTAAAGTCACGATATATTTTGGAGCAATATTTATTCATATACTAATGGCTCACAGATATCCTCTTGGAAACAGTGGATCATTTAGCCATGCGACTTCCTAAATAATGTCATTATCTGTAATAGCTTTCATTATATTAGACGGATTGCCATATTTGTTAGTATGTCATTATGTATGGTATATGGCTTGTGTATATATATGTTAAAAAAATCCATCTCTGTGTAAATTTTTTCTATGTTGTTTTATGTGGTATTATTTTATGTTTTGTATGCATTGTATAATAAACAAAAAAGAACATTGTCAAAAATGCAATAAAAAATGAAAAAGTTAAATGTAAGAAGACTAGAGCTAAAATATTTTGCTGAAAAACTAAATAAAAACTAAACGCTTACAAAACCATAATAATAATGCTTACAAAACTTGGCGAGCTTCAGATTTAGTCCAATTAATATTTTTTCAAAAATGTATTCGAGAAGTCAATGGTTTTACGAACGAAACAGGTTGAAATAATAACTGGTAGCACTCTTACCTTCATGATGATCGAAAGAAATGTAGGAAGAATGATCAGCAACTGCTGTATCCAAGAGACAGCTAGGATGGAATCCTTGTCTCCCAGTCCAACCCCTCGACAGTGAAACGTGTGCACAGAATGCTGTAAAATGAGTCACTGGTCTCAATTAGAGCTGTTTGTTTGTCTTTCAACAGGAAGCAGCAAGGGTTGGCATTGTCCGTGAATAGACACTATTTTGTACAGGTACACGAGAGAAGTCTTCAAAATAGCAAATAGAAAGAAGTAAGCTATATGAGGAACAGCAGCTCTCTACCCCCATCAAGACCCTTCCCATGTACATCAGAAAATTAATTTTGACGATATAATGGATGATAACAGTTTATGGAGAAACGAAATTAATGAAGACAATTATCACAATAATGTACACAAAACCAGATGGAAACAGTTATTGAATGAAAAAAGTTTTGAAGTACAATAGAACTTAATAAAGGTGCATTTAAAGATACTACAAACTCCTAATACTTAACTTGCTTCATTTATTTTATTTGCTCTCAAGGTGTGTACAACATCGTGCTGACCTCAACGACATGAACTGCAAACAATTAAACTCCTAAACAAACTCACGTGGCTTAAAGAGTTCTGTTCAAACCGAAAGAGAAGGAAATGCAAGTTTTTAAAATATGATGCATTCAAATCAGGATTTCTTCCTCTCTCTCTCTCACACACACACAGCAGACAGGCTGGAAGTCAATTACAGTTGTTTACAAAAGGTGTAGAGTGTAGACTGTAGAATAATAAAAGGATCTTATGCATAAAGCAGTGTGGTGGTGCGTGTGTGCAGGACCCCGGCTAGTTACGTGTGTCACAGGTGAGACGATTGCTACTACCTCAGTGTTTGTGTCCTAGGTAACTATTTAGCCTTATGGTAGAACCGGGTGTGTGCTTGTGTGAGAGGGAGAGGCGGCGGTTGTAACCTTGGCAAATCCAGAAATCCAGTTATTCTCAATCACACATGGCAAGAATATTCCATAGGCTATGTTGGTAGGTATGCGATGCTCACCAGAATGTTTATTTCCTGCCTTCTATGATATATTTTGTGGCTCGAAATAAATACTATGCAGAAGAAACTGTGACATACATCTGCAAACTTGGAAAACTTCTAATTTAACATGGTAGTGTATATATATATGCGTGTGGGCATCGTCAAAAAGAGGAGGGGGAGAAAAGTCAACCCCTGAGATGCCAACCATCAAGCCTAAGGCAATGACAATTCATTTATAAAGGTGGCAGGATAATCAAAACGTGGAGGGGGGAGAGATATATTTATGCATGCAGCCTTCACTTCTGCTGCAGTCCTTTTGCTGTATGCAGTTCCTGCTGCAGGGGTCGGCAAGTGTGTCGGTGAGACATGTCAGTGTAAAACCCAGGAGGAAACAGTAATG
Source organism: Pomacea canaliculata (assembly GCF_003073045.1). NCBI lineage: Eukaryota > Metazoa > Mollusca > Gastropoda > Architaenioglossa > Ampullariidae > Pomacea > Pomacea canaliculata. The sequence continues at coordinate 8,956,258 of NC_037599.1, forward strand.
GGCAAACAGAGACACTGACCCAGAGACCGGAGACCGCCACTAAAGCTAATAAAGAGGACTGCAGCATTGGTGACACATGAAAGAGTTCAAAGCAAGTATACACAGCATCCTCAAAGCAGATGGTCCGTCAATACACGTGTACGTGGCCAGGTGAATGCATAGCAGCCTTGGGCAGTTAGGTTGTGTTGTCTCCGGCAAGACAACCTAGTACCTGGTACTTTTGTGTTTGTGTGCGTGATGGGCGAGGTGAGGGAGTTTTTTAAACTGACCAATCAAGCTGTTCGCCATAATCTTTGCCCTCAAGCGGTTTCCTCTTTGCGTGAACGGAATGCCATCCGTGCACAGTCAAAACATGTCTATTCCCACCCACAGACATTAATTAAAGAGCGTCTGTGATCTCCATGCGCCTCCATCCCTCCCAAAGGTAAAAATTTCTGATAGCTATCTGAAGTTGTGAGGAGACTGTAGTCCATCAGAACTTGTTCCTACATTGCCGTCTAAACAGAGCGTGCAGACGCAGAGAGGCGTGACACATTGTCATTGCCATAATTATTGTCGACCTACAATAAACGATGAAGTAAATGGATCCTCACCAGTTCCAAGTCACCGCCGGCTGTTTTGAAAAGCAATTCCTCAAGACACTTATACATAGTGAAAGCAAATTTTCAAAATTATAACACATCTGCAGCCAGCCTGTACCTTATTTGAGGGGTGAACACAGATAAAAGGAAGTTCTGGGAATCACATGACTTTATTGTTTTAGAAGAAAAACACCCAAAAGGACAATTAAGTGTATAATAAGAAATCCAATAAGCGTGATCTAAAATATAAAGAACAAGGTTCAGAATACTATATATATGTCTATAACATGGATCATTATTTTGTGTATGAAATCAGCCAAAAAGGGCAAAACTATTTGACTTCTTGGCACAATAACAACAACTCTTCTCAAAAGAGCGCCTAGATGTACAGTTAAAGCTTTCTCAAGAGAGGTTTTTGAAATACCCAGTCTACTATATATATATAGTTGTCGATTTACAATGTGTTCATGTGTTTCATGCAATTTCACAAACTGGATCGTTTCCATTGATTGAAGTTGTCACATGCTCTGTAAGGCTGCATCAAGTTCCTGCATGAGACGGAGGACTACTTCTTCTTGGTAGGGCAAGCCGATGCACTGTATCCCAATGGGCAAGCCTACGGTCCCAGCAGAATCCTGAAAAAACATGAAATCATTTATACACTTGCTACATTTACAGCTTTGCTACCGTCCAAAAAGCCTCTCCAAAAAAATATATGCTTCTATCAAAACTGCATGAAGAGACTTTATATACATGTATGTCAGACCCATTATGTTAGTGTTTGCATGCATAATTTTAAACACTCTTGTAATTAAAGATTAATCACCCTTTTCACTGCTTTTTCAAATAATCCAGTAAGTGGGTATGACGTGGAGTCATTCACTTTAACTATATCCTCCTCTGTTACTGCAGTGACAGGTAAGCTTCCTGCAGGATAGTCCAGCAAGTTGTACAGTGTTGTTGCTACCAAAGATACTGCAAAAACAAAAAAAAAAATTATAAAAATAAAAATGAACAAGAAATTTATTTCTTTGATACTTCCCACATAAAACATTACAGTTAATGTCTTAATTATTTTTCTAAAATCTTAATATTCCTGCATTCCATAAACGGGCCAAATTAAATGAAAAGCAAGAAGAAAAACAAACATGATGGTAATATCTTTCAGAATGCTAATGGATGTAAAAAAAAAAAAAAGAATAAAATACCAAAGAAGAATTCTTCCTTTCCACAAGTAACAGCTGGAAACAAAGTGACAGGGCCAATCACAGCATCCAGTTCTTTGCTTTTCCAAGCCTCTAAAAATTCATCCTTGTACGCCTGCCAACACATATAGTACTTGTTTCTCAAATAAAACTGACTTACATGGCATAAGTTGAGCTGTAAACTAGCATCTGCTTTTATAACTGCATGAAAATGAATAACTGCATTATACTTACAAGTTTAAAGAAACAAAGATGGAGGTGAATTTGTTTATCTCTCTTATATGTACACTTTCCACCATCCACAAAAGAAGAAAGATTGCCGCGATATATCCTTAGTTGCTGGCCCGGCGTAACACAAACAACCAAACCCACAAAAGAGCTCAAACATTTGCTAACCTGAATTTTGTCTGCTAAGTGCCACCAATCCAATACTTTTCTGAAACAAAAGAATAAACGAGTTCTGATACAGAATAATCAAATATTCAAATTACAACATCCAAGAGTTCAAACAGATAGGAGTGTAAAGAAAATTGCTCAATGTATCCCCCAAACACTCAAGATTATTCAATAACCAAAATGCCAAATATAAAAATATGATGACAAAGGTGAATAACTATTGTTAAAAGAAACCTCGACATGCCAAAAAGTCTTAAATGGACAGCATCAGTTATCATTTTAATAACTACATTGTAAATACCCCAGAAATATACAGAAATGTAAAAGAATCTGTCTCTGTACAGAAGGTAATGGTCAATTTAAAAGACATCTGGTCAAGCCCTGCAATTCTCTCTGTACCCCCACCTCCATTCCCACCCTCATCACCCACAGTAAAAGTTTCAAAACTGGTTACTTCCTACTCCTCCCCTCCCATATACACAATTTTTGCTAATGATAATAGCAAACTGCTTTTTCCACTGCTGGAAAATTTATAAATTGTATAACATTATAAAAATTGCATATATTTACAGATGATATGCATGTCAGTTTATTAATTAAGACTACATTATATTTAAATGTAGAAAAATGAAGAGAGGTAGGGAGAGAGAACATTATATTTTGCACTAATGGCGATAAGAAAAGACACTGACTGTGGTAACCGTGCTTGAGCAAGAAATGCTTGTCCCAGAACAGGATCCTGAAATAATTCCACATGGTGAGGGGGATGGGTAAGGAAAATGATTTTAAAATGTTCCAAAATCACAAATAGGATATATAATCATCCACTCAAACAACAAAGACTCTCTTTTTTTAAATCTGTTGCTTTGAGAAGAAACAACCTCAGTGGCTAATTACTTCCATACAACTTCGAAAACATGCCATACATCAATGAGCACTGGAGCACAGATGACTACTTAGTGACAAATGACAAACATTGTTACCAATGGCCTAAGACACATTCCAATCAGCGTCTGACGACAAGTGATGTCTTTTGCGCATAATATGTCAATGATTACAACGATCCACAACATCTTTGTCACTGAAATTAAAAACAAACAAAAAAATTAACATATTACAGCGGTACTTTTTTGTGAAACATGAATGAGGCAGTTTTGCTACTGGTACAAAGCACTAGAGATATGCTGAAGAAAAATGAATATATTAGAGTTAAAATTAAATAAAGCACCACTCTTGTGTAACAAAGTGGCCCTGTGTTTCACAATCCTTATTTTTACATTCTTTGGTTTATCGTTTGTTTTCTACTTTTTGGCTTCAACAAGGTAATAGCATGTATGCACACACACAGGGAAAGGGACATACATACCATACATACAAAGAATATGAGAAAAATGTATTACAGATAATATTTTGGGCTTTGACTAGAGATAGCATTTATATTTGTCTATTAGAATAGGGAACTACTTACAGATATTTCCGAACCTCTTTTCCATCATCTCCAAAAACAGCAGATACATAAAGTTCAAAGAATGCAGAGAGGTTCAAAGGTGGCTGAAATTCTATCACCTAAAACAGTCACAACACATTTTATTTATATGTCTAAATGGCTATTGTTATTAAAATTATATTATAGGCTTCTAACCTTATAATCATTTCTATAGAATCAGCAGAACAGAAAAAGAACAGCTGCAATATGAAGATCTTACAGTATGTCCCCGACTTTCCAAGGCAGCCTTTGCCTGGTATAGTGCACGGACTCCACCAGGGTGGGATTGAAGACCATCAATTTTTGTGTAGAAACCAATTCTCATAGGGTTCTTCTTCTCAAATATCTAGAAAGATTTGTAATGCTCTCTGGTTACTTTTAATCAAGTGTTTAATAGAAGAGACATTAGTGATATATTAATTACACATTTGTTTTCTCAGATGATTAGACTTTATTCATCTGAGCAAATAAACCTTTCCAGTTTAGAACAAAAAAGCCCTCAATCATCACCAATATTTTGGAACAGGCAATAAAGAGTCTTAGCTCTCCTAGCCACTGGCTACATAGCTTTCACACAAACGTATCCATGCACATCAGAATTTGAAAGTTGTATCTTGTAAATGGAAGAAGGTTTATATTGCAAAACAGTCCACTGCAAGACACTAAGTAAGAAATAATCTCGCTGCTAAATAACTGAAATTAGAAACAGTTTTTTAACCTAGGCTACAAGGATAACAGAATACAAAATATACGTTAAATTATTCATCAAGCATGTATTTGTTGAGATGTGTCAACAGAGATCATCAATTAAACTGAGGTTTATAAAAATAATAATATAAAAAAAACAACTAGCGTCTAGTTCTCAGCAGATAAGTGTGGTTCTATAAAACTTAATGCAATAGTGTGTTGTATCCCTTGCAACAAAGCTGAATCCATTAGCTAACATTTGTCATCCTTTGGAAACACACATTCAACAAAATGATAGATTTTAATTTTTTTCAGTCTTCACCTCATTTCGGAAAGGAACAGGTGGTAGTAAAGGACTAAGCTTGCAATGTTCTTGAGACAACACAGCCTTTGTTGCCAGTACCAGCCCTCCCATATCTCGAGCCATTGGTCCAACTGATAATTTTACTGCAGAAGGTTATAAAGAACTTTTAATTGAAAAGTTTAACAAAATGCGAACAATCACAGAGTAGTGATCGAGAAGCTTTGCTGTACCAAAGTCTTACATGTGGGTATCTGCTTTTGGATGCAGCATGCTTGGTACATTTAAAGCATAAATGAATTGGTCTAATATTTGAAACTGATGCCACGCAAGACAACTGTACAGTCCAGAAACATAAACTAAACTGGTGCCCCTACAATTTCAAAGGCAAAGAAACATTGATGAAGATAATGGTGATGATGATGACATTGGTTGTAAAGATGACTGATAACAATGACAGGCAATCCAAAAATGAGACAAAACAAAATGTGTTCTTACCAAGTGTTTGGCCTGATCCAACTGCATAATGTCCCTTAGATCTGAGTAGAAAATAACCCACAACATTTCCCGTTTTTAAGTGCAAAAAACTACTCACAGGAATAAACTAATAACACTTACTTTACTTCATTTTATGAGCTGTACAACACACACAAGAAAACATACCCGATTCTGCCTGCAGTGGGCTTCAATCCATACACCCCACACACACAACTTGGTATACGAATGCTGCCCCCAATGTCTGATCCAATGCCAATGATTGATCCTCCTCCTCCAATCAGAGCACCTTCTCCTCCTGATGACCCACCTGGGCCACGTTTGCTGTCCAGTGGATGCAGTGTCTGACCGTATATTGGGTTAGAACATGCAAACCTGCAGATGATGAAGATATCTCAGTTGATTATTGTTGTTTATTGATAATAAAGATTTATCTCCTTCCATTTATCCTTAAACTGAAAATATTTTTAAAAAGAGTATAACAGTGTCATAATAACGACAGTGCAAAGAAATGCTTAACAAGTAGGAGAGACTACAGAGTGAAAGAAGCAACATAATTGTTAAGAAAAATGCACTGCAGCAGCAATCTTTACACACTTTGTCAAAATGCAGAACAAAAAAAAGTATCACTGCTACAATACACAAAATATTGTTTTATCATCTTCAGATTTATATAAATTTTATTAAAAACATTATGGGAAACTGTTTAACACAGAATGAATAAGGCAATGGTAGACCCATAAACTTCTGTATGTGTTGGAAAGTTTTTACAAACATAAGACCAACAACTTAAAAGGGTAATGCTCATTTCTTCTTCCTCTTTGCTCTTCCTCACCTAACCTTCCAACGGGCCAGGTACTCATTCAATAGGTGGGTCAGCTGGGGGTAAGTATACTGTCAGTCAGTCAGTCATCCCTTGAGTGGCACATGGATAGACGCTGTAGCTGACAGCGCCTGTCATTCTTGACTATTTTGGGTGATAGTCAGCAGGTATGAGTATTAAAGTATTAAAAGACAGAGAATCAATGGTTCAGCAAAATCAGGCTGTGCTTTTTGCAATTTTAAGTAAAGAAAAATACAGAAAAAAATTTAAACACCTACGTCATCAAACCTTGTGGAAAATTTGTCCGCATAAATGGCACTGCTCCAAGGTTTTTCAAGACCTAAAAAATTGTCATGAACTGAGCTGATGCATTTCAAGCATTATTACAGAACAATCCTAGCTATGCTCTCTCTCTCAAGTTGCTGCGCAACGAGCTATTCGAATAATAAAAATTGCATAATAAAAATTGCATTATGAATTTATGCAAGCCTGTCTGTGCTGTTTAGATGTCATGATGTCTTTGAGAGAATGACAATCAGAAAGCTACTGAGCTTTAGAAGCTTGATTAATAATCAGCATACTTCAACAACAACAACAACACACACACTCATGTTAATAGTTTTATGTTTTTACTGTTGTGTCATTTCTTAGGAATGTATGTAACTTACGCAGGCTTTCTAAATTAAAAACAACAATTTTGTGCCATAATTATACACTTGTTGCTGAATGATTCAAGCAATGATCAATTTATTGTGCTCTGGTAATCAAATATACTTCTTTCCTGACAAATTGGTCACTCTTAATTCAAGAAGCAGACCATGCAAACTATCTTATAAAATTAAACAGAAATTTGATCTCCCTTTAGTGGATAAGAGGAAAGGATTACAATAGCATACCTGCACAATTTCTGCATCTCTCTCCATCTTCTGAAATGCCAAAGCTTGCAAGCCACCCGTACAATCATAACCCTTGGAAAAAAGGTAGAATACAAGCAAAATAAAATAAAAACAAATAAAGCTGGTATGCAATAGGGTTTTCTTGATGGAATGATACCAAACATCCCTACAAGGGTATGATCATAGACAAAATTCTTAATAATGAAATGAAATCATATTTACTTGCTAAATATCCATGGTAGTCACACACACACACAGACATATTTAATACCTTGAGCGATATGCTCTCCTTGATGCTGACAGGAATACCATGCAGGGGCCCTCGTTTTTCTGGAGGCAGCAGGTCAAGTTGTTGTGCTTGTTCCTATTTTGTAGGCATCACATATATCCCACAATATTTTAGTTTGCTCAATTTCTCTAAACTGGAATACCAAATTTTGGTCTTAACTATTTCTCTAGTATTTTTCTGAACATAGCAGGTTCTGATTTTTCACTCTGTTATAATCGTCTCTTTATTACAATTGAAATAAAACTACATTAAAACAACCACATGATTACAAACAAACAACTTATACCTCTGGTTTCACCTAAAATATTAACAAATCGTAAAAGCCAGTGTTACTGGTTCAAAAAAAAGCTACACTATATATTTCTTCCCTTAGACCTTATAGGAAAGGAAGAGATTATATTAAGACTAATCCTGCATGTTGTTTGTCAAGGTGCCTGCTTTAAGCAAATACAAGGTTAAAAAAAACCACCACCAAAGTCCCTCAAATCAAAGACAGCCCTTCACCCAAAACTATCTGATTCAAAATTGTGGATAAAGAGCTGTTCTTATTTGCCTAATCATTTACAAAATAACATAAGTGATGAAGATAAAATATAGTTTCCATTGACCTCTGCTTCCTGAATAGGCTCTGTCACGCAGTTCAGCTTCATGTCACTTCCAAGGCCTGAAGATAAATAGAACATTTGATAACTTGCATGAAGGCTTAAAGAGTTTGAGAATTGGTAGTCAGATTAAGTGTAAGCTGGGGCAAATGTTTTGTAGTCCTGCAACATATGCATCTTTTTAGAAATTCTTTGACAGGAAATTGTCAATGTTTGATATCTAAAGCACATGTGCAGGGCTGGTGCAAACCAGCTGAATGCAAAAGGCTTGAACTGAAATTATTTTACACCATCATGATGAAAATGCACAGATGCTTGATGTAAACAATCTGCTGATGTGGCTTGAGAATGCTAAAAGCCAGACCCACACATGATCATGAAGGCTGATTTGAAAGAAATGTTTGGAAATAAAGAAAGACAGGCAACCATGGCATTGATAAACTCTTACAACGTAAATTGAATGTAAGCCACTTTATCCATGTCTATAGTTTGCATAAACATGATTGAGAGCCATTGTCAAACTTCTGCTCAACGATGAGCCAAAATCGCATGGATTACTACCCCTGTAACTTCACAAATCATAAAAGACACGAAAAAACCAAGTTCTTAGAGTTTTCAGATGTAGAATTTCTTGCATTATTATAATTCATCTTTCACATATACAAAATTTTGTTTACCTTTCTTTGGAATGCTATCAATACTTCCACAGCTTTCAGTTCACCACTTTGTAGTTGCTTCTGAAGCGCCTGTATGCTCAAATTCACAATCATTTCTTCCTTTTGCAGATCAGCCTAACACACATACAGATATAATTCAATACAGAGCCAACTATAAGCCAAACAATTGAACAAAGGCTTACTTTAAATTTATCAGGGTAATGAGCAAGAATTCAACTGCATAAACAACTGTCTTAAGATATATTTAATAATGTATACAAAAAATATCTGTCTTTTATGTTTAGAATGTTGTATTTTATTTTAGAATAACAAAGATAGCAGAATGCAAAGAGATATAGCTGTCACTCATGCAGTGATTCATGCACAATTGCACAGAAAAATTCAGGCACATGTATGGGATTAAAACTCACATAATTCCTCAGTTTTTGTCTTAACTTCTCACAGGCTTGTCTTGCCTGATTGCCTCTCTCCTCTATCCGCCTTCTTGCTTGGTATCTGCGGTAGAGGCGGCTACCAACATAGACAGTTGTAGCACCAGCTACAACTCCATGAATAAGTGCTCTAGACAGCCCAGGTCTAATATCTTCCAAGTATGTGTGAGCTTGATGGGCCCACTGCCAATGTAGGGCAGGCATCCACATTTTATCTGCAGAAAGTATACACACACAAGGTATTAACTGTCTCAGTTTTCACATAATGTTATGTTACACATACACAGAGACCTACACATAAACTCCACTACCAATGTACTTGAATAACACACACAGGAATACGTAGTAATATTTCTGGACCGGTTAGTTATACTGTACAAAGTACCTTTTGGCTGTTGTTGAAGGACTAAAGTCCTGCTCATGCACTGATAAGGTCTGTACACGTTCGACTTTTATTGACTTTTCACAAGTGCTTGCTGTATTTTTATCTCCACTTCTGTTGGCCCAATTAAGAAAACCTGATCTTCACTAAGCGAGAATGATAACCACCTACAATTTAAATGCCTAGAAATAAATAATAATGTTAAGTTTACCCAACCCAATAAATGAACACGTTTTCACGATGCGCGTTCTTTAAAGAGACTTGCACCATATTCTATTTGAAATAGATCGCACATATATAGTCATGGGGTGAATTCGGCACCTCATGGTGTGTTATCCCAAGGTCAATTTATTAATATATCAACTTTTATCGCTGCGGTGTTTTTACAACAAACAATAGTGAAAATGAATGGGTTGAGGTTTGTAATCGTCAGAAAGTAATCACTGGCTTCGTTTATAAGTAACGTACTGAATATAAACACATTTTACACCAGCAGCACTACACATATCCACCCTGATCAACTCACCAACACGATCGCGCAGACGGAATTTTTGTTAACGATGGTGAGACATTAATTGTTTGTCGAGTTGGCTTTTTTCCGGGAATTGATCGAGCGCGATATTACTATATATAATTATATACGTACATATATATATAGCATTGCACTCGACTGCATGTACAGCACTAAACAAATCACTGATTGCCTAGTGTATCTATAATTAATATACGTATATATCGATGTTGTATACAGAACTCTAGATGCATACGTGCATCAAGTCAAAACTCATTCTGCTCACCACGGAGCTATATATATTACTCCGTACTACTCACAGCAGCTGTAGCTGTACGGTTGAGTAGTTGTGGTAGTGTACGTGACGTCAGCAAAACATGTGTTGACAGCCTGCAGCCACCCAGCCACCGATCGCTCGTGTTACTGAAAGAAGTGTTGGGAGGCGCCGCTAAAATTTGTTACTTTTAGTCATGACCAAAAAGTGAAGAGACGATGTTCATCATTTCTAGTGTTAAAGAGAAAGGAAGATGTTATTCGATAAAGGCTGAGCGACATATAATGACTTCAGGACTGTTTGCTCGCCAGAAGGGTTTTCACTTTCATTTCAACATCAACTCACTGTTCAAGGGGGAGAAAAAAAAAGAGGGAGTCGGAAGGGAAATGTATAATTGAAGTATATATAAATATTTAGTCGACGTTGAACCAATGTTTCCGTAGTGTAGTGGTTATCACATCCGCCTAACACGCGGAAGGTCCTGGGTTCGAGCCCCAGCGGAAACACTTCTTTTCTTCATAGTTTTCTTTTTCTTTTATCACATGACATTTGCCTGAAAGTGTATATTAATAATATTTATTCAATATTAGAAAAAGCAATCCTTTTTTTCTTGTCTGTCTTGCTCATCTTTCTTAACGGTCTTTGAAAAATAAAGCGGATGTTTGATATGTGGAACGGACGCCACTACAGCTGTATATAGCAGACTTGTGAGAAATCAGTTACAGGAATCACAGTGGAACTGTAATGGGTAAGTCTTTTTTCAGCACATATGCAGGATTTTAAACTTTTGTGCTTGTGACAACTAAGCATCCAGAGAACGAATTGTTACGGACAATAAAGGGAAACTATTTATAAGGGAAACAACTGCTCTAGACTTAGATTTCATTACTTGTGTCCCTTGTTTCCTCATTTGCTCATGTTAGAATGGCAAGTGCTATCATGGCAAAACAAAAAATATATAGAGAGAGACCTGCGAAACGTTTCCTGAAACCAAGCATTATAAAATATAGGTGATCAGAGATGAGCACAAGTCAATACCTTGACTATATGTAAAAAAAAAAGTGCATCACATTTGGGTCTTTTCTGGACTACAACTTTTGGAAATTGAATACATTAAATTAAATTCAAATTTAAAGTTAAATAGAATACTTTCTAAATCATTTGTACTTTTTAAGAATCCAAACGAAATAGTGTTGAAAACACAGCGAACATTTATTTGTTTGCCTTTCATAAATAAGTTTGATGTAATTTGACCAAATATATATATAGTAGAAGAATCCCTAGATTTAAAAAAAAAAGGCAGGCAGACAGACGGACAGACAGCTAAAGAGGAAGAACAGACCCCCTCAATAATATATTTATCTTTTCCTGACAGAAATACGGTGGGTGAAAAAGGAAAAAACGGTCTGGCTATGATCATGAATCGTTCTTAAAGGCTTTTCACGTGTGGCCGTTAGTGCCAGAAAGAGTCGAACAAAGCTCGTCCTTGCGCCTCTTCAGCATTTTTCATTTAGATTTTCACCGTGAAAGAGGCATGTAAATACAGTTAGTTCAAACTTAGATGTGAGTAGTTCAAGCACATGAAAAGATGTTTGTCCATTCCTTCTAGTAAAACTGGTTTTGACATGCCACAGAGCTCTCTGTTGCCGGAAAACATACTTACACAGTCTCCACTCCAGTTTGAATGGGACACAGTTCGACGGGACTCCTTCGCTTTGAAGGGATCGATCGTTTACAAGTAGTTTCCCGATTTTTTTTTTTTTTCGTTATTGTTCTTTTTTGATGATTTAGATGCATGCATATTGGATTACAAAACAAAACAAAACCAAACAAAAAAAAAAAAAAAAGCCAAACTAATGTGAGCCGAGGTGTCATCAAAAGGCAGGAAAACATTCAGGTGTGTGTGTGTAGTTTCTTTGAGAGAAGGTGTGTGTGTGTACTCGTACATTTGTGCTTTGGCACATGCATACATTTGCGTGTGCTTAGACATGTACTCTATGATGTTCCTTTGTTTGATTGTTTGCTTATTTGTTTTTCTAAAAATCAATAAGGTAAATCAATGAGGCTAAAATGACGGCATGTCTATTTTTAGCACCAGTGACACACACGCACACACACACACACACACACGCACAACACATACACATACACACAAACACACACGTTAAATGAATATGAGGTATACAGCTGAATTATATTGCTTCCAACTCTCTGGAGTTCTTTAGTTACAGTCTAAAGGTAATGCGTGGCAACTTCTGATGCAGCGATACACCTCAGGTTTAACTTTTATGATATATATATTATGAAAAATATATTATCAATGTCCCACTTCATAGAATCCCCGGTGAAGAAAGCTTTGCACTCTTATAAGTGCTACTGAAGTTTCTTTGGAGCTTAAAGGCTCTGTGCATTTTATTTTATGAAGAAAGAAAATCCCTTTTACATCTTTAACAAATGAATTATTCGTTTTGGTCTGACCATCAAATACATTTTATGTTTTTACTTCAATCTTTCCTTATGTTTTCCTGTTAAAATATATACAAACTCGCCGCTTTAACTCAAGACTTACAAAGTTGCAACTCATCTCTTTTTCATTTCGTGCCGAGTCTCTCAATCAGCTACAAAACACTAACGACTTTAACGAGCTTGTCGTAAAGCATCTTCCTCTCTTCCTCGTTTATATTTGATGAGAAAATGCATCAAGTCTTCAGCCGCAGTTCATTAAAACAAAAACCTAATATCCGTTACCCGCCTGTCGTTCTACCCAGGATACAGTTTCTTCCGTTGTGACGAACGATTTCTGAGCAGACACTTAACAAAACTTTTGTAAAAAAAAAAATAAATAAAAAACAGTACAGAATCATGTAAGACCCACCAATATTGCACCGTTACAAATTACAAATGGACACATTAATATTTTCTAGCCCCCCTCCGATCTCCAGCTAAATATTTAAGCTTAAAAGAAATTGCAATTCTTTCCCTTGACGGCGATGAAAATTCTTCTGACAAATATATTTTTTTCAGGTTTTTATATTTATTTTTTTTGCCTCCCTTTCGTTGTCTATCCTTTCTTGCTTGCCTCCCTTTCTAAGCCCATGCTTCTTGTTTGCCTCCCTTTCTTTGTCCATATTTCTTTCTGTCTCCACTTTTGTTTCTCCTACATACCTCTCACTCTCGTTAATATGACAAATTAATGTCACGGGAACATCGGCAGAACTAGGGACAATTTACATACACGACAGTGTAAATCCTTCAAGCACATTACCATCTTTGACAGTCAGTCTCCACCTGTCAGATCCGTCCTGCTTAAGCAGCAGCCTCACGTTATTCTACAAGAATTAATTAAGGATATAAAGGCAATTTAAACTCAAAAGAGTTCAACAGAAAACAGAAAATTACCGGAAAGGTACATAAAGCATTTCACTATGGCATTTACGTTAGGAAGATAATTAGGCAGAGCGAGCAGATGAAACATGAAGAAAACTGAATATGAAGGAAAAGGAGACGAAAAGCCTTGGTTATGACAGTTTTGAGGGACATTCACCCATAAGAGTTTTGGCTTGCTGACTGTTTAGTTTCTACGTAAACTTAAAAATCAAGTTAAAAGACTAACAGGGAGCAAAGGTAAAGGGTAAAGGTTAGTGTTAGAAACTTTTCTCCAAATCTGGGGAGATAAATTCCTTCCATTCTCGAGATACGGGAATAAGCATTGTAAACCTGTTCAGAAAGAAGTAAAAAACACAGACACTAAAACTATACATGGATACGTGTGAAGACCTCAGCAAATTGGAGATAATAATATGTTAATTAGTCTTGTTTGTGTACAGACCTGACCACTTTCTATGCATGGTGATGTTTGTAGACGCGCATCTCTAAAACGGAAGTGGGGTATTCCCCCAGATTTGGGAAAATAGTGCTACTGAGTTTTAATTTATTGTCAAAAAAAAAAAAAAACAACAACAACAACAAAAAACCGTGACATGACAGTCACACTGGGTGACAAAGTTAGTGATATCTGTCAGATTCAGTCGGTCTGAGAGCTTATGTCACCGTTAGGTTCATGCTGAATACGACAGGTATGAGGAACATGAGTATGTAGAGATATTTTACAAACCTGGCAACAACTGCAGTAGGATGTGGGGAACATAGCAGCGATGGTTTGTGGGTGGTGGTAGGGAGAAGGTTCAACAGCAGAACAGCAACTGATGCTTCCGTCCCTGTGGTGTTCTCTCTCTCTCCTACCTTCAAGCAAAACAACATTCCTGCCTGCATGGCCCACATCTCTTCCGCTATTTTTTTTTTTTTGTAACTCGTATTTTTAAATTAATATTTTAATACATTCTATATACACAATCTTGTTTTTATGAATTGTCTCAGATTTTCTAAATATCTGTTCTCGCTTTTTTAGTTGTTTTTTTTTTTTTAATTTCATGCTGCTGAGCATCTGTTTTCCAAGCGGTCCTCTATTTCTTGGTTTTGTTTCAGTCTCATTAGGTGCTGGTAAGTGCTCAGATAGTGCACGTGCATACTGAGAGGGAAAATAGACCGCACAAGCGCTGTTAAATATTCAACTGAGTAGTCAAGCACGAGTATTTCAAACAGAGAAATCTTTCTTTGTAGCTATGGCAAATGCATTTTAATAAAAGTCTGAAGAAAGCTGAGATAAACAACAAGAGACAGAGCTATGCACATTGACGCCTATAACTGGCAAAATTATACATTCTCTTGTCATCCAGAGTATGATGTGATAAGCTATATTGTGGATGAGATAAAGGTCTTCAGCTGACCTTTTCATGTCGGTAGGGAGCTACACCTACTCTATTTACTTGTTTCAGCAACCATCATTGCGGGAATGGGCGTGGGTCACCACATAGATGCCTTACTTTAGAACCAATAGATGTCTTCACTGAGCTGCTCAAACAACAATTTAGAATTCGCTTTGTCGCTAGCTCACCATGGGTTCCATGACCAGACCATGGCAGCGAAACTATGCAAAGCCGCTAAACTTTATGATCGTTTCTTGTCTGGAGCGCCAGGACGTTAGTAATTTATTTTTAATTTAGTATTCGAGGCAGCGACGAGGGCACTGCTGCTGGTAACAGCACTCCTCTTTCTCTTGGACTGGAATCTGTTCAGAAATATTTCATGCATTTTGATTGCTTTATTAAAAACAATTAGTTTTTAGTACAGATACAACTAACATAGTACTGATCTGTAAGTGGGTGAGAGGTCCATTCTAGTACTATTGCCGTGATAGCTGATAGTCAAGAAGTTCTGAACGTGTGAATGAAATTATAGAGTTGTCTGCAGTTTAATTAATAGTGACTTCGTCAAACGAGTTCTTGTTGGCTCATTTTCTTCTGCTATGTTATTTATTCATTGGTTACATTTCTTCCTAACATCAGAAAAAAAGAAAGTATTGTAACCAATCACGACCACACGGTGCACATTCAGCCTCACTCTGACTCAGTACGCATGCGCTTGTTTCAACTGGATACGGTCTATTGCACCAGGAAAAATAAGCACAAACAAAACATATAGGACAAATAAAAAATATTACCATTCGGGACCAAAAAAAAAAATCTGTAATTCATGTTTTTGTGTTTCGTCAGTTGCAGCACCAAGCAACTCTGCGTCCGCAGCTAGAGAGATGGAAGCCGGAATTTTCAGAAGCAACAATAACGGGCGTTTCAAGCTCCACCATCGGACAGCAAGAAAGATCGACCGATAAAAGCTGATTAAGTCTGGGGCTAGGGATGGAAAAGCTGACAGCACCCGCTCCCTCTTCATGTGCTGACACGTAGGCCACCTGCACGTGCGGGTGTCCTGGACAACACAAACACACAGCGCCTCTACAACACCTTCAGACGTCTTTGCTTGGTGAGCCATTGTGATGAGATCACGTGTTGTCCTAAGGAGAGCAATGGGTGGGATTACAGCAGAAACGGGGAGATATGCAAATGAGCAGAGAGGGGAGAGAGAGAGACGGAAAGAACTTCCGTAGAGAACTACACAAACAAGTCTCTGAGTGTCGCAACTGTTGGAGATTAGTTTAATGACTTTTCCTCAAACCGTTTCGATATCTTAAGTCAGTGACATTTCTTAAAGTCAGTACAGAAGCACTTTACTTTCCATTTTTTTATGTTACATTCGAGGTCTTCCCCTCCGTCCTTCATCATAATAATTTGTTTATTATTTGCAGAGGATTGTGCATTTTTATTTTGTCCAGTTCACTACACGGAATGTCATGTGAACACTAAGGTATCTTTATCTTTCAACACTTTTTTTCAATACTAATGTTAGTGATTTAATTTATTATCTTTTTGAAACAATTTCACCGGTTAAATCCTGTCCAAAGCAATTAAAGTCGATAAATAAAACTAATTTAATTTTTTGAGCTGAAGCAATGCAGAACACTTTTATCTTTTGCAGCTTGGTATACAACTATTTAAAAAGTAAAGTATTACTTAATATAATTATTATCATATGTATTTTCTGGACATCATATATACTGCTTATATAAAACTGAATTTATCCTCAGTAGGTAAAAAAAAAGAAAAAAGAAAAAAGAAAGAATTGAAAGAAAAACAACCAAACTGACCACAATCACATTTTTACTTCCCACCTGTAGTCATACCCATACCCGTATATAAATAATAACCGACAATGCCATCTCGCCCAGTGGCGTGTGGGGCGGAAGAGAAACAATGGAGAGAGCTCTGATAGAACAAGAACTAATGTCGGACAAGATACCTAAAACACACATTTCTATCAATCCTGTAAAGGCGGCTTGACACCAGGTCTGTGCCAAGACCACACTCACTGACAGACAGACACAGGTCATGCAAACAGCTTCTGTGAACATTGTGAACAGAAACCAAAGTATGTCTGACCTCCTTTCGCCAAATCAGCAGTCGGGCCCACACCCAAGCTTCCCTCTTCTCGTAGCAACCACCGAGATATATTTGTCCAAAATTACACAAACACAGATTAAAAGAAATAGGGCACTCACATCTAATCATCCCATTCTTTTTTCAACTTACTAACTCTGATGCTCAAACATACACAAAAGATTTATTTTTTTTTTAATTTCTTCTTCGATTTTATCATTCCATCAGAATAAAAGCCGAGAAATTTAAGAGAAGGAATTGAGGGAGGGGTGGAGAAGGAGAAATGGGATCAAAGAAAGAAGGAGGAGGTATTCTAACAGTTAATTGTTCACCCCTAGTTACTTACTACTGTTTAATTATTAACTAAGCTGACAAATGCTTCGCAATAAAAATAATTGCCATGTCATGCCTACCTGGCTTTAGTGCATAAAGTGCACGTGTCATTAGGAGTGAACAGTAGGAACTGAAGTGAAAGCTGCTATGAACAACACTCTAATATATTTTAAACCTTTCTTTCTATCTTATGCTTTTTCCTTCTCTATTTTTTGTTTCTTCTTTTCATTTATATTTTTTAGGTTTGAGAACATGCTAGAAGTCACCTTCTCTCTGTTCGGATTTCTTTGTTCTGTGTGAATTAGTGGACTTGTTTTCTCTCATTCTCGAAATCCAGCAAATAATTTGATTCCTCCACACAACATCCGCTCGTCAAATGCGGAGTAAGAGAGAGCAGCTTCCTACTTCACCCACCAAACATGAATCACTCGGCAAACAGAGTGAAAGAGAAATACAAAAAGCATCAAGTAGGTGCGACAACGAAACCGTGCATCTTGATACGGACATCTTCAAATGGAGAGTGGAGATGGTCAGGAGCAAATATAATGTGGTGGAGGACACACACGAGGACTGTGGGTGGGTGGCTCTTCAACCGACACAACGGTTGAAATGTGAACCTGGTTGGTCCTGGATTGCTACAAACTGCGACAAGCAGCTTCTGATGAAGACTTTTCCACCAGAGAAGACAATGCAGATGTTGAGGTCCCTGTGATGAATTTTCTGCAACCTTGTGGTCACTGTTTTTTTTTTTTAATTATCAACAGCTCCACCTCGGAGAGAAGACACGAGAGATCATGTGAAATTTGTTGTTCATAAAGTGAAACAGTTACATTGGTCTCTCAGTCAGGCTTAGTTGCACACGAGGTTGAATAACTTTGAAGACAAATAGACAAATATGCATGTGTGTGTGTGTGAACTGTACTTCTAGAACCGAGCCGATGAAGATGTCTACCTCTATCTACGTTCATTCACAAAAAATGAGATAGTGAAACGAATTGCACAAGATGTCCCACAAATTGTATGCAATTCGTTATGAACATCAAACATCTCTAGGCCAGCAGAATAAAAGACTGGCACAGAGAGTATCTCGCCATCAAGGCATTGTAGAACCCACGAGGAGTGGAACTAAATCATTTTAATGTTACTAGTTTCTTTCACAGATAGCGCCCATCAGACTAGTCATTCTACCCAAGAACTAACTCAAAGTCGTTATGTAGACTAGGGTACATGTCAAGCCGCGCCCTTTTCAACACCTGTCCGTCACAGTCGCTGCTCACCTCTCGAACATTTCATGCTTCACTGCCTTCCTCTCATACCAAAAAGCCGAAACAAATTAGTTGCGGCCATTAACTCTACATATCTTTACATACGTGCAACTCCTTTACACTATTTTTGGGTTAGGTTGGGGAGCGGGTGGAGGAGGGGAGAATAGACCAGTTAGGTTTGTTTACCAAGTCTAGTCAACTTCCATGACTTATTTATTTATACCACTGTCACCAAAACATCCAAAAATTTCCGACCCTAAATCTACTTATACAGACTCAAAAATATAGACATTAAACCAATAATAATAACTTGATAATTTTAAAAAGGTAAATAAAAGCAGACAAATCTCGCAGAACAACGAAGTGCAAACGGTAACTGGCGAGAACAGGGGAGATAACACGTTTGCCGCTGGTTGCTGGTTAAATAAATCGAGAAGAGAAAGGATCATTACTCAGAACACTTGTGTGTGTGTTGATGCCCGAGGTATCTCCAACATCGCGGTGAGTGGCGGTTGGGGGATGCTGATCTTCAGTTCTAAAAATAGAGCGACGTTGAGGGAAGCAGTCGTTGTCATCGTGAGCCTGGTGGTGGAGCGGGTCGCGATGGCGACTTCGTCACCGATTGATTAGAAGGCTGTTGTGCGGAGTCGATAAACGAAACACGTCGCCATTCAGTCCCAGGGTAATGTCCACCTTTCCCTCTCAGTCAGCGCATGACATCAAATGCATTTCGTTGGCGGGTCGATACCCGACAAAACCACGAGAAACAATGTCGGATTGACACACTTTTTGTGGGGAAATCTTTCTGCTGGCTCAGTCCAGGTACATTAGTGAGGCAGTGGACACACACACACACGGGTATCTAAAGGTCTGCATGGTTGTATAGTCAACTAACCTCCCACCCATTCACGTTCATATATGTATATATATGAATGTTATGTGTCTGGATATTTTCATTTGTTTGTTGAAGCCACGCATGCATTCGTTTATTTTATATTTTAAAAATATGTTTCTTTCTAATATCTTTAGGAAACATTTTCTTGTGGCAACATCTTGTCAACTTGTGGTAAATAAATATATGCAGACATAAAAGAGTTGAGTTTCTGTGTAATTACAATTAGTTTTTCAAGAACATATATATTCTTTTGTATTGTAAAAAGTTTTTTTTCTTATCTCTTTAGTAACATTTTTATGGCAATAACTCTTCATCTCATGGAAAACAAATATTCTCATAAGTAACAGAACAGAAGACAACAGTTTCTGATGTTTGTTATTTATTGTACAAACATGGTTTTGGCTATCAGGACATTTTTGAAATTTTTTTAAAAAGCTGACAACTGAAACAAAGACTGGTATAAGAACATAACAGTTGAAGAAGACTATATGATTACTTTTGTTTATATCAAACATTAATTCTATCTCTCCACTTACCTCAGTGATATCAAACATAAAGTCTTGTCCTCATTTGCTTCTTTTCTACATTTCTTGCCTCAAGCACATCCTTACGTTTCGTTATCAAGTTAATCCAGACTTTTGGTCATTAGGCACAGATAATGATAGAGCTTTTAATAATTATCTGTCCATTCTGCATTTTTAATGCTATACATGTGACCCGTACACATATTTGTGTGCGTGTGTGTATATACGTATGTGTGTGTATACACTTGTTGCAGTTATTTCTGTAAATACTTGTTGTTGTTGTTGTTGTTGTTGTTGTTGTTGTTGTTGTTGTTGTTGTTGTATGTTTATCACATCACCATAAAAACTGTCCGACTGTCTATTCAAAACCTGTCTATTCATGTTGGTTTTTTCTTAAATCTTATGAGGTTTGTTTTGTTGAAAAAATTTTGAGAAATGTTTATTTATCTCTAAACGTGGTTTCCAGTCTCGCCCAGATTAATTTTTATCTCCAACTCTTCCAGCTGTTAGTTCAGTGCGAACTTTCCGTTCTATCACACCTTTAACTCAATCCCATTCATGAGATGTTTACTAACTTGGAAGCTTATTTATGTCCGACAAGGAGAGCTCGACTTTTGTAGTGAAGGAGGAATATTACAACATGGCGTTGATGTCAACCGTCCTGCATCTCTCTCTCTAAGACTGATCGCTCTCTCACTTTCCCTCTTTCTAGCTTGATCCCTGCCCCTTCCTTTTATCTCTTCCACACAATACTCTAATGACTTGTCCAAATCCACCCTGCGTAGTAGAGGTATGTCAAAATATCTTCTGCGCAGTGATTTTCATTTGGAGCGACTGGTAGTAGTAAAGAACGAAAAAGTTCCATGCCCAAATAACGGACATTAACCGTAGTTATAACCAAATCACATGCATGAAGAATATTCCTTTCAAGAAGAATGATGAAGAATGGGCAAAAGGACATGTACCGATTTCAAATCCCTCATCCCACCCCATCCCACCACACTCACAAACACACACACACATACAGATACACACATCACCACTTTGTTTTATATATTTTTCCCATTACTCTTTACCATCCTCTGCTTCCAATTTTCACTGCGAGCTTCCAGCTTCTAGTATGGAAAAAGGAGCGGTTAGAAATATATTTTATTGTTATTAATACGCGCTGTGGCTGAAGCTCATGAAAAATGTCATCGCAGAAGCTCATGAAAATTCTATCAACTGCTTTTTCCAGGGTCCAGTGCTCTCTCTTGGAATTTCTGTGGCAAGCGTGGCCAAGGTATTGATTCGCCAAGAGGTAACCGGGTGCAGTCCGGGTGCACCTCCCCGGGTATGCCAGCAGTAAGCAAGCTTTGCCAGGGTCTCAGGGTGGAAAGTGAAGGGTTAGGCTTGCATCGAAACTAAATACAATCCATAACAGTCCATAGATACTGTGAGCTTGGCTGTGGAAACCTTGCGATTGTGGACCAAAGTGCGACTAGAGTTTACTCTTCATTTATTTTTATTGGATTACAACAGCGCCATACTTGTCATGGTCTATAGATTCTCTCAACCCCGATGTCAATAGACAAATATGGACTGTAGTTTTGACGAAGGCTGCAAAATAATTTACATAACGACTTTTAAAAAATTTTTTAAATGTTTGAATGCCTTAAAGAGAACCAACATCTCTCTCTCTCTGTTTGATCCAACCTTTGTACATATATCTATGTATAGACGCTCGCGCACACACACGCACACACATGCATGCATGCCATTAATTGGACTGAACGTTCACTTGTAATTATCAATCGCTAATGCCAGACGACCATTCTCCATCTCTTCATCATCTTTCATCATGTTCGTTTCTTTATTTCTGTTACGCAAAGACACACACATGCACCCTGCGAATACGAACGTACTTCAACGTCCACACGTATGTAAACACACACACACACACACACACACACACACACACACACACACACACACACACACACACACACACACACACACACACACACAAACCGTGCATTCATGCAATCATTTACGGGCGCACACTCGAACTGTCGACGAGCCCAGTTCCATTGTCGATGGCGGCAAGACTCACAATGGCGCTCAAAGCGATTCACTGAGGTCCTCGTTCAAGTTTGAAAATGCAGACTCGGGATCCTTTCAGACCTCTTCCTGCGGCCTCCTGATACAACCATTGACGGCTTTCTTCTGACACAAAGCCTTTGTTAGCAAGGAAGTCTGCTTTCTGCGTGTGTGTGTGTCACATGCAAAACCGTTTTTAGTGAATAGATGTGTGTTCTGTCTTTTTGCGTATGTAAGCACAAATCTTTTTTTTTATCTTTTCAATAAAATTGTCAATTATCAAAGCACAAGATAAAAATATTTTTTAATTATTTTAAAACAACTTTCAAACTTATTTTTTACTGTGTACTTTTACCTTTCCAGACGTTAAAGCAAGTTGCCTTTCAGCTTTGCTGTGACGAGGGTGGGAGCGTTGAGGATCGTATCTGTGTATTGTCCTCGTCTTTCTGCCAAAGGTCTAAGACTTATTTACTAATAGACTTTGGGAAACAGGAGGTAAGGATTCACATTTATAAAGCACACTTATCCAGCCTTCTGCCCTACCATGGTTGAGTAAAACGCTATAAACCGCGGATTGATGAACTCATGGCTAACCCACATCAAATTACGAGGCGGTCAATTAATTTTACCAGAGGACGACCCTGAATTTTTTCTAGTTCTTCATTTGTTTTATGAATAAAAAAATGTATGAAATGTCTTCTTGTCTAACGTTTACTTAGAGAACATCGTTTGGTTGCAACAAACAAGTTTCCCTTTCCGCAAGTTCTCGCTTGCTTTTTGATTTTTTTCTCGCTGTCGTTGCAGGTTTGCCCCTTCAACTTTTGACCCAACAACGCATGCGCAATCATATGATTTTCGGTAATTCCCTCTGAGTCGACTGGTTTGGTAATTTCTTCTGCTCGGCCGCTGGTGAATCGGGAGTTGTCGGGGTAGCTAGCTCCCTACCCAGGCCGCCGACTCGTAAATTATTTTGCCAGTATATAATGTATGTTTACAATTCGAATCTCAATGCCTTGGTTTCTGTCGTTAGACCTGAAAACAAAAATTGACCAGGCCGGGCCCCCTTACAGTATCCCTGGAGAAATGTAAACATGATTATTTACTCATATTTTGGGAATTATTATTTTAAAATGAACTTAATCGGATAATAAAGACAAGATGTTGCGTTCGTGTTGACCTTTAATTTGATTTTTAATTATCTTTTAGTCTTTTGTTAGGATAGGACAGGCTTGGGGGCCGTAAGTCTTGTGTCTTACTAGAATTGAAAAAAAATCTTTTTAAAATATACATTTGTTGTCGGAAGATGAGCGAAGAAGTCGTGCGGGTGTGTAGATGGGAGTGAGTGAGGACAGGTACTGAGGGCAATGCCAGAAACAGCACAGTCAGTCAAAGTGGACATGTTTGTAGGATACAAACGCAAGTGAAGCGAGCGAATGATGATTGATATATGTTCATATCTAGATGGTCTACAGATGAGGCCAGCAGCAGTATTCTGGATCCTTTGAAGTCTGTCAAGATGATATTCTTTATTATCACATACCTAAATTATCCCTACATTATCCCTACTTTACATTATCTCATCATTATACCTACTTTATCCTATTCTATACCTACACTGTCTGTCCCCTTGCTTCTGTGTATTGATACTTTTTAGTGCAGCGCTGACCCATGACCCCGGCTACAACAAATTCTGACAATGTGCAATTTGTCGGACGACTTGAATGTGTTGTCTGATCTCGTTTATCACCCTGTGAGACTTGCTGCCTGGTCTGTCAGCGGGAGGTTGGTGGGTAGGGATGGAGACTGGCGCGGTGATCCGCTCGGCCTCAACAGTTCAGACCCACCTGAGCAATTTTCCAATCACGAGGACGACGCCAGGATTTTTTTTTTTATTATTTTATTTGTACATAACTCTAGCTACTTGGCAGATTGGTGCTGAAAGGCCCTATATGCAGACTGACACCACTGTTATCACACACCTGACATCACTGGTGTCACTCACCCCCGATATCTCACTCATACGATGTGACAGGTGAGTGTAAAGTTGCATAATCATTATGTATTATTGTTATTAAAGTGCACGTGAAAGAAAGCTTTTCTTTACTCTCCTGACACAGCAGTCCAAGCGAGGACATATTCAGGTCCCCTTTCTAACAGCTCATTCAACCCTAACCGTTTACGCAATTCAGCTGAAAATCGGTCATTACTCTGTTCACTGTTAGTCTATTTTTGGATAACTGTTTTAAAAAAAAATCACGAGTGTCTTGTTACCTCAGAAGTTAGGTCATCGGAAACCTAAACCACGGAGGTGTGTAGGTGGATTGCTGTCTGTCTGCCAAGACCAACGCTTAGCCTCTTGCTGTTAGTCTCGGCGAGCCTGAACAATGAATGTGAACAAACCGGAAGCTCTGTATACACCTGCCTCGTTTTAGTAGTTAATCTGAAAAGTCAATAAACCAGAAGTAGTAGCATGCCTCGTTTTAGGAAATAACTGGAAAAATCGTCTGCCAGCAGGCCAGTAAACAAGTTCGTGCCTAAACAAAGAAGGGAAGTGTTGGACCACGTGACTAGATGCGATGCTGACGAGTCTGTTCACAGGTCAGGTACATGACTCCTGCTTCACATCAAGTGTAGTAGATGGAGTGAGTACTGAAAGGATTGAACACTTTTACATAAGCAATAATGAACATTTACTTGTTTAAATGGAGAAGGGTCTGACATCCATGACATGTCAGACACAATCAGAGTTTCCTTGCATCATACTGCATTTTGTTGTTTTTTTCTCCGTTACTGGTTTCCATATCGCTGCCATATTACCACCATACAACCGCCACCACAGTTGATGCTGCTGTCATCACTAGTATTACTACCACCATCACTATCGCAACCACCTTTGTACAAAGCTGCTCTGATGCTGCTGTCGTTCCTCTTCCTCTTTCCTCTGTAGACCCTTGCAACAGGGGACATGCCCGACTCCTTACAGTGATTTATGTCTCACGGAGAATATCCTGGGCTTTTTAAATAAATTATTACAGTTTGGGTTGAGGGAAGGGAGGGGTCTCAAAAATATCCAGGGCAAGTTTTTGAAGGCAGCTGTAAGCACGACAGATATAGAAATAATACGAGAATAAAAGATTTGACAGTTTGGTGTGAGTTAAGGCGTTCACCTCAGATCAGGGTAAGTCGACTGAGCCTGCTGGTGAATGGGGTAGGAGGAGGGGTGGAGAAGAATTTTGTCCTCCAAGTTTCCCCAAAGCCTTCTTTGTAGTCCCTGAGTGTGTTTAAACAGACCACACACACACGTACAGGCAAGCAAGCACGCATGTACACATACAAACACACTAACACACACACATATTAGTATTAAGAGTTAATAGCAAATAAATATCTCTTGTAGGGTTGAGGTTGAAAATTGTAGGGTGGACATTGTAGCTGCAAAGCACTACTTTTCAGTCCATTCTCCTGTTCTACTCCATCTCCAGACCGCCATGATGGACAGTTTTGTTTCAATGTACCCGAGCCTGACACCAGGTATAGGATGCAGCGGGCTGTACACCCGCTGATGTCTCAAACACTACCCGACATGCACCTGATCAGCATCGCTAGACCAGGTAGCCACCTGGCGATGACCTGCCAGTCACGAGGCAGGAAGGAGGGAAAGTTTATGAGCAGGCCGCACATACAAGTCACAACACGTGAAACTTTACTGACTCCGCCATTGTTGTGCACACTAGACGCCATTAAAGTTTTAAGACAGACACAGGCAGGCGAAAGTTCAAGAACCCGGAGTAAATGTGATGAACAGCTTTCACTAAGTGCAGGCTGTGCAATATGAAAGTAGAAGGGAAAAAAAAAGGAAAAGAATTCACCTTGCTACAGAAACTTCATTGTGTCCTTTAAAGAAAACACTAACAATCCACCCACACACACATCGAACTACACTAAACTAATCAGAACTAATGACAGACATGTTGGACAACCATAAGTCCTGACATACAAAATAACAATGATTCTAGAAATGAGAAGTATTCCAATTTTCTGAATATTTTTTCAGCGACAGTCCATCACAGTTTTTAAAGAACAGTTTCTCTCTTTGTCCTTGTCACCGTCTCCCTCGTCTGAAATGTAAGCTCGTGCAAGCAACCGTCTTGAAACGTATCTCAGTTAATGAACACACTTGTAAAATACCATCCCATGTTTCCTATGTGGACAAACACTGCATCATCTGGCCGCTCTTGGTGTTTGAGCGAGGCGAGGGAGCGGGTCCTTGTGGGAATAATTGGACTTGGCATCTACTTACACCCACCTGCACACTTCCTACACCACTGCACATCAAACCGGGGGGGGGGGACATTCCACACGGAAGGTAGAGTGCAGGCAAATGTTTCTTTTTCTTTATATCTACCCTTAGAAAAAAGCACCCTTCGCCTGACTTTACTTGATGTGGGAGAACGAGTTTCGGTTGACACACATTAACTGTTTGATGATGTGTGAGGGTGGCACACTCAGTTTCCTTTATTAAAACCTTTACAAACCTTTCCATACCTATTAGTGTTGGACATGCATCTGATTAACTTTTCTATTGTATCAAATATCCCAGACTTGGAGTAGAATCAGAGGAGCCGTTGCCCAGGGGACAGCTTGGAGGATCAGGTACAACGTCTTGTCTCCGTAATGAAGACTTGTCCAGAGACCGGGGATGGTTGCTTTACCCATGTGGCTGTAATTATGAAGAGGTAGTAAATATATCTTAGGGTAAAGTGATCTAAAATAACATCCATGAAGTCTGGATATTACTTTGTAACCATGGAGACAAGGCGCTAACTGGTATTTTATACAGATTAAATATAGTGAAAAGCGTCATTGATATAGTTCCAGTTCAACAGGACTTTTATGGGGCTAACAAATAAACAGGACAGATATAATGGAACAGAGCTGTTTGGTAAACTTTTATTGAATTTTTATTGACTTCACAATTTTAGAGTATGAGACTCCATATAAAAAAAAAATTGAACATAGTAGTAGACATATCGCGTTCTTTGGGTTTTCCCGCTAATCAACAAATAAACATAAACAATTTTGTTTTCTGATATTTGCACGGAGAACACCGTTTGGTCGGAATAAAATAAATTTGACTTTCTGCATCTTCTTGGTTGCTCCTTTAAATATTTCTCAATTAAAGTTAAAGTTGTCCTTTTCGCCCTCTGACCTCACGCACAATTACACCCTTCTTTTGGGAATTCCCGTTGTTCCACCTCCTCCATCCTTTATGGATGGGAGATTGTCTGTGGGGTGAACTTAATCAGCTTGTTTTCTAAGTTAGGCAATATACCCTTAGAGCATTGTTGATGCCCCTGAATATGATCTCTGGATGGTTAGAATTAAAACCCAAAGTTAATTAATTTGACTGATCAAAGACTATTTCCATGATCACTGCCTGAACACATCAAGTTCCAAGACACGGTGTTATGGAATGGAAGGAAAGGACAAGAGAAATGACTGAACAGACAAATATTTGGCCCTCTGCAAGCATCCCTGTGGTCCGCACCAAGGACACTGGAGCGATTGGCAAAATCTGTTATATAGGTCTTTACATACCTTCCAGAAAAGTTTAAAAACTTCAGGAAGGTTGCCACAAGAATTATGGCAATGTTTGGCTCCACCTTTGTGTGAACTGTTATTTTCCTTTATGAAATCAACAAACACTTCTCAGAAAACAAGACTGATCAACACCCCTCATCTCTGATGAAACTGCACAGACATTCCAGCCAGACAAAAATTATCATTGAAACAAGGTGTCAAGCCCCGATACTAAACACTAAAAATAATCGTAAATAAATGTTCATTTTTAGCTGTTGTAATTTTTGTACAATATATTTATTTCTGTTGCATACAAGTCTACGTTGCCGTTTAATTTTTTTTTTCTTTTGTTAAACTCCTTCATTACTTTGAATACATGAATGTGGCAAGAAGCTAAACCATTTTTATGCACATTATATGTTTCTTAGATTAAGTCATAAAAATATTCTGCAGGGAATTTTATAAAAGCAATAAATACCGTCAATTAGTTGTGTGTGCTGCCATCATAACAACACAAATGTGATCCACCTGGCCCTTGAGGGACCCTTACTTTCGCATGCTTGGCTTAGACGACAACTCTTGGCGTTCGAGATCGCTTCTCCTCACAATTTCGGGTTTTTATGGAATTCTTTTTGGGAAAAAAATCAGTTTGTGACGTAGGAGAGAGGCATGGAGGTGCCCGAAAGTGAAGTAGTTAAAACATTCACTTGCTATGAACACCGCAGTGAGAGGTCCTCGGTTCAGATCTCGTCTTTGGGACACTTTGTGTATGTGACACCTGCTCCTGTCGTCAGGCAGAAAAAGAGAGGAAGGATGGTGGGGATGAGCTTAGAGAGGATCAAAGAAAGATTAAGGAAGGGAAGGATTTGGAGGCTTGGAAGGATTGAAAACAGGAGTAGGAAGGTAGGTGGGTCTGTTTCTCTCTCTTTTTTGTTGTCGTTTCTTACCAGTAAAAGGCTGTGCCAGAGAGCTTGTTCATCCCTCTAAGACGGTGCGCGTTCAAAGATTAGAGAGAATTTACGTGTGTTGGTGGTGACCTCTGAACCCGTGACCTGAAAAGTTCTTCCTGACCTACCGACAGGTGGTTTACTGCTGTTGCCTAGTGAAGACTGAGTGAATGAGAAGGTTCATAACTATTCTTTGACGGTTAGAATTACGGTTTCTCTGACAAAGACGAGTGCGTCTTAAAAAAATTAAACAGATACAAGAAAAAAAAAATACAAATCTTCCTCTCTGTGCCACGCTCATTTCAAATGATATTATCTGTCCCCTGTAGAACTGTTCCCTTCCCTTGTTCCCATTTATCAGTTTCATAAGACACCCCACACTTCTAGCGACGGATTGAAAAAGGTGCAGGTGAATTCAAAAAGCAATGAGAACTGCTTGACCTCTTACCTTGAACACCCACGCCTGGTGTCTCCCACCTGGGGTATGCGGCGACGCCCTACACCTCCACAACTTCTCGATGGTGATATCAAATCAAACATTGGTTGTCCGAAAAAAATTAATGCATTCGTATATGGGGTCGGTGTGTGGGGTAGGGGTGTGGGGTAGGTGCATGGGTATGAGTGCCGGTGTACTCGGGTGTGTAGTGTTTTTTGTGACCATGTGGGCGTCAGGGTCTTCATGAAGAAACCCCAAAAATCACAGAAGGAAGTTATGAGACAGAGTTACATGAATATGAAGACCATATGTGAAATAGTCACGCGACATATGAACCTGGGTCACAAAACTTTGATCTCTCAGACATGTTGTGACAATATATGTGTGTGTGTGTTTGTGTGGGTGTGATATGCAACTCCCAATTTAAAAGCTTGCTAGCTTTTGCAGATTTTAAACTTCCATTAATGACGATTTGAATTTAACCTTGTTTTCGAAAATTAACTAAATATCCTAAACCACTAAACATGGAGATTAAACATCATAACAAGTTTTAGCTTTAGTTTTATTTTTAGCTTTTCCAACACACATTTTACGATCTTTTCCCAAGATGCCAATCATTGTTAAATGCCATAATTCATAATAATAATAATAATAATAATAATAATCAGCACTTGTATTCTCAGCAAAGTGCACTTCAGAAACTTGAAATCCAGGTCTGAGACAGGCTGAGGTCACTGATAACCTCGTGTACACCTGCTTTAATGTGCAACCGACATTGACAGATGGTAAAAGTGCTTGTCAGCCTCCTCTTAACCTTTGACCCTAGTGTCTTCTCGAAAGAGCCTTTTTTTTCCTCGAGGTGATTCAAAGTCTTTGAAAATATTTTGATCAATACCTTGTGAGAGCTATCAAGGTGTGGAAAATACTCGTGAACTCTTGGCTTCCCTTTTCTTGGCTTATTTTGTTACAGTTCTCCAAAAATCAACAATTATTTTTTTTTTTTTTTTTTTTACCGGAGAGCGAATCAGCTGACAAGTCAAGGGGAACCACTGGTCATCTACTGACATAAATAAATATTTTAAAAAAGCCAAGAGAAAGACAACAGGGTCATCAAGAGTTCACGATTAACGACGTGACGACAGTATGATCGGCGTGACCCAGTTACCTGCACTCCCCCTCCCCTGTCCTCCACCTCCCCCCCCCCCACACACACCTGTAAAGTAGTCCGGTCGATTTTCCCAGGACTGTCCTGCCGCAGCGCCACTAGCGACACCTTGAGAGGCCGCCAGGACATGTCAATCGTGCCAGGAGGGGACTACCCTCCCACACATACATACACAAAGCCATTGATTCCATCGGGTGCCTAGCAACACCCAAACACTACCCTCCCCTGGGCTGCTTTCCGCCGGAAAAGAGCATGTGGTTGCCCATCCAACCGGCCAGCCGTGCAGCCAGCCAGTCCCTCCTGTCTTTGTCACGTCTCGCGTTTTAGGAATATTTACCTGTCAGAATTTTTCGCCAAACAGTTCAAAATAGCTTTCTATATTGTTGTTGCTGTTTTTATTATCGGGTAAACCACTCAGTTAGTCGTGTCTTGACAGTACCTGTCGTTGGGAGGAAGTTGGGGGGAAGAACATGGCAGATGACAGACACACAATATTATTGTTGAGATTTTGTGTCTCGTGTGGAAGTATCACAGGGTTGGGGGGAGAGGGTAGCTGCCTCCTCAAAAAAAAAAAAAAAAAAAAAAAAATACAGAGGAAGCAAGAATGTGAACATCGTTCACTGTCAGCATGGAGTTCCAACCCCCAACACCCCGATCATCCTCCTACCCCACTGAATATCCAACGTGTCTGTTCATGATGACCCACCTTTCAATAAATAAGTCTGTCATACTATTCTACCCGTATTAAAATATATTACCGATGGGTATGCTACGTTCAGTGTCTATGTTTCTATCAGTTCGTATCTTGAGATGTCCTAAAGTAAGATCAAAAAGGAGAAACAATTTTTTTATTCCTCCACCACCAAGTTCTTAAGCTTCCCACAAGTATTGGAGTCATTCTCCTTCGACCTTTCCCAGGGTTCGGTCTGCTGAAAGCTGTCGTCTGCCTGCGTCACCAGCGGGAAATGGGGGAGCCCGGAGGAATACGGGTGTGCACCCGCTCATTTCGTTTTCATCGGACACTCGTATTGATTGCACTTAATGGCGACAAAGTCATCCATCACCGGGGAAACTTCCATATTTGCAGGCAGTTCTTTTCTAATCTGCCATTCGCTTTCTGCAACTTGGCAAGCTCACGAACACTAATGTAATGGATCATTTGTTGTTGTTGTTGTTGTTGTTGTTGTACTGTGACCTTTCACTATTCCGGTCTCACTCAATTCTGGAGGGATTAATTTGTCCTGAATTTGAGGTTAGAAAAAAATCCAGAATTTGAAAATTCTTGAGCTCAACGGTCACTGCACTTTCTTAATTTTCAACCAAACCTCTTTGCAGGAGGAGGACCACGCTGTTGACGAAAAAAGAACTAAAACTCCTGAAACTGCTTGTATGAAGGTTGTTTAAATATTCAGTCGCTGTTCACGCTCTGTTGCACAAAAGATAAACTGCTGAGGGTTGGGGAATGGGAAATGAATACAGTTTGCATTTCCGAAAGGAAGCTTTACTTATTTATTTATTTGGTACAAAAAAAAAAAAAGGAGCGAGTGTGAGACTGCCAGCAAAACGAACCAATAGCCTGCCACAGGATGCGAATCAGAGCATGACGAGCCTGGCACTTTCACAAACACGACAGCGTGACGAGAGACACAGCATTTAACATACCCGACAAGGACCGGGTATAGCCACTCATGCACACCCACGCATTTTTTCACGTACTTCCACGCACACACCACCCCGATCTCACTCTTGCACCCGCAGTCTGTTTGTTGGAAGCATGGAACCCGTCGGTCTGGCGATTAAAACCAACATCCGTGTGCCTCCCGCTTATGTCGGATGGCAATCACAGTAATTGTTGTCGTAACCGGGTACCGCCGGTGACAGCAGCGACTGGGTGTCGTAAAGACGGACTACGGGGCTTACGTCACGGGTCTGGGTGCACAGGAACCTAGACTGAGCACAACTCGCATAGAGGCATGGCGGGTGGCTGAGGTCTGCAAAATCCGTTGCAGTCATTGTGGGTTTTAAAGAGCCACCTGTATTCTGTAGGTTTTTAACACTTTTAAGTGTGATTTGAGATCACTTTGAATCTTGTGCGAAAGCTGGGGAGAGCGGTACGAATCAGCAAAATTGTGGGTAAAAATGCATTTTGTTAGGGTGCATACCGTGGAAGGTATTCGCTAGAAGTTAAAATCCACGAAGAAGACTTGGAGAAAACGTTACCAGACATTGTGACCGTGCACAACAAAGTAACAGGTAGTTGATGAAAAAAATATCTTAGCATCCACTTATCTACCTACCGCACTCACACACGGTGTAAGCGCACACACCCTGGTCCCTTCCCCACCCACCCACACAATCTAGCGCGAACACCTCCTCCCTCCTCGCGCGCACACACAGACCAAAACACACACCAGCACACACTAACAAGCAAACACACCTAAACACACGAACAAACACACACAAACAAACACACTAAAACACATAAACAAACAAACACACACCAAAGCAAGCAAACAAACAAACAAACAAACACACACTCACCAAAACACACACAAACACCAAAACACACAAACAAACACACCAAAACAAACAAACAAACACACACCAAACAAACACAAACAAACAAGCACAAACAAACAAACACAAACACACCAAAACACACAAACATAAACAACCTCCAACACACACACAACTCTACGCGCTGTTCTCCAATGATACACCGCGGCCCCAGAAAAAGCCAGACTTCAAGATTCATCTTGATGACAAGTTTGATAATCATCAAGATACAAGACAAGATTTCCATATTAACCTCTTTGCTGCTGTCCATATTCTTCACGTAGAGCACGTGAATTGCCTTCCGCGTGAAAATCACGTGAGCTTGTGAGACACGTGACAAGTTAATACACGTTTGTCGAAAGCATGCAAATGTCCATTTCTTTTTTTTTCAGGCCAACGTGCACATATTTCAAAACGCATTATAGAACATCCAACAGTTCCTTTAGGCACGAGCAGTTGAACTATGCGGATAAATAATATTTATTTTTCATTCACATGTAAGCTTCTTAAAGGACAAAGAGGATTTGCTCGTGTATAAATGAGTGATAGACGGTGCTTTTTTAAAAAAAAAAAAAGTCGTGTTTGTTAGGGGACAGGAACATAACGGGAAACAATCAACAAACCGTTGTTAACTGCCATCCTAGTTATTGCTTATAAAACCACCACCTGCCTCCTCAACCGTCCACCCACACCCTTCCCCACAAAACGGTTTCGGTGCTCACCATGGCGACATCACAGGGTGTGAAGTCAGGAATCGAAAGCAAACCTGATTTTTTTGTGTAAACAACATTCACTGTTGTCAAAAGATGCGACATGTTGTTGTCGTCCTTGCTAGAATTGTTTGTTCTTTGCCGGCCATCATAGTTTCCAGAACATTGACTGAATGACTACAACAAATCGACTGTTATGTTAATTAGTTTAGAATGGACTGGTCAATGAATTACTGATTACTTAGCCTGTTGAAAATGATTGGTTTTTCTTCTGATATTCATTATTTAAGCATCAAGAGGAGGAAAACAAAGACTCTTCTTGACATTTTTACGAAGAGAAATGTCTCTTAGACAAAGAAGACCTGCTGAACGTCCTCACAAACTTTCTTTCAACGATCATTAACGACAGCAAACGAACACCAAGTGAAATGCACAATCTTGCCAAGGTTTTTGAAGTATGAAACTGCAAGGGATGGTCTCATCCTCGTCGACCATGTTCAGAAAATGAAAGTGCAGGCTACGACTGTGTGTAAAGCTCACTGGACATGATGGTCATGTGACTCTTTCAGGTTAGGAAGTATTCATCTTTAATTTTTTTTAGGACACAGATTTCAGTCCATGTCAAAGACAGAGTTCATCTTTTAGGAATCAAACTGCAAAATTGGCAAAACCTAAAAGTGAAGTTCTTCAAGTCTTACAACCTGCACGTGCCACCAACACGTGACCACTACTTCCTAGGATTTTCATCATTTGACCTTATTTTCAGTATATATATATATCCCAGTTACTCGTTTTTGAGAGATTTTCTCACTAATCGAGAAATAAAACCAGTGCAACTCGTGCACAGTGCTGTGTATTCAGGGTATAAACGTTGCTACAACGGGAGGAGACGTTGCCAGGACTCTTTCACGGATAACGGTTTGTAACTATGTTTGCTCCACACGAAGGAGGGCGCGTCTGCTGACATGACCTCAAGAGGTTAGAGGGAAGGGGAGGAGAAGGGTGTGCAGACGAGGCGGCAAGACATTTGAAGCTTGAGAATGAATAACAACTTCGTGTGACACACTTTTCCCTGCACGCCTCTCCCTCTTTTCACACAACACGCAAAACTGAAGACCCTGTCTCATTATGTATGACACGGCAGAGGCCGCAGAAAACTGACAAGAAGAGAGGATAAAGGGGAAAAGAAGAGGGAATGCTAGGGAATGAGGATGAGGGTGGAGTGGAAGGTTGGAAGGTAACAGGTGCCCCTATATCTCTTCCTTTCCTTCAACTCCCTCAGCACGATTGTAAAAGAAGGCGAGAATCGCAAATGGTCTTCGGCCAAACCTTATTGCAAACTTTATACAGGGTACCAATGACTGTATACAGGGTACCGATGACTGAACAGGGTATCGATGACTGTACAGGGTACCAATGACTGTGTACAGGGTACCGATGCTCCGCTACGCTACAGGTAAGACGTGATTGACAGGTAGCGACAGGTGAAAATGTACCAAAATGGAAAAGAATGGTCGGTTGCCTTAATAAGCCGCAGATATTTTTGTGGTTTTTCTTCCCTGAAGAGTGTCCCAAATGATATGCAGCGGTTTGGCAATCTCGCCCGCAGCACGCGACAGACCCGCCACGGCTGACATGCTTGCACCCAGAACTTGGGCTCGCGCTGCCGGCCACCCCGGGCTGTCACCCGCTCAGTAAGCGCCGAGTGGAAAGAGGAAGTCAAAGTGGACGTTGTCGCTGGAAGTTGTAGCAATGACATAGTGCAAGCCGGGGTGAAATAACTCCTCCGTCATCTGCACCCCCAACCTGCAACCCATCCACCCATCCAGCCAGCCACATACAAAGCATTTATCTTTTCTGGCCTTCTCGTCACTTCTCAGCAAAGCTGGGGCATCCGGCGAGCAGATTCCTAATGACGGCAATAAGGATTGGATCCAGGGAACATCAAAGGGAAAGTTAACTCTCGTCTAAAGAGCGGTTGCAGGTGAAACCTTCGTGCACTCTTCGTCATGGGTGACTGGCTGTGACACACGGTGCTGTGACGGGCAGGAAGGAAGAACATCAGTGACGTCGCCAACCGCTCACAACATTCACATAGCTTTAAGCAAGAGACGTTTCCAATATACAACAACTAAGAATGGGACTTCCTCCCCTCCCAAACCAAATATTAACACTTTCGTTGCAGTGTGCCTGGTAGTGTGTCCAGTCCAGCGGTTGCCGTTGAATGCTGTTCGAAAGAGCATTTCCACCACGGTTCGAAGGACATCTGAGGAAACGACCAACGGGTGCGACACAGGACTGCGGTAGGATGTTGTGACAGACATCGGGAGTATAACATCCTCATGTGTGTCGGGCAGGTCTGAGAAACAAAAATTCACACGGCAGCCTCAGAATACAAGTCCGGGGTGTGTACTCCTCTCAAGAACATGCTTGGACGTCCAAATGGGGGGCTGCGTAGGTAGGTTACTTGCATTTTGTTGTTGTTGTTGACATGTTGAAATTAACTTTCTGAAATGATACCAGGTACCTTCCATCTTGTCTCCACTCCTGTCAAAATGTACATCCTCTTGCTCTGACCGAGATAACACAAGCACATACTCCCTCCATCGACGGGCAACACCGCCATCGTCAGGGCGCACGCACACTCACGCACTCACTCGCTGGTGTCTGTCTCACTGTACTTCTCCACGAATCGTTGTCAGCAGCCGAAGGAGCTCCACACACGTCCACGATGACTTGTCTTCTCTTCTGTTCCAGACGAACCCTAACTTCTTCCCTCGGGTTCTGATAGCAGGAGAGACGGATCGCTTTGTGGTGACCGTATCGAATGGTGGTCGGCAGATATCCTGCGATATTTACGGACGCAGCAGAGAAACAGGTTGTACCAGGGCAGAGCACAACAAGAGGGGAGCCGAGACCAGACTGGTCCAACGAGTTTTTCGTCTGTCCAGAAATGAGCGCCCAACCTTGCACTGCGGCACTTTCGGCGTTACCAACAACACAGTAAGCCAGCAAATTTGTTCTCTACATACACACCCTGTAGCTTGCAGCAATTTTTGCCTCTTAATGAGAAATGTGCATGTCCTCTGATGCTGAATAGGCTCTTCACGCTTTGCAGCACACGTGAGAATGATTTGGACAGCGACAAGGAAAAGCTGAACAAAAACTCCACTAATAAGGATACAATTTATCTCAATAATAATAATAATAATAATAATAATAATAATAATAATAATAATAATAATAATCTTTAATATTTCTTGAAAAATATTAGTTTTCGTAGAAATTTGTAGTATTTTATCTGTGAAATGCTCGTGAGTGGAGATTCAGAGTTAGCCGTAAACGAAGTAGAGGTAATGAAAGACTAATAATCCGAGTGTCATGTCAAGATGAACATAAACAGTTTGTTTGGTGAACACTGTTTGATGAGAATGGAAACAGAGTGTTACTGGCTGAATGTCCGCGTTCTTTGCTGATTGATGCCTGTTTGTTTTTTGTTTTTTGTTTTTTGTTTTTTTTTTTTTTAGCTGAAAGGGATTCCTTTTTTCATCATGCATTTGTCTTTTCTGTTTGATATTGTATTTTTGAATGTCCATTTTTATTTGCAATTTTAACAATTCTCTGGGTAATCCCCAAACCTTTCATTTCTGGAACTATTCGCCAGCAAGTTAGAATGTGAGAGACTGAACTTTGCCGTTTACAACTGTCTAACATTAGCTCTTTGTTGAACTAATATACACGCTAAATCTTTCCTACAAAAGTGTTCAAAATACAAAGGTAATTATTTGTTAGTCGCTGTTCATGAAGATGATAACTTTGAAAAAGAAAAAGAAATGTTTTAACAATAATAAATTGTAAACACACAATCAAACTAAAAAAAATTAAATTTGGGTTAGCTCTAGAAACAAGGGACTTAAGAGGTCAAGAGTGAGATCTGAGTTGCTCAGCTTCTAATTAGTGAGAGCCACTCGACAAGCTTCCATAGTCATGTGAATGAGAATATTTAGCAAATATCTGGTCATTGCAAAAAAACAAAAAACAACAACAACAAAACAAAAACAAAACAAAAAACAACAAAAACCCCAAACAAACACAAAACCAAAACAAACAAACAAAACAAAACAAAACAAAACAAAACAACAAAAAACACATGCAAAATTAACCCTCCGAGAAGATACTTCGAAGGTTTGAAAGTGAGTTTAACCGCTAAACGTTCCCGTCATGCCGTTGTCCGTTGGGTTTACAATAGACAGATCGGTGGATAGAACAGCCGATAACCACTCTCCCTTCCAGGACACACACCTTAATGAGGGTTTCAGCAGGTGAGGATTATTAGCACGCACTCAGCAACTACAACCTGCTTCTAGGTTTGCAAACAGCGATCTTCAACCACAGTCTCGACATGGGACATTCAGCGAGTCATTACTAACGGCTTTCTCAACCCATCTTGCGGATCACGTGACTCTGTTAACAAGTTTCTGTTCGGTTGTCTATCCTGTAAAACATTTGTCATCGTCCTTTTTTTTTCCTCTGTGGTGTCCGGTTAATAAGGTCTGTCGTGCCCTCGCCATGTCGAGCGGTGCTAAGCAAATGGACAGGCGCCCGTCCCTCAGTGTCAGATGGCGGATGGCGGATGTCGACAGGACTGCTCCGTCTAAACATGTCTGTGTCATTCTGACACACTGTAACGCCTGTACGAAACGTGCTGCTGTGAAGATTTTTTTTTAAAAAAAAAACATTCGCAAAGAGTGGGCTGTGTCAGAAAGAAGCAAATGGCTTCAGGATACAAGGGTGAAGCAGCCAACATGTCCAACGGAACCACGGGACGTTAATTTTGTCGCTTCAGTGGCAGCCACTGGTTTCGCGAAGCTCTTCTTCATTTTTTTTTTCGCTGTTACATGTTTCACAATTCAGATGGTTTAATAGGAAATAGCTCAGAATTAGCTCTGTAAATAGTAGGATCCCGATTTTGGAAGCAAGTTTCATTAAAGGTTCTTGCCGTAGGGTAGTAATGAATTGGTCAACAACATCAACCAGTTGGTTGGCACGTGACCCACCTTTAATGACATTGCTGCTTTAACCAAGTAACAGTCCCTTGATATGTGACTATATGACAACATGACTATACTTCTACTTATGTAATAGGACTCTGTTCATAATTTTGAGACACACAAAGTTATTTATTGTACTTTCTTGTTTGACTTGAACAATGAATGCTTTCTTCAGTTCGTAAAGGTAGAACAAGTATTACATATCTTTTGATTTTCTGAGTAAAAGTACTTTTCTCAAATTTCCTGCAGTTCTCTATCCATTCCTTTCTTTTTTACTTTCTTTCTCTCCCCCTCTCTCTAACTTAAGATGAAAAAGCAGGACAACTGCTTTTATTGAGTGAGCAGTTGGAGGGGAGCGTCTTTTATGTGCATTTTGTCGGGAAGCCACCAACCTACCCGTCAACTGCCATCTTGGTGGTCGTTGTGGCTGAGGAGGGTGAGGAGGGTCATTGATTTCCTCAGCACCATGGCTGCTATTTTTTTAACCCTCCGCCAGCAGCTGACGTCGCTCAGAAAATCTATCGTCTGCTGCTTCATGGCGCAGTCGAGGAAATTACTTCCCCCTCGAGTGAATGGAAGATTAAGCCCCCTTAACGGTTTCGTTTGCTGTCGGGGTTGGATTTAGACTTTTCACCAATAGTAAACCACTTCAAGAATGTGTTTAAGGAATACTACAGGAATGTAGGAACTAATACAAGACAGGGAGGAAGAAAACAGAGACAAGAGAAAATAAACAACCTCTCGACAGCTTTCAGGTTTCTGAGTTTCGAAAGACTTCAGTCCCCTAACAGTCTCGCGTATCATCCCCTCTAGAAAACCCGTTTCAGAATGACTTCTTGCGTAAAAGCTCTTTAACAAATGAAAATATTTGTGCGCAGACTGCATTAGTGACCGGGTGGAGATCGATGGGTAGGTTGCCAAGCAAAGCAGGTTTTCTTTCCCTCTCCTTTTCTCGTCTCAGAACAATTCAGTCGAGACTCTTGTGGCCGACGACACCAAGTTTCTCTTTGAACTTTAGCTGCAACATCGGTTGCAAGTCTGGAGGTTCGTCCTCACCGTAGACTTCCTCTGATTTTTTGATGTTCATGCAATTTTCACATGCGCCAAGATATTTCAGATCATTTTATCAAAATTTTCCATAATTATCAAGATCAAAGAACAAGGAGATAAATTGTCTTCCTGTTGCCGCCTATAGACAGATTGCGAGGTGGACATTGCGACATACCCGATGACAAACCCAATGAGATCACGTGTGTGGTGACGGGTGCGACATTATCTACCTGTCTACCACCCGGTCGTGCGGCTGTCCATCTTTCAGTAAACAGAAAGTACGAAGGACACCCCAGGCTATAAAGGAATCTGAAGATGTAATCTGAGTTTACTTTCCAGTAACATGGAGATGTTTGAAGACAATCTGCTGAATCACATCACATTTTCCTGATGTTGCGCACCTACAACTGCCGCTCCACCCAGAAATGACACAAAGAAGCTGGTATCCGAGATAAAAGACCTCGGGCTGTTTGCACAACATGTTTCTAAAACTTCAACTGTTCTAAAGAAGCAAATTTAGAAACTCTTTTCAAAAACCTATTCTATGTTATTTATGATGCGGAGCAAACTCGACTAGAAACACTGACGGGAACGAGGCTGAAACCATTTTATCTCATTCAAAACTTTTTTGTATTCATAAAAGGTTTAAAGTTGTGTTGGGAAGTCTGTTTTTATGTAACTGATAATCTAAACAAATAGACTGAGGACCTAAAAGTGTTTGAAATAAGAAATGTGCTGTGCACCTGACCCTGTAACCCAAATCGTGTCTTAGAATTTGTCGAGTGCTTTTCTACTCTTTTTTTCTCGATGATTTCGACTGAGGTCGAATGGCAAGACCCAACCATTCTCCTCTCCTTTACTGACATATTTACCCTCCCTCTTAAAGATCTCCTCCTCCTTCTCCTTCTCCTTCTCCTCCTCCTCCTACTATTACTGCCAAAG
The DNA here is from genome assembly GCF_003073045.1 of Pomacea canaliculata. NCBI lineage: Eukaryota > Metazoa > Mollusca > Gastropoda > Architaenioglossa > Ampullariidae > Pomacea > Pomacea canaliculata. Next base: position 8,996,717 of record NC_037599.1, read on the forward strand.
CTACTGCTAAAAATCATCATCTCGATCACGGAGGTCGGTCTTCCTCACCTCCATCTTTACAATGAACTTTTTGTGCAACATGGTACATACACTTGCATATAGACATTAAAGTCTCATTTAGACGTTTAACCCTCTTTTCATTATTACATCACATCAGAGTTATTTTTAACGCTGATCGTGAACGTGTTTGTGAATATGTAGTATGTCTGTTCGTACATTTGTACTACATGAACTCAGAGCAGTCGAGGTAAATCGGATGCACCCGAGCGAGATCAGGTTACCCAACACCAGCATCGTATTTTCGACTGGTGGTGCGTAATATTTAAAATGTAAAACACGGAGCTACCCGAAATAAACTTTGAAAGACTGTTTACCTTTAATATAATAAGTCCACATATGGCACAAAGGTTCACTGGGGGTGCAAATAGGGAAACCTGGCCTTGTCCTGTTTGTTTACCTTTAGAGCGAGCAGGAGTTGTACAGAAGGATAACCGGGTACTTTCTGGTTACTGAAATCATGTTCACCCGGCAGGTCCTGTATAACACCTGTAATGACGTGTATCAGATGGTGGCCATGCTGTGTTCTTCGTCCCTAGTGCACCTTTCTAAATCAGGGTTATGCAAATTACAACACTACGCCTCATACCCGGGGTAGCTGACGTCAACCACAAGCAATCAGCACGTTAGTCTCAAGAATTTCAAAGACGCTTTGAAAAGGAGATCAACCATGAAATTTTCATTAACACCCCTCCAACCCTGAAAAAAAAATACTGCGAACTTTAAGGAACACTCCCACTTCCTACCCTGAAACCCACCCTCAGACCAACTGTAAGAAATATAGTCTGAGAAGAATGTGTTCGTATTGACACAGGCTGTCCCCACCCGTGTCTGGATAATATTATTGTCAGAGGAGCTGCGCCATGACACGGGGGTGCTCCAACCTTTCAATGACCGGCCAAACGTTGAGTATTTGCTCTCGCTTATGTGACAGTCGTCCTCCGCCGTGTACCCATGCCACTCGGTACCCGAGCTTTAGAGTCAATAAATTAAATCCCTGGAGTCTGCATTTGAAGGTGCGGTTACCTGTGTGTTTAGTGCGTCTGTATGTGTGTGTGCCTATGTTTCTCTATATATTTGTCTATATGAAATGAGACTGAATGAAAGGGACCACAGGAACCAATAAAGAGCCAAGACTAGGGATGGGAGGGAGTGGGATGTTTTACGCCGAGTCAGCAACCCAAACTATAATATAGTTATTTATATATATATTATGATGGGAAAGCAGCCACCCCAAGGATTACAGACAAAATTGCTTTATCTCATAAAATATTTGATTGCATTGCTCACACAAGCTGTGACAGTCGAGTTGACACTGCCAACATACCCGGGACTAGTTAACTTCCAAGAATCATTTTACACATAAAATTTGTAATCTTAAACACTGCCGGTAGTTGCTTTTTTATTTTATTTAGTTTTGCAAGTGTGTTTAGCAACATCGTTATGGCAACCACAGAATAATAGCTACAGGAGTCACACCTCTCCGTCTTCCCGTAAAGAAGAAAAAAAAATATTTTGAGAAATGTTTATCTGTGAGAATGCTTTATCTTGAAGTTTCATCGGCAAGTGAAGGAAGAGAGTCACCTCCCACCCGTTTCACCGCTCACTGACTTGTGGTTGTGAGATGGTTTTTTTTTTCTGAAACATTTAAGAAAAGGCAGCCCTGGACTTTTACTGAGAAGTTATGGCATGCCTTGCCAGGTTCACTGCAATATATATATGTGTATAAATATATATTCACTGATGTGTGTGTTTGCATTTGTGTGTGCTCGTCACTTATTATTGCCGAAAGAGCTGAGAACAAGAGTGGAATTATTATTTCTTGACAAGGATAAGTAATTAGCATTAAAAAGCATTAATTATAATGTATTTTTACAATTTTTTAATGCAGACATTTTTAAAGGGAATTACTTTTCATTCAAAATAATTTTTAAAAACATTCTGCCGCTTAATCCTTGTTATAATTATTTTTTGTTAATTAAGTCCGTGTGTCAGACACGAAGAGACGAGGACTGAATGTCTGTATGTGTGAGTGTGCGTGTATGTATGTATGTTTGTGGGGATAGGAGTGAAGGAAGGGAACAAGAGAACGGGGATAAGGAGGAAGCAGGACGGAGGGAAGAGAGATGGATGGCAGCTTCTCGCAATGCCGAAGACAGGAGGACAGTTTGACCTGGAAATGTCAGCGCCATCAAAGGTCACATAAAGACCTCATTGTGCCCCTGTCAGCCCAGCAGCAGGCCACAACATGTACACTGTAGTCTCACCACACTGACAGGTGTAGCTTCCTAACCTGGGAACAAGCACACCGACCCTCCATAAACTGTTTGAATGCTGTTTGACCTCATATTTGATCGCCGTGACACACAGGTGGGTAGGTGCACCGGGTGCCGGGTGTACAAACGAGACTTGGGAGGCACACGTGAGTTAGAAATGCTGATAAATTATTTTTGTCATCTCACCCACTGGATATTCTCACAAATGACATAAAGATCAGGAAAGTTAATAGATGAAATGTTTTAGAAGGTGGTGGTCGTGGTGTCACACACCTGTCTGCGTTTGATTGCGAGAAGCAGGCACGCGGAACGATTATCTACATAGTAGATAAATATTTCTCATTGTCGACATGTTTCACCTGGTCATTCATTGTTGTGGGGTCAGCACGTGACTGGGGACCTTGATGCTTGCACACTAAATATTGTTAGTGTTCAAAATTTATAACCAACAAGATTGTAGGCGTGGTTTGAGAAATATTTAATGAGAAAACTGTGTATACGGTTTGAAATAATTCCTAACTAAAAATGAAGCTTCGTTTAGTTTCACTGAACACCTGTGGTCTGCGTACCTTCGGGAAGACGATAGCTGGCGCCGAAGGGTAGAGGTGAGCATGGTAGGTTCGATACCCGCCAGGCGCAAATTTTATTTCCATTGTTAAGTAGATACGTTACCCGTAAGAGATGTGGCGAAGAACTTATAGATTGTTTCCAACAAGAATGGCAGAACGATGTATGCTCAAGTGAAGGACTTGAACTGTATTCTAGTTTTAAGAGCTATACACAGCATGAGAAATATGTAAATATATTAAGAACAGGTTGTTTCAAGGGAAGCGTTTAAAATACCACCCATCAATATCCACAAGTATCGCTACAAAATAATATCCCCCAGCCAGTTCGTCTGCCCCCGATGCAAGCAGGAGATTGAGGATGAAGTGTTGGTTTGATTATCCTGCCTGTGACAGTTACAGACCGACAGTTGATGTCTGAAATTCCACAATACCGTATGAACAGGGCACAGATGGAATCACACGAGTCTTTATAGATAACTCTGAAACATTCATCAAACAAATCTCTAGATATGTCTGTATAAGTATTCAAAACCAGAAATGAAATGTTGTTGGAAACAAAGAAACGTTGAGATGCATAGATACACTATTGTAAATATCGCTCGCTGATACTGTTTATTCTCATTTTCTCCTTGAAACAATCCAAAGGGTTTGTTCAATAAGGAATTCCTTCATTAGTTCGTTCGTTCTCTCGCACACACACACACATGACATCTGACCGCTCAGGTGGAGGATCTGGCTGCGTTAAGTCCCCTGAAATGATAATGAGGCTAAGAACCTCCTCTAGCCTCATCGTCACCAGCACGTGTCAGCGGCAGAAATGATGGAAACGCTCAGCTGCCTGGCATTACACCCCCCAACCCCTACACGCCCCCTCCACACATCCGACTGACGAATAAAGTCGGTGGTCCTGTGGGTCTGCTGGCGATGAGTAAGAAGGAAGCCTCCGGAGATTCTTGTGGCATCTTTATTAACAATGTTAACTTTTAAGGGAAAGGGAGGGTGAGGGTTATATAAAACATTGAAATATTTCCAAAGATTTGAACTTCAGAAACAATGCTAACTCTCAAGATCTGTGAAAGATAAGAGAAAATTCTTCGAGTCAAATATTGGCAGTATTTGTCCTGGAAGTTTCTCAGCAATACAGTTTGACATAAACCTAAAGCTCTAACATTCGTGAGGTCGTTTGTTATCAGCCTGGAACAACGATGATCAACGATCCGACTCAACACTCGGCCTCACGATGAGGCTGGACATACGGTCTGCAACCTGTTGTATCGATACACCTCCTGGCGATACCTTGCGGAACCTGTCATCTCTCTACAGCTTTTTGTACAGATAGGATATATACATGGCAGAATGATGTTTAAAAAACCTTGAATATTTATATTTCATTATTTCTAATATATTTAATACCTGTGTTGTGTCACGTGATTGTTTGTTGATGAGACACTACTTTCTCCTTCACTCTCTCCAGGTATTCGCGACATTATTATTTTTTTTTTTTTTTTGTAGCTCAGGAATGTATGAAAATCATGGAAATGTTGCAGAAGTAGAACTCAATTTTTACACAACAAAAGTAGTGCTCATTGCAGCTTTGAGCATTTAACTAAACTACAGGGCAAAGGGTCCTTCAGGTGACGACTAAAAAAAATGTAGGACATTTAAAATGGGGGTGACACCATTAGATGCCAATTTTTGTCCTCCCAAAATATGTCGATCCGTTTACGAATGTGTTTACTTTTGTTGTTTTCATCACGCCCATCCCTACTAATTTAAGTCATTTTTAACTAGAACTAAAAATTATCAAGGCGAAGAGGATTTTTCCAGTCGTAGAATAGTTATCTAAAGTTGGTGTACGGTGTAGTCTCGGCATACTACCTTGCTGGTCTCATCTATATTCCCGAGGTATCCATAGAGAAGGTGAGCAGTAAATATGAGAGTTGTCACAAACTTTGCCAGCAAAGACTGTGGGGTCCCTCGCACTAGACCCTTGAAAGGCCGCGAGACTCATGAGTTGCATGATGTGTCTCGCCGAGGATATGAATATGAATGGATGCGAGGCCCTCCAGCCCCCCTTTCATCTCCTGCCCAGGTGTCTCGCAAATTCTGACAGACAGGGAAGAAAATGGAGAAAGAGGAGAGGACAATTAGAGCGAGGCATGTCTGAAACAAGGAAAGGAAAAGGAAGGAATGAAAAGAAAGAGAGACGAGAAAGAGACAGAGAAGTGGAGGAGGTTGTTATATAATCGTTCTCTTTGGATCCTCCCTCATCCAGTCATGATGTTTCGATGAATTTGTAGATGATACATTTTAAGAAAGGATCCTCTAAACATTCAGCGTGGTGTTGGGCGCAGGTTTTAAGATGTGTCTCTCCACATCCTGATGACGATATCTGTTTACAAACAACCCAAACGATGAAGCAAACTTTGTTGCAATCTTGTCCTTATGGGGCCGAGCGTGGCCCCGCCCTGTCGCAGCAGTCGGCGTATGCTAATGTCGCGAAGACGTCTGGTCTGTCATGGCGAACATGCGGAGGAGGCGAAGGTCTCTATGATTCACATGAATGATGGGGTTGTTTGCCAGAAAGAGTGGCTCCTGCTTTGACACAAATTATTTGAGTGTAGGTCAAGGTGAAATGCGCTTGGGGAGGAGATGCTGGTGACGGCAAAGATGAGTTTGGGTGGGCAGGACCACCGAGACTGTTGACGCCCTCGCTCCCCACGGTCCCACCCGAGTAGTTTGTGACTAACAGTTGATGTGACCAACTTCACACATCCCATATAAATGAAAATGAGATAGGATCATTTGAAAACCACTTTATGAAACCCAGTAATTAATTTCCCGCTCACGAATGGTTTATAGTGTTCCGTCCTTTGATGTTGAACTTCCATTGTCTTAGCTTTTAATTGCTATGTTTCTTGCCTCATAACTTTTTCACGAGTATCAAGTCTTGTTGCTTTAAGTGTAGGGACCCATTCTCTCGTGAAATCTTATGTCATGTTTTAGAAGCTAGTGCTGTAGTGTCGCTGAATGTAAACACTCGGCAGACAAAACATTGCTACGTCACCTGTAGTCTATTCACAGACACTAACAAAGAGCATTGACCGGTCAACATTTTACCATGTTTGTCTAAGATGAAAAGATTTTTTTCCCTAAATTTTTTTGATATTTTTCTTTACATTTCAATGTCAAAAAATCCCCAGTCACGTGTCCTTTGCTGGCATCTTCCTCCACAGCAAACGTTTATCGTCAGTTCGCAATCTTGCTCCAGTCAGGATTCCGACATTTTTTTATAACATAGTGCGGGTAGTATACAAAAAAAAAGGATGAATAAAATCAGTCATATTAGAGTACTTTTTTCTGCAATTATTAAGGTAATCGCATTTACTCCCGTGTCCTCCATTGATCTATACTACAATCGAGAAGCTTGCGATGGTTGAGAAGGATCAGAAAGTCAATGGCGGAGAGAACTTCATCGTGATGGACGAGCGACCAGGTTGTCTTTGGAGTCTTGATGGATACATACCTGGCGACACTACACAGGTTCTATTTCTCAGTCTTTGTTCAGAGGTCGTTAAATCAAGTTCTTCTGGACATTTAATGAGGCTAATCAACATATCTGATAACTTTTCTGCCGAATATGCTTAATGTATTTTCATTTTGAAAATTATTTACACGATGTATTATTTTAATCTTGTTTTTTTCTGCCTTGGAGTAAGTACCTGTCTATCATGTTAACACAAACAAAGCCAATTTCTCTGCTACTTTTCTCTGATTCTTCTTGATTCAATTGTGAGGATCAGTTCCTGAGTTCCGTTCTTCTAATGTACCCAGGGTGCTCCGGTGGCTCAGCGGTCAGTGATGACTGGGTGTCCTGAATTCAGACCTCGTAGTTTCCTAGTCTTGTTTGTTTTTTTATGTCTTGGAGTAAATAACTATGTCCATTATATTCACATAAAGTCAGTTTCTATGAGATCTGTATCTAACCCTCACACATCCAGCTGTGAAGATCAGTTCGCTAAGTTCGTTCTGTTGTACACACGGCGCAACGGTTAGCGGAGGTCATCAAAACAGTGAGGATTGGCTGTCCAGGATTCAGTTCTCGTCTTAGGCACATTGGGGTTTTTTCTGCAGGTGGCACCTGTTTACGGAGTAAGCTGCTTAGTTATGATAATGCTTTTAGTTGCTGTTTGCTGGCTCGGTGTAAATACAGATTGTCCTGCGCTCAAAAAAAAAAAAATCACACATACACTGAAATCAGTATTAACATAAAACTTTCATGCACTGGAGCCCAGTGACTCCTGTAGACACGGTGAACCGCTGATGTCACACGTGTCTGCTAACAGTGACAGATGACTGCCATGCCTGACCTTCAGAAATCACGGAGTGGAACGATCGAGAAGGTTCTGTCGGAATGAAGAGAACGACTTCGGTTAACACAGGGTGAGAAATACATGTTTTCAATCATTTAGTGTAGAGTAGAGATGTTGGTGGTGACAGGAGTAAGTTGTCTGTCATTTCTGTTGAATCACCGACATGACTGCGAGGCTTGAAATCATGGGGCGTGAAATCGTTAAACTTTAGGAGGTGATTTATTATTATTTTTAGAGAGATGAAGATATAATTTCAGCTTTATAGCCTGTTCTTTGTCTTGTACTCTCTCTCTCTCTCTCTCTCTGTGTGAGAGAGAAAAAAAACAAACAAAACGAATACAATTGACCAGTTTAAGTGACTCAGGTTTCTCTCTAAGTAAAGCTTCTGATTTAATGGATGTCATAAAAATGCTCCCGAGAAATCTGTGTGTGCACATGTTGAGAGAGAGAGATGGAGGGAGTGTTGTAGCTGGCAAGCAGCTCATTAAAAATGTTCTAGAACGCACTCATTACTCGCCCTTTCGGACCACGTGCTCTCACTCAAGGAAAGGAGAGGATATAAATAGAACCTACGTCAGAGTCCACGAGGTCACGAGGTCGCGAGGATTCCTGTACAAAGAAGCCCGGCACGACCCTCCCGTGACGTCGCGCTCTCCCATGACTGACCTGAAACTTTCTGTACACATCACATTAGTCTCGCTACGACAGTTTTGTTTGTTTGTTTATTTTTCTTTTTGAGAGTGTAGAAGGAGGAGGACTCATACCTGAGGACAGAAGAATGTGGCGGCCTTACACAAATCCACCTCCAACCGTCAAACAAACATCATCACAACATTAGTACAAACAGTTCGACACAACCTTTACATTTTCGTTTCTATTTAAAAATAAAAATAACAGTTTGATAAGTAGCTGGACTTTAGGCAATGAAGAATAAATGTTTCGGTGAAGAAGGAATGAATTCTGTAACTGGTCTGTAAGAATGTAAGGGGTTCGTGGAAAGACATATCTACACTTCACCGTTTACTTCAGCTACATTTGTGGTTGTCAAACAACCATTTACCATGTCTCACACCAACATTGCTTCAACTCCGACAGAAGAAAAGATCGACAGTTTTCACAACCACACCCCGTCTCCTTTCCCGGGTAGTTACTAAAGAAGCGAAGGAAAGTTTGTAAAAAATGAGTTTATGGCTCATTCATCTGTTCATCTCGTTATGGGTAATTAATTCTACTGCCCCTGTTACACGATGATGCATGTATTTCTCTCATTATTTTCATTTAGTCGGTCTGAATGTAGCATTCACGTGTCGCTACCCCAAGCATGTATCATCGAACTTGGGTTTCCAACAAATTACAGGAAAAAAATGTTCAGGGTTCAGATTATTGCACTCTGCTAGATTTCGTCAAAGGAAAATTATTCAATCTGTTAAAAATATCTTAAAAGGTTGGAGATGATGTAGTTGGGAGAAGGGTGGAGAAAGAAGAAGAGAGGAAAGGAAAAAGCAGTGGAGTGTAACCGCCGGGTACCCGTGTAACAACCGGCTGGAGTCCTTAGCTTCAAAGTCAAAATGGCAGAAGAGGAAAAAAGAGAGAGAGAGGAGTTGAAAGGAGTTGAGTTCACGTGGGTGGAAAAAAAATGTAACACTAGGGTGGAAAAAGATGGCCACACCCATCTCGAGGCCCACGGTTGCGTGCAGACATCCAGGTACAGAAAAAGTAGATGTCTTAATCTGAAAGCATGTCCTCTCCTGACAAATAAAGATCCCGAGTTTAAGCACATTCACATGACATTTTCTCTTACATGAATGTCTTTTTTAAAGTTTTATTGCTTGTTAAGAATTCTCAATTTATAGCATGGCCTATAAAAGCAGTCATCTTCTCCTTTCACTAACATTTTCAAACGATTTAGTCGTATGAGCCCCAAGATTCGCCTATTTGGTAGTACAGACGGGTAGAATCCCACATTCAGAAAAAGATTTATTTTTTTTAGCTAAATCAAACTGCAGTCAACTTTAATCGACTAATTTTATCACCGACATCACTAGACAACTTCTTTGCTCCAGACCAGGGAGGTGAGAAGGAGGCACATTTTTCGTTAAACGGAATGACTCCCACCCTTAGGTTTACCAACCGTCATAAATCTTATATTGTATCATACAAACTGTCAGTCTTCCTTCACTCCTCTCCCCTTGCAGAAGCCGTAGACAAGATATTTATGTACATATATCAATGCAAGATTTTTGTCCTGTTCTTACTGGTTGTCTTTCAATAAGTTGTCCGTAGCTGAACATTTGGCGGCCCGATCTTTGCTCGAAGCCAAAAAAAAAATAATATCAAATGACAAAATCCACATCCTGGAGTCATTGGACGATGGTTGATGGCCTGCATGCACTTTGTTGTATGGATAATTTACCTCCTTCAGACTGAAAACATGAGTTAATGTGCCTGTGAGGACAGGTGTACCTGCTGCAGGATGTAGAGCAAGACATGTAATGGCCGTTGTATGGCGGTTCCTTAAAGGCCATCTTTGGTGATTGTGATCTCTGGGAGGTGGGGTAGGAATTCCTGCTCGCAAAGAGGAATATTTAGCTTCTCATAGTTTGTTTATTGTGTAGACAGAGAGGATCCAAGCCGCTTGACCATCAGTGGCTGGATGCTGTTTGTTGGGACATACACACCCAGTGTTTGATGTGGTTTGCTAGGTGGAAACCTGTGTCTCATTCATCTCTTCGTGTGATAGATTGAGGGTGGGAAGGTACAAACGGTGGGGTGCAGCTATCGAGCCTCGGGCATACCCGGCTAAACCCTAGTAGGGTCACACACCTCCATTTTGCCAATGACTTATCTGTGTTTAGCGACTTCCAGGTCGGCTCAAGTCGGTTTGCTCACGGAGGAATCTTCTGTTAGTAGAGGCCAGGTCCATGACAGCAAGTGAAAATCTGTTTTTAATGCGTTGTTTATCGTTCACTCTCTCTCTCTCTCTCTCTCCCATTCTCCGCCCTCTCCTCTCTCGGTGCCTCCTTTCACCTGGTCACCCAGCAGGTGGTCAAAGATCTCGGTTCCAGAGAGAAATCCATTGAAAGAAAAAGTAGTGCTCCACCTTCTGCAGGCTGCAGCTATTCTCTAGGTAAGGTCAATCACTGATGTTCACTGGTCCCAGGACAATTATTTTACGAATTTCTACACTACTTCCCATGGCAAACAAAAAAGTAGTCTTGTATTTTCCCCTATCAGCTGACCATGGTCTTACATGATTTTAAAAAAAGTAAAAATTTGACTCAGTATGAGAGAAATTTAATAGCTTTAAAGAGCAAAGTAGAAATGTCATGTATGTGTGGGTATAAACAGCGGTTACTGCCATGAACCACAGCAAATATTTAAAAACTCTGTCCCCACCCCTGCTTGGTGGTGCTCTTGTAGTCAAGGCTCTTCATACAAATACCTATGGGGTAGGGGTGGGAGGGCATTGAAGTCCAGCCCTGGGCTGATAATCTACTTTGAGCTTTACCCATTCATTAGACAATAAACTATTAGACCATTAAAATATCCACGAAGCTGACAGCTTACTGAAAACCCAAAACCTGAACCTAAAACACAGACTGAGCTTCATGGAAACACATGTTCCCTGTTTATGTTCTCCATGCCGGTGTCGGGGTCTGTAGCTAGTCGGGTGTAGAGTGTGTAGAGACATGTCTGTGTGTGATTGTGTGCAGATGAATGATCGCACACTAACATGTTTAGTTAACCGCTACAAAGGCTTTCAGATCCACCCTGCTAATAGCCCTATATTCACACGAAGAATAGAAGGCTTTGGCAGTGTCGGGGAATATTTTCAGTTAGCGAGGCCCTGGCGATGGCTGCCACTGGTCTTTAAAATGTCCTCTTGGGTAGGAGTTCCTTTCAAGCTAAAGGAAAATGAAAAGTGACAGAATAATTTTGTCAATTTGACTGGGAACATGGGCGAAAACAACATTAGTAGAATGAGCGATGTTCAGCTCCTTCACTGAAGTCTACCCCTCACTTGTTTATAGTTTCACAAGGTAATGGCAGCTTTTATATGCAATCCTTTGAAAAAAATCACTAAAAATCTACGATTCTGTCATATTAAAAAGTGAAACTGAAATTCATTGCTTTCCACTTCGAGTCATAAACCAGACAGACAGAGGCAGCCACAAATATGTTAATACATTTAATACTAACCTCCAGACTAAAAATAACTGATAAAAACTTTAATTAAAAAAATGTAAGAGAAAATCCTATTTATACTCCATTGTGATATTTGTTTACTGGATGTGTATTGCCAAGTGGCCATTGTTGTTTAGTAAACTGAAGGCTGAACTTGCATGTGTTGGACTCTGTTGGTAGTCGTTGACACTAATAACTACTTGTGTCATCGATGATCGATTTGTCGTTTGTCCTGAGACGATGATCGGATGTCGGGAAGAAGTAGTCTTCCTTGGGACAATATGGTGGATTGGGCTTTTTGGTCTTGGGGGCGAAATGACAGATGACCTTTCATCCCTTCATACACGTCACACCTCCTCCCACATAAACACACATTCATGTCAAAAAATTAATGTCTCCATTCAACTTTTAAAAAAGAAAGTACCGCTATACAGTCGATGAAAGCAAGAAGGTGTGTAGAGTTTCTCTTCACGGGAAGTGATTATAAAGCGAGGGTAAGACGATACCCGGACTAACACAGGAGGATTAAAAACAAGTCTTGTCTTCTTGTCTTCTTGCCCAGACTTGGTCAGACCCCCGTAGGGTGTAGTTATAAGGTAGTGGAAGAGATACCCTTGGGGCAAATAAACTTATTCAAGAGGTCCTGACAACTCTGTGTATAAGGAGTCAAGATAGTTGCCCTTGAGTTCCTATAGAAACAAGACAGTTGCCCTTGAGGTCCCCATTTTGCCCCCGGGGACTGACAGTGACTTACCTTTACAGCCACAGGTGTGGAGTGTTTAATTCGCATATTTATTCCTGTTGTGGGTAGAATAACATTAATTATAATAACTAGGGTAGTCTTTAGAAGCAGCACTGTCTTAGTCATCGCATTGTCAGACTTTGTTTTCAGGACACAGACATCTGCCGTGAGAGATGTTGGCTGAAAAGATTTGTTGTTGTTAGTCTCACTGACGTCATCAGTCTGTGGTGGAAGAAAATAGTTTTCAAAAAATGAAAGTGACAAATATGGAGAGATCAAGAGAGAAGAGGAAGAGAGAAACAGAGGAGGTTTAGGTCAGACACCACATATCTGCCATCCCAACATAACTTACATGAGCGTGTGTGTAATAATGGAGTACTTCCAGCGGGAAAGCAGAGATGTAAAGAAAAAAATGGTCGAGTGAAGAAGGTAACAATAGTTACGACCGCTCGAGCAAAGTGTCCCCAAAGTCCCCCTCCATCAAATCCCATTGTATCGGCAAATACATCGGCAATGAGTTGCCAAACAAGTCTGGACACACATCAACATGTTGACCAAACTCTCAGTGTCTCCAAAGTCTTTCCATAACCATTGGTTTTTTGTGACCTTTGCACTCAACTTTTCTGAACTCGTTCCTTGGCCTTTTCCCGGATAAAAGTTCTTTTGAAGGAATTGAGGTGAAAGGAAGAGAGGGGGACAGCCTGAAAGAGAGGGTGGAAAGAAAAAAAGAAGGTATAGGTATCGAAAAAAATAATATTACTTTAATAATAAGAAATCTATCTATCTATTCCTCTTCGTGCATCAGGTTGCACATAAGACCTCAACCAGAGTCCGCCACCGATGTCGATCGGCTGAAACCCGCTCTAGGTGACCCCATGTCCAGCCCTTTCCTTCATCTCCCTTTCCACTGTTCTTCTCCAAGTTTCCTTTGGGCGGTCGTTTTTCTTCGGCCGTCTGGAGTCCATCGTAGGGCGACTCTGGAAAGGTCTGCTGTCTGCTGGCGGAGCACATGTCCAATCCATCGCCAACGCCTTCGTTGAACCTGCGTGGTGATGGACTCGGTTTCAGTTCTTCGTGGAGTTCTTCGTTGGTGATGGTGTTTGGCCAAAAGATGTTAAGTATGCGCCTGAGGCATCTGTTTTTGGAAGACGACAAGTCTGTTACTGATGGTTTTGTCATCTTCCAAGATTCTGATCCGTAAAGGAGGGCTGATCACATTTGACTTGAAGATTCTCAGTTTGATCTTCTGGCTGATGTTTTTTGCCTTCCATGTGCTCCTGAGTGAGGCGAAGGCCTGGCTGGCTTTCGCCAGTCGGGCTCGAATCTCCACCTCCGCATCCCCGGTGTTTGACATTTTGGACCCAAGATAGGTGAAACTGTCAACTTCCTCAATCTCTTCTCCATTTAGTTTGATGCGTCTTGGACTCTGGCGTTCACTCTCATACTTTTCGTTTTCTTGTGCTGACCTTCAAGCCAAGGTTTCCAGCTGTTTCTGAGAAGGCCTTTGTTTTTTCCTGCATGTCTTGGTGGCGGTGTGACAGCAGGGCAATGTCATCCCCCTGTGGGACCCCGATGCTGCCTGCAGCAAGCATTGTAAGAATAGGGTCCTTGCCATCCAGCCAGATGTCGTATAAGGTGGATCACCTAGAGGTAAATAGGTTGTGGTAGGCTAACAACCACCATGTAAAAAAAATCATGTTACAGAAACTAAAACCAGAGAACTCGTCACAGATGGCGAAGGTAATGAAGCACACCAGGAGACTGGACTAATGACGGACGACAGCCAAACCCGAAAGGGAGCTGGCGCCCGACAGCGGATTACTGAAGCGAGGCAAAAGTTGAGGGTGGGGTGCTGGAACGTCCAGACCTTGTACCAGACTGGCAGGATGCTCCAATTAGTCAAGGAGTTTGACAACTACAACTTGGACATCCTGGGAGTCAGTGAGGTCAGATGGACCGGCACGGGAAAGAGGAGACTAGCGTTACCATCTTGTCTCAGGAAGATCAGACGCTCAGCACTCTGAAGAGTAGCTCTACTCTCAACAAGAAAACGGAAAAGGCACTGCTGGAATGGAAGCCTTATGGACCCAGGCTTTGAGAGCAAGATTCCATTCAAAGTACACCAAGCTGACAGTCTAGCTTGCTATGCACCAACAAATGACTCTGAGGCAGAAGACAAGGATGTTTTACGATCAGCTCCAAGCAGCCTCAGAAAGCGTTCCAGCCCACGACATGTTGCTCATCGTCGCGATCTCAATGCCAAGGGGAAGTGACAACACCTGCAGGGAGCATGGGCAAACATGGAATCGGAACCATCAATGACAACGGAGAGAGACTGGCAGACTTTTGTGAAGAAAACAGCCTACTGATTGGAGGCACACTCTTCCCACACAAAGACATCCACAAGGCAACATGGAGAGAGCGCTTCAGAGGAGCAGACATTGCCAGTGACCACACTCTTGTGATAGCCACAGTTTCCCTGAAGCTACGTCGATCACGAGGAAACAGGCACGTCAGCAGAGAGTGGACTCCGGCAACTGAAAAATCCAGTCATCGAAAGGGCCTTTGCTATGGAAGTAAAGAACAGATTCCAAGCACTAGGAGACCAACAAGAGATGACCTTAGACGACTTCAATCGAGTCTTACAGGAATCAGGAGAGAAAATACTGGGCTTCCAACGGAAAAAAGAACAGTGGATCAGAAGAACATGGAAGAAGATAGAAGAGAGAAAGTCAGCCAAACAAAGAATCAACAGCAGATCTGAACGCCTGAAGGAACAACTCAACAAATATACAAAACTAAACAAAGAGTAAAGAGGATGGCAAGAACCGACAAAAGAGACCACATAGAGAAACTGGCAGATGAAGCAGAAAATGCAGCAAGTAAAAATGACCTGAAGACACTGTACAAGATAAACAAACAGCTAAACAATAATAAGAAAGATCGCACATTATTACCAAAATATCTGTGGTGCACATAGAAAAAAACCACACACACACACATTCACCAATGCAAGGTTTGCTCACCATTCCAGTCAACACAAGATGAGCGGTTATATTTTAAATTCAAGGCAAAGACACGTGACAGGCTCTGTGCGTGCGCATAACAACACATGTCAGGGTTTAATGTTTGAAGATAATTTCCAGGACATGTTTTTCTTCCTCCCCTCTCTTTCTTTCTTTCGTTTTCTTCCAGTGACAAGCATTCAAGAGTCCATGACCCAAAAAGTCGCTTGTGTAGAGATCGTGGAGTTGATGGTATTCTCAGGTGGGAAGATATAGAAAAGGTAGGGAGATGTTGGAGGGGGGACACCTGTGATTTTTTTGTCGTTTCTAGGTCAGGAGGTTAAGACCAACTACGAGTGTCTGTAAATACAGTAACCGCACGACCCTGTTTGACTTTTGAGGGAAATAGTCTGGTGACAGGTAGCGAGGGCAAAATGGTGGTTGGAGTTCTGTCTGACTCTGTCTCACCTGAAACCACCGGCTTCGACAAGACAGCACATTGATAGCGACCTCTAGTAGGTGGCATGCTCCAGTCTGCAAACAGATTACATTACAGTCGCTTTAAACCTCTCGAAATATCTTTTATGTGCAAATGGCTATGGGGCGACTTGGGCAAGGGAGATAATCGTTTTTTCCTTCTGCGCAGGTGATTTTTCCGAGTTCTACCGCAACCGCCGCTCATGGGATGGGTGAGGCTTGAAGTTTGTGTGTGAAGGTAGCAAGGCATGAGTTGAGGAGTTTAAATAGGCATGGGTCAGATTTTAAAACATTTAAACATTTTAAAACAGATTGTTCAGCAACCTCACCTGGTCAAACATTAGAGCATCGAGATGATTGGTAATAATAAAAAAAAATAATAAATAAAAAATACACTATTATGTCTTGCGTACCTTTGCATCCATGTGTGCATGTATGTAACACACACATACATATTTCTAATTCTTCTCGCCGTCACACATGGGTAGACAGACCTCAGGTGAGCTACACTGACTTCGTGGAATTGTAAGACAATGATAATATTGCAAAATTCCACGAAATAAAACCATCCACTGGGTCACCAGTATTTTAATACTTACAGAAGCTAAGGAATTTGCATCTGAATTTTTCTGATCGATTCGTTCTCTAGGTAATTCTTTCTCGAGAAGACTTCTTGCTTGTTGTCGTGGTGTGGGTCGATGTGAGAAGCTTTCCAAGAAACCCTTTGATCCTCGGCTTTGATGCTCAGCGTCCTGCAGTGCTGCAAGTGTTGTGGGATGAGAAGTGTGTCGACCATCGGATGGTGGTGGGGTTGGAGGACAGATTTGAAGACATCAACAACAAAGACGACCTGTTGTGACCTGTTGTAGCTGTCGGCAATGTTAGACACCGGCATTGAGGCTTCTCGTGAAAAAAAACATCGCCGGTCATTTTTGTGGCGCTTCTTACACTGAACTGAAACTCTTTTCAAAGTATTATAAGATTTATCACTTTCTCTTCAAAGCCTCTTCAGCCGACTATGTTATGCCCTTTTGACTTGCTCACTTGGCATCTTTTCAGAAAGCACCAACCCCTCTTCAAAAACCTCCCACCTGGTTCTCCTAATTCCTTCGCCGTTCCTTTACCACCGTAGGACCCGCCCATGTTTTCGCCAGGTAGGGTGCTGCCCTCGTGTTATTTTCTAATAGAAATATGAAATGAGCAGGCTGTGAATAGATGGTGTATCTCATTTTGGTTATACAGCAACTTTCACGCCTTAGCCACGATCATTGTCATGTCCCATGGCCAAGGAGAAGATGGCTTCTTGGAGACCTTCCCACATCGGTCCATCCCTTGAACAACCCCACGACACTACTATGTTTTCCTGACCTCAGTTATTTTCTAATGGGAATATAAATGATATAAAATGATCAGGCTGTGAATAGTGTGTTCTAGTTTGCTTTTACAAAAGCTAGAATGTTGTGCCCGCGCTTCACTATCCCCCAAAAAATTAAGAATAAAAATGGAGACAGAAGACATGACGAACATAAGCAACACATGGTTCTTTGACTCGTTATTCCTAAAAGACAGATTGTTTTATTCTAATATCATTCAGGATGTCGAATGGTGAAAATACGAACCTTAAGTGATGATAAATGATCGCGAAGAAGAGAAAGAAAAGACAGGTTGCTTTATCGCATTCTGTCTGTAAACAACACTTTATATTGAAATTTTTCAAAGTTGCACACCACTTGTACTTTAAACACTATTTTGAAACTTAAAGACTAACTGAAAGCCTCACAACACTAGAATTGAGTCTGTTGTCATAGCTGCGAGTGTATGTGTATATAGTAACACTTGTAGTTATAAATATTCCGACTTCCTATCCACTCAGCATTGTCCAACATCTTCAAAGACAGCGACTGCCAGAAGCTGAAAACTGTTTCGCAGAAACGGAAAAATGCTTTGTCGTCGATTTGAATTCCATATTTCAATCAAGTAAGGTCTTTGTACAGGAGATAACCGGAGTTTTCAACAATGTCTAAACACTGCCACAGTCGCAAGGTTCAGGATAAAGATGTAGGTGTGTCCTGTACCCTATAGGATAGGCTCAGTTTAATGCTTTACGATCACAGGAAGTTTGAAACCTGTGCGAACATTACTGATATTTGGTTAGCTAAATAATTTTCCATCCGATCTTTTATTTTTACCATATCGCTAGAACACAAAATACGACTGTACGGTAAATAAATGATTTTTGTAGCCTTATTAAAAATAGTTGTATAAATTTGTTTGACATTTTATGTTAGAAAGCATTTTTAATGTCGCTTGATATTCCTTGTCTACCTTTAACCTGACATAATGTGCGAACTATTGTAGACTTCCTACCTTTATGTCTTCTTTAATATTTCTAATTAAATGTATACCCTCTCTGGACTCTGTAAAACGTGGTTTAAATCAAACTGTTAAGATGCTTAAAAAGGAGTGTTTGTTCCTCCCCCACCCCGGTATCCATTTAAGGCGCCGTGCCAGATATTTCCTATCTCCCTCGCTATCGGTGACCTCAAAAACTCACACCCCCGCACCCCGAGTACTACAAACTTCTTTTCAGTGCCCCCACGTTTGTAAAGTGTACACAGGATAATCTGAGCTGTTTTCAGTTGCCTGTTGACCACACCCAAGCCTTAATATCACCCAGGCGCCTCCAAGTGCGTCAACGGCGAAGGGTCCCTTCTCGCAACTGTCGCCCCTACCCTCACTTTTGTACCCCTTGTTGAATATGCGCCTGTCACCCGTCATGTTTTTTGTGCTCTGTCCTCATTAATTTACGTGGATGTAACCATTTGCACGGTACGCCCCGCTTTGTCTCTTGGCGGCGAGGTTTGGCTTATTTGCCTTATTGGGAAGCTAATTTGGACCGCAACCCCATCCCCACACCTCCGCGCCGCTCGGCAAAGGAAATAAAGTTACTCTGATATAGATGGAGCGGCTGGAGGAGGTCTGGTGACACGAGGGTCATGCCCATGCATCATGGCTATGACGGCACATAATGTCTTGAGAAACGGGGAAAGCAAGCCCCTAACTAGATGCTACTTTTTTTCTCCTCTTGCCGGATCTCGGAGAGACAATCATCACTCTATTATGATAGGTGCTAACCGTAACTGCCCGCCCACGGTTCCTTCAGGGGATCCCACCTCCGGTGCCATTCGCTGCAGAGCCGCAAGGACCCCTCCCTCCTTTTAACAACTGAGCAAAAATTTTCAAACAACGGGTGTCGACAATTTTTCTGTCAATGGCTTTGTGTTCATTGGGCTCAACATTCGGGTGGTGGTAGGGGTGAGGGTAGGGTGGCAGGCGCAGATACTTGCCTAGACTCCACACCCAGGTAAATTCTACATATCACCTGCTGGTGTGTGTAGGCTGAGCATGGTGGCTCCACCCATCCAGACGTCCGCAGGAGAGCAGTGTGGCTGGAGGCACTAGACCTGAGGTTACTCTTGTACAGCGAGCGGTCTCTCCATGTGTGCCACGAGCGCTCGCGCGCTGTAGAACCCGCCAGCACCGAGAAACAGAGAACGATTCTGCCAGAGATCGATTCCAGAGAGTATCGATACAGACCCCTGACCAACCGCGCGTTGGAAGAAGGAAATGGACGAACAATTTCTTGCCTGGACGAGAGTTTATCATCAGTAAAGTCTTGTGACCGTGAGGACGATACAAGGATCTGTTTCAGATGATCCATGACATGTTGTAGACCACGACAGAAAATAGAATACTGACTCGTCTTCTTACATCACCAGGCACATACACACGTGTGTATGAGATCGTGTGTGGTTGTGCTAAATGTTATTGAGATTATTGTATGGTGTGGCCATTCACCTGCCTTGTAAGGGACAAGGTTATGCTTCATGGAACTGACTCAGTTCGGTGTTTCAAGATGATCTTGGCTTGGTGGGTGAGAAGTCAGAAGTCTTCACGAGTGTATGACTGCTGTGAGGCAGACACCAAGTTCGAGTTTGAGAACCTCACTCTTCTCCAAACTGGATGTACGTGTTCTTCAGCCTCCCTTTGCGAAGGGAGCGACATCTGACCTGGAGATGCTGGAAAACATCTTGTTCTGGTAATCTTTGAACACACCTTGAACTTTAAAAAAATGTATTTCTTCTCTCATTGATGTCTTCTATAATTTTCCATCTTTTTTTCTTCTGAACATGTTCGGTGTTGTGTGTCTATGTGTTCTTCTGTCTATCGAGGTTATTTTTCCCAAATGCATGATGTTACAAAGTTCTGATTTTCTTTCCTCACGTTTGCTTTCCTGCAAGTCATGAAGTAAAGAGGAAAAGACTGTAAAGAGGGATTGTGTTGATCAGATCGGAGAGGCGGGTGGCCGGGTACACGAGCACTCAGCACCCTGCGCTTCACTTGTGCCAATGCGTCAATCGTGGTCATGCCTCGTTTGTAATGAAAGCCACTGATAAATGCATGCATGGACGCACACACACATACACACACATACACACACATACACACACGAACACACGACACACGCCTTTGATCTGTCTGCGTTCTGTAACCGGCACTACAGGTGAATTGTGAATGCTCAGTATGTACTTTGATGAATAAACCGGCGTGTGTGTGTGTGCTCGCTCGTCTTAATGTATGGGTGAGGATATATCCTTCCCTATGTGTAGGCAACAGAGCAACACAAATGTCTACGTATATGTATATAGAGAACACAGGGCACAAAAGGTTCTGTCCTGTTAATGTCCACAGGGAGTGAACCGAAGCACGACCTTTATTACTGTATGTATAATAGACGATCGAGATGCAACATTCCTTTGAAATCCCTCCCAACAAAACACTACAATATTTTAAGATAATTTTAAAATAATAACTTGCTCAATGCAGTTCAATATAAACTTTACAACTCCTATGAATATGTCATGGTGATTTGTCATCATCTCATGATATGTATATCTCGAAAGAGGCTGACCACAAAAAAAATCAAAAAAATAAAAACCAGTACGTATGTTCCTACATTAAAACACAACAGAAAAAATGTAGAAAAGAAGAAAGAAAATAGATACAGATGATAAAGTGGTCATCTTTTCCCCTCAACTTTCTCTGCAATCGTTTAGATGTAAACACAACAAGGTTGGCTTCTATTGACCAGATGTCGACATGTGTACCCGGTGATGGCAAAAGCTGGTTTGTATCTAACATTGTTTCCTCTTCAACCACAGTCTCAGACAACATCGGGTGGACGGCAACGGATTCCTTCCCACCCCGATTGACCACTCACAGTTCTCGGTTACTTGGAAACGACACATTGTATATTTTTTTAAAGAATAAACTGTCTAGCTCTCTACATTGTCTGGATCATCCTCCCGCGACAGCATCAGTAAATATTGCAGACGAGAGGAGGAAACGAGGGCGAAGGGTGCGACAGCAGGGAGACAATCGAGGAGGTACTGTAAGGAGGAGTGGGAGGGACTGACGATAGCCATGAGTGCAGTGAACGGGCAGAAGGAGGGAGGAGAGGTTCACTTCCCTGCTTGCATGTGTCATGCTGCAAGATTTTGTTTGCGATTGTAAGGAAGGGTTCTTTCGTGTGTTTTAAAAACAAGAATGTTATAGGCTTGGACTGGATGTAATAATCAACCAACAAATAAAACTCGATCTGGCTGTAAAGCTGTAGTTGTAGAGGGGTTAAATGAAGTGCTCTTTCGAAAAAAATCTGTGTTGTAATCCTGTAGGGTTTTTTTATGTCTTCGCTGCTTCTATTGTCCTCCAGTTACATATCCCTATACACACATAAATATAGTTATGACTTTATTCATATGTATAAAAATCTTTGTATTTTTATGGATGTCTTTTTCTATCTCAATACACACCTTATATATGTAAAAGAAGATCGAATCAAGACATTCGCATGATAAGATTTGTATCCCTTACTTTCCACACGAAGCGAACTTTGGGCTTGGTTCACCACTTCTCTATCTTTACAAATCGTTGTCATGGTGCACACTAATTATTAGCTTTGTGAGTCCCCTTAATAAGATCAACAATAAAAGTCCATGTTTCACAACATATTAATTAGTCCAGCAATTACAACTTCGTCGGCCTTTTCTCATCCATAAAAACACTTTAAAATATTTTCTTAGCGACTATAGAATTCTTCAGGCGTGAAAACGCCAAGAAACAACTAAATTCAATAAACAGAAAAATTGTTTCATGGTTATTTTGGAATTTTTAATGTACCTGGACTAGGACACCATTGTTACAGTCTTGTCGAAAGTGTAGACGGTAGGGTCAATATTGTTAGAAAGTTGTTCACTTTTAGTTCAACTTTATAAAGCTTTTTTTTTTTCGCCAAATAGTGTACAGGTATTTTCATGCTTGACCTCCCGACCTCACCATGTCAGTGATCACGAGCTCAAGCAGCCTCTAGCACCTTGCATAAAATCCTTTCATGTCCCTGCGTCAGTCGATGATTTCTTCCCACTCGTCGTCACGCTCTGAATCTTTCCTTAAGAAGGCCAGAAAGGTCACAGTTCAGTCGTACTTATGGCAATGTTAGTTTAACTTATGCAAATAAGTAACATGCGTAGATATCAAAGCTCCCACGTGCTCTCCTTTAGGTGAGGCATTGAGTACCGCGAGCAAAGGCACCTTAGAGTGAAACTCGTTCAAGTTTCCAACTGATGAAACTCATCTGATCCCTGTCTGAAAAAAAGACAGGACTGGATGGACATGCGTTTAGAAACAGAGTAGATGGAATAAGTCACCTTCAGTAGTCATTCTTTTGTTCTTCATTCCATCTCTGATAACATTTCCTTTCACTCTGGCCAAAAAAAAAAAAAAAAAAAAATTTTGTTATTTATCTTTACGGCTGGTCAGATGACTCAAAAACGCTGACAGTCCAAAAAAATTAGTAACTGAATTTTCCCAGGTGAAAATTTTATTCGTTCTCGAGGGGAGAAAGTTTGTCTTCTTCCAGGAAAATGAGTTAACCCTTCTTTAAAGAAATCCTTTAGAACAATGTTATAATGCATGTATTTCGGGGGAACCCTGGTCGTCCTGTATGCAGATGGTCGTGTCGCGGGCAAACCTTCTCCCCTGCATGGTGAGATTAGATTCTTTTTGAACGTTGTGTTGACATACACTTAAGAAGAGAGAGCTGCCTTTTCTTCTCTTTTCTCGGTCTTACAGGACGTTTTATTTCTAAAAATGGTGAGCCAACACGCAGATACCCAGGGTGTAGCTGTCATCAACCATGTACATTATGTGACAGACGATGTCACGAAAAGTTTTATTTAGGACACGAAGGAATACATCTGTGTCTTCCTGTGATGTTTAAACAGTCTGTATTCATGGGATTTCGTTCCTGCGGTTTTAAAAACATTGCACATCACCACGGTAAATTGAGTAAAAAAAAATTGAGGAACAGCCCTTTCTTATCCCATAATGCAACTTTTAAAAAATGTAATATGATAAATACAGGACTACCTCTCTTACAAGTGCTCGAATAAACATTCATTTTAAAAAATTGTATTTATTTCGAAAAAGAAGTCTTGATTTGAATAGTTTCCTTAATTCTCACCTCGCAAGGTGGTCTGCTTCTGTATTTTTCCATGAGTAACACTTACTCGAATTCTATTTTTCTATTTCAATAATGTGTCTACGATTGTGTTTGAAGGATTCTTTTTAACTTGACTACTTCTTCTCTCCACCACTTCGATGTCATACAGTAGATGATACTGTAATTTCCCCAAGGAATTTGTAAGCACATCTGTGTCATCTCTTGGAAGCTTGTTTTCGACATCCTGAGAACTAAAACAAGAAATATCCCCGAAACTTCTAGAAATCTCCCAAGCCTAATATAGTTGTTGATTCCATTAAGCGCCTTTTTTACAGTTTGTTGAAAGAAATCTTTATTTGTAAGATGATATAAAATAAATGTCATTTTTTGTTCATTTTGCAACAAACTTTCTGATTATGCGTTTTTGCGCCTCTTACTTTCTGAATATACAAGATTTTAAAAACTATTTCGCGTCTCACAGTTCATTTTCAACCTTTTGAACCAGATGTCGTCAAGAAAACAAAAATAGGTTCTATCAGTTTATGATTAAAACGACTTTGTAATTTGAAATAGGACTCATGCCAAACTTTTTTTAGGAGCACAAGGAAAGTTTCAGAACAAGTAATCTTTGTTTTCTTTTCCCCTCTCCTCTTTTATAGTCACTCTTTTCAAATGGTGTAGAAATTTATTTTGGCTATACTCAATCCACTGCAATGCAAGGCTCGTTTTCTGTGCAGTTTCTGCTATCAGAAAAATGAGAAAACAAGAAAAAAAATGTAAACCTGAGTTTTTCTGTAGTCAAGGCCGGAAGAAGGCGTTGAAATAGAAGGAAAGTTGGTTACAAATGGCTGATCAGAAGAAGCCTATGGTGGTTTGATAAAATATTCATTAAAATACAAATAATTTGTACGATGATGAAGCATATATTAATGTATCATATACGACTATGGATAGCTGATAGTTCATTACATATGGAGTGTTAAATCAGTAATGCGCCCCATTAAAGTCCTCAGAACTTTGATAAAACTAGATCTGACTGTATTAAAATGCAAGCTTTATGACCGATGAAATGGCGGCTGTAAGCTTTACAAAATAATTAATAACCGTATCCTAGCAATATTAAGTGTATTGATATTTTGAGAGTTAAATTCCCCGCGCACACATACGTTTTATAAATAATATACATGTACATATAAAATTGTTTTGTACATGTGCACACGCAGATGCATACACGTATGAATTACTGACGACGAAGAAGAAGACGACGACAACGACGACGACCACCCTTGATAAAGAAGCTTTGAGATGGAGATCACAGCTATAATCCAAGTTATAATAAAATGTACAATATGCTTGGAAGATTTTCATTTAGCCAGCAATCGCCGCTCCTCTCATGAAAAAGTACATCTGGGTTGTAGACATCTTGATGCAGCTTTAAGACCATCTGTCAGGCGACTGTGCGGCCAACCTTACCCAGGATTCCTGTCTCCATTTTCGTTTCCACTTTGCAATGTTTCCACCTCAGTGTGGAAAAAAACAACAACCCCAAACCCAACGGTTTTACTACGAAGGACACTTGCCTGCTGGATCCAAGGACTTTGGCCAAACTTCTTGGCTACTTCTCTTGCCGACATCAGCAGTTTGTCAGACAGCTGACATTGTGTTTTTGCACGAGAACTCTACTCCATACCTGACTCACAAGGCTGGTATTTTTGAAGTCCTTTGGTGAACTAAACGATGTGAACCGTGCGACTCTTCCACCTCAGTTCCGCTTCACGTGTACCAGGCCAGGTCGCCGACATGCTTGATGGATTTCGTGTCAATTGTTTCCCCCCGCGACTCGCCATGCCCGACTTCGCCCTCCACAGTTTGAATCTTTCTTGGTGATGCTCTGTCAGTCCCGATTCCCTCCTCTGTGTTTCTTTCCCCCAAGTCCTTCTCGAACTGCACTCGGGTGACCCCGTTGAGGGCACGTCCGGCATCCAGCAGATTGAGGACTGATTTGTCAACATCCGCAGGTACACAGGAACTATTTTAAACGCTGCAAGTCACCTAGCAACGCTTGTGTAAGTGGTATTTCCGGCACCATTGTGGAGTTGCTGAATGCAAGAACCATGTCGGGATTGAATGGCATTGAAATGCACATACCTGTACTAAAATCATTGCGCTGTAACGTATTCGCCACTCATGCGTGTAGGCTTGCTCTCTGGAGAATTCTATTCGCTATCAGGTCTCTCCTACCCACCGCCGGACTTTTGTTATTTGCATTATTCAGGAAAACAGTTGTAAAACATGTAAAGACTGTTCACAGGAGGAGCCGCAGGAGATGGCAATAGGTCAGGCGAGGTTACATGGATTTTTATGTCGGGGATGTTTGTGACCGCCATGGAGCGACAGACATCTGGATATCAAAGGTCCTTGGTTGTTAAATTGTGTCTACCAAGTCTAAGGACGCCATGGCTGACTGCACAAGATATCGCAGACATCAAAAGACTGCTAACCGTTGCTTCAATAAACCTCAAAGAAAGGAATATGGAGAGATAATACTGTTCAGGCTTGAAATCTTGATACTTTAAGGATTATGTTCTCAAACCCTAAGCCTAAGCTAACACAGGGACAAACCTAAGAGTCCAGACTAACCTTCCAGGGTAAAGGCAAGCAACCCTGACGATAAGTAACGAGACGATGCACCCACCCACCCACCTTCTGCACCCCTTCCGGTCTTCACGCTTCACTGGCGTGAATGGAATAATAGGAAAGTTTGTCAATCCTTGCCAAAACACCTGCAAACAAACATTCACAACACAAATCATAACGGTTTTAAGGCTTTGCAGTTATTTTCTGCAATCACATTTCTTATCAGTTATGTATTCATGTGATTTAAAGAACTCTTTTAAGCCAGACTAATTTTCTGATAGAACTCGCTGGCCTGATTACTGAGGATACTTATTATTTTTAAGAACCGTTTCTTCATTCGTTTATGTACATGCTTCTCATTTCATTCCGTTTTGTCTCGGGACCGATGTTTGTACACGTTTCTCATCGTTTGGGTCAAGATTTCAGATGTTGCGACTTGTTTGTAAACATTTTTTTTCTCGAATATCCCTGTCCGTGTTTTTCTCATAACACAGAAGATAAATCTTTCAAATTCTTCTGAAAATAAAAATGAATGGTTTAGATTGAAACAGCCCAACTGACGACTGATGTTGTTAATGACAGTGTCTAGAATACCGAAAAAAAAGTCGGGAATATGTTTCTATAATCGACTTTCTTAAAGTGATAATGAAATCCAGGACTTATTTGAGCTTTCACCCTTAATCCTTGCAGCAGGTGAACATTGAACTGTATAGAAAAAATTCACGTGTCTTTGACAACATTGCTCTAGTAGTTGACCGCAATTATTCGAGAATTTTTAACATAGCTGTTATAGGATAAAAGGTTAAGTTGATCTCAGTGCAAAATTTGACAAAAAATAAAGTACACATTCAAACCCATATACTGCTGAACAATTTAACAATTATTTTTTAAATCTCAAAATTTTAAAGTCAAAAACTGCAAGAAAAAAAATTGTGTTAGATGTTGTCTTACGATTCTTCTAAACACTGCAAACGCTGCCAAAAAAGGATCTGGTTGACTGCAGAATTGAACACGGACCAGTTGTGTTGGAGCTGTATCAAAGTACAAGCATAACATGGCGCAGTTCAGCTTTTCAAACCCCGTCTCTAATGTTTGTTAATTTATTCTATTGCTTGTATTCTATGAATTTCCTTAGAAGTGTTTTGCCGTTGATATATAGCTCACTTTCTTTGTGGTCTGATGGTTACATCTACATTTAGGTCAAGCTACAAAAAATAGTAAACGGCTTCTGTCATCGCGTGTCATTGCGTGGGAGAGACTTCGGAAAGATTGCTACCCGACTCCAAACACTCATACCCGACACACAAAGTCCAATGCTGTTTGTTCTAGAAAAGTGGACTAAAGAATGAAATAAAGTACACGCGAACTAAAAACATTCTCCAAGCTGTGTTCAAGAAAGAAATGCAAAAAGGAAAAAAAAATGCAGTGGCTGAGTAGTTTGCGCAATCTAGATGTGTGTGTGTGTGCTTTCATGTGAAATGATTTTGTATGAACAGAGCCAGGCACTAGATTGTAGATTGTAATTATTATCTGCGAGTAAATGAATTGAAATGTGTTCCGAGGGCGAAGCAGGTCGAGTGTTGCCGACTAAATTCTGTTCAAATGCGACTGGCCATCCAGTCAGATATAATAATTTATAGACATGTCACGACGATACAAACAGAACATATTTTTAAAACAGAGAATTTAAAAAGACAGATAAGGTGAAGAGGAAACTTTTTTTTTATTAAATAAGCTCAAACTTGTTTAAAAGGTCAGCATAGAATGTATTCCACCCTCTCTATCCCCAAGACACGCCTGCGCGCTCACACGAACACAGTCACGCACACACTCACCTCACGCGCTTACGCTCGCACACAAACTGTTATATCTTGTCAAGGTATGCCATTATGTATGTTCACTTAATGCACATGTTTACATGTACTGTTGGTAGCTATTTTTCATTCACTGTGAGATATTAAAATATATATATATATCTGTGTATATATATATCAGCTCAGTGATACACATACCTACCGCCTAGACACACGTGCGTGAGAGTTATTCACACCAAGTAAAACTTTCACACCTAATTCTTTCGCTTCTTTGTTCGTTTCCTCCCTTCTCAAACAATAACAAAGACAAACCTAAACCCCACGAAAGAAAGGTTAGAAAACCCTAAAAATTCCACGCAGATTAATGCTAAAAAATTCGAACAAACACGCGAATTTAAATGGCAGACATTTAGTGACACGTGGCAGGGCAGACACTGAACTTCAGAGACCGGGGAGCAAAAAACCTTTGAACTGCATTAAATTTTATTAAAGCTTATGGTAAGGTAATCTAGTGTCCCTGAATTCCTCAAGATTCGGTTTTGATAAGAACCTAAACGCTCATCTCTCATATATTTCATCACTTTTATTTCTTTCCTGCCATCCTGTCTTCTTGTCTACACCCGGCCATGTTGATGCCAGCGTCGATACCCCAGAGGCCCAGTAGTGTGAGTATACATTTGAAACCTGAAACATCATCAAGTGGTTTGCTTTTTGTTTTACACAGGGAGAACTTCAAGGATGACGATGGTGGAATGCCATCAGTCGTCGACCAGGTGGAGACGGCGACCGCCGCATCTCCGTCCTCCAAACCGTCCCCGGCCGTTAACGGTAGCAGCCCACGTGTTTCCTCTCCGTCTGCGTCTGCCTCGGGTGAGCTGAAGGGAGGACCTGTCGACGGTCCACCCGATAACGTCGGGGCTTTCTTTGGCCACCCGCTCACCAGAGCCACGATCGCCATCAATGGCGAGGACCAAGGGGCGCAGGCCGAGGCGCTGTTCCACGAGTACATCAACCTCCCGGCCATCGACAAAGATGGCTACAAGATCTGCGACAAGCTGGCGTCAATCATCAGGTGAGCTTGTCTGCGCGAGTGAGAAAACATTGCAGAAAGGAGCCAAAACTTGTAGATTATTTTTTTTATTATTTTCATAAATTTTCTTGTCTTCATTGTAACCGAATCCCAGCATCCAAAATGTATTTATTGAAAGTCAACTGACCAGGACTGATTTGTCTGGAGGTGTTGTAAGGCAGTGGGTAAGGCTAAATGGTTTTGAAAGTGAAGTGTGTCGGTTCGATTTCTATCGGATCCTTTCTTTGGTTTACACTTTTTAATTTTTTTTCTCTTGTAGAGCTTGTGTGTGTGTGAGAGACATTTTTTTTTTAACTTAAGTGTACGTTAGACAATGTTGGTGTTAAGGGTAGGGATAAGACTTAGGGCTTAGGGTTCAGGTTTGGTAGTCGGCAACCACTTTGAGTAGAACAATCAAACGGCTGAACTTCATTCGAAAAATATAATCGCGCCCCGCCAGTCAAGCTCTTTACAACCAAATCCACCCGCTACCTCGATGATAAGTCTCACGCCCCACGTGACTTCCATGAACTTGTGGAATCCATGAACCGAAAGCCACCTCGCGACAAGTGCGGACACGCTGACGTCCCCTGAGACAGATGACCAGTGAGTGGCAAGGCGTCAGACAGCATCTGTCATCAGACGGACTGGACTCGCTGTTTGTTGTTGTGGCCGGCACGCGCGCGAGGGGTGAGGTGGCGACAGGGGGATGGGCAGGGGTTGAGGAGGACGGGGAGAAGGAACCATCTGTTTAGCGACTTGCTCGTTATTGTCACCTATCATGTCTGCCAACCGCCGCAGTTTGAGAGGGAGGCTGAGAGTAAACACAAGCGACAGTTTGATGCATTCCTCCCGCATTCTCGTTTGTCGCTGCAGCATCGCCGGGAAGAGAGTTATGGCTTCCTCCATTGTGAATAGAATAACTTTTGCTAAGCTGTCTGGGTAATCTAATGCTGTGGGTTAGAGGGAGGAATTTTGTGTACGGAAGTTGTTTTTGAATTCAGGTGACGCGGGATATTTTTTTCTATTTTTGTACTTTTTTCATTTTTCTCCCTTTTTTTTTTTTTTTTTAAATTATTTTTTTTAATCTCTATAGCCATTTCATGAGTTACTTTTAGAGTTCGGGTTAGTATCTGAGTTTGTCATGTATTATTATGAAAGCAAATGCATCAAGCGGCTGAAATTTTCCTACCTTATTCATTGATTGGTTGTAATTGTCCTGCCCTATTCGTTGATTGGCTGAAATTTTCTTCCTTATTCATTGATTGACTGAAATATTCCTACTGTATTTGAAGTGGGGAAAAAATTCCGTTGCCAGGCGGTAGCAATGTATTTCATGTACCAACCCTACATCATGGTTAATGCTACTACAGATTATTGTAAACATGAAATAAAATTTCCTAAGAATAAAAATATTGTGTGAAAAAGATGGCGGACTGCTTGATCGCGCTGTTATATACTGGAAAATAATAACCGGGGTTTTTGAAGCATTTCCTGCATCTTGCAAAGATTTAGAAAAATAGGAATAAAATTCGCATTGACTTGATTGTTCATACAGGAAGAACAAAAAGACACAAGAAGCAGTCCTTGATTTAGCTTGCATCTGACTGTAGTCTACATGGTATAGTTTATATAGTAAAATATATTCATTTCGTACAACGATGTGTATTCTAAAGGCACCGATCATGAAACGTTTTTTAAATGTTTACCAAGAAATATTTGTTCACATCGATGATTCGATGCCTTACAGCAGATATAATGAACGCTTTAAACTTCAACATCGATTCCCTTACAAATCCAACCTCGTGGTTTTTGTCTGATTACATAGAAACAACAAGCACTCAAATGTTTGCAGAAAGTCTCCGCAAACCGCCAGTAAAGATACAAAGCGGTCATTATCATCTTGAAACGGGGTGTATCAACAAGAACATACGGGTGGCCCGTTGACAGTGCTGTAAAAGCCTCCGCTGAGGCTCTGTGGTTAGATAAGGTCGTGGAACGGCAAAGGAAGTGGCAGGTCCAAAAATACTGCCCTCGATTTCAATACCACCTCCCACCCATCAGTTCCTCCCGGAACATATGTTTGCCCGTGACAAATGACCTCCCTTTGAAACCCAAGGACCTCGGTTGCGTCCCTTCATTGCATGTTCACTAAGGTCAACATGTATGTCTAGCGACGGTGTTTACAAAGTCAAACAATGCTCCGTAGTCGTCGTGTAGGTACCCTGATTTCTCAGAGATAAATTGGCGACTTTCACAACAAGAAATCCAAACTAGTTTATTTGTAATAATCGAAGAATATTTTTGAACATAAACAATCCACACTTTCGTTAATCAGCTATGTAAGTATCTCAAAGCAGCAAGCGTCTGTATTCAGGTTCAGTTTTATGTGCATGAGAGAGCACAGATCTTAGTTTACCTTATCATCTTGTTATACTCGAGAAAAATTTTATTTCCTTATATTTTTGGTATATAATAACTGTTGTAGGAAATGAGAAGACAACAGTGGCCTGCGAGTGAAGTGCTCTGAGTAAATAAAATTACATCTTGTACTTGCTCTGCAGGATTCACGGCTGATATTTCAGTATTTTAGTTGAAAATAAAAGAGTTAATTTTATTTAAAACTAAAATGTTTCTAATATTTATATGTGGGCTTTGTGATGCATTATCTCGTGAACATGAATAAAACATGGTTTCATAGTTTGCGGAAAAAGTAATATATGACTACAATTTTTTTGTCCTCGGTAGAACAAAACGCGATTAGTAAAAATATCAAAATGTCAGAAATTAGTGATTTTAAACGGTTAAAAATTCTCCCTTGGCCTTATAGTCCTACAGCAGTTGACTGTAAGTGGAGACTGCACTGACCAAAGCGAGAATACTGATCACAAGGCTACATTCCGGATGATGATGTGTTGACTTGTTTGTGTCTGGCAGATGCGCGGAAAGTCGAGAGAAAAACCTGGAGACTGGAAATAACGTGAATGACTATCTCAACATACTGCTGCACACCGACGAGTGGCAGGTGCCCATTGAGTACGGAGAGGTCAGCATGAGCAGCGGTGACCCGCATGACAACACTGCGGACAACGCTGGCGTCAGAGTGAAAAGTGAACCCGACTCTCAGGTAGGTAGTCTGTGTTACCTGCTGTGTATAGTGTGGATGCTTGGGTGGGTGCATGTGCCAGTCCGTGACTGACGAGTTAAATGAGTAAATACTCGATGAAACAAACAAACAGAACAACAAAGTTGCAGTCTGCCAGTCCGCACCTTGTCTACCTGCATCACTGTGTAACACTCACAAATGCACCCACAGGTTTTTGTTTTTTTTTTTACTATACATATCTTCTTTTCTTGACAAAGTGTTTGTCTTAATTACATCTGGTTTGGTGGGTATGGTGGGTGTGCTGATGGTGGAATTCTTTGCTTTTCTCTTCTGTCAAATTTATTTGTATTCAAAGAAAGCGCAATTAGAGGTGTGGGTCTGACAAACTTTGTCTGAGTGTCTTTCTCTGTCACAGAAGAGAGAAGCCACTTCAGCAAAAGAAAATATTTTGATGGCAACATGTAACTGGTATTAAAAGGTCAATTAAAATAACAACGACAAACGAAATTATACTCGCGACTTCATAGGCTACTTCATTCTATAAGAAAAACTGTACTATTGTCAAAAATATAGTGTTTGTGTTATAACCAGAAACTAGTCAAATCCTTGTATCACTTTTAACTGTATCTGACAGGCTATTCAATATGTTTAACCCTATGTAAGATTTCAAGTTTGGTATGCGGCACCGTTACCTAGAGTACATCACGTGTGGAGACCACGAGGATCATCCTCTCCCTGTTTGCAGCACTGAGCGACAGAAACAGAAAACGAAGAACGATTCCCACATAATTCTTTTTTTCTGCTAGATATTCCCCTTTTCTTACACAAATTTACACAACGTCTATGTAGAAAATGGATGTGTGGTCCTCGTAAAAGAATTTGATGTGTAAACCTTTGTTGTCTCCTTTGAGCTGCAGTCTAGAAATATCATCAACAGGTGAATGAGTGTGTGGGTGCACGGTTGGGTAGGGCCCAAGGACTGACGATCAAATACCTCAAGGATCCTTATCCCTTTATCCTACGAAGTATTCTAGTTACCGGGGCGAGGGTGTGTGTGAACTCTGCTTAGTTCACCCTGCACCTGTTTCAATGCGCTGTCCGTTATTGTAGACAGTATTTACGGGTGGACAAGGCCGCCTACATTACAGCATAAGTTTAAAAAATATATATCTAGCTACAAATATTATCACCTGCACTCGCTGATTTATCTTACACTTTGAAAGAGGCATTAAAAATGTAGGTGCGTCCCCAGCAAACACGCCCACTCAGGGCGATTCTCTCCCAAAGTTTTCGTGTTGCTGTGTGGACCCTCGCTGCTCCGGGGACATTGGGAAGTTAATATGTCTCGGAGGGATGGCCGATCCCCTGGGCTCCAGGGAGTGTAGTCAGGCTGCTGTGTCACGTGACACAGCCCGACAGTTGTCTGGAGCCCATAACAACTCTCTAAATAATTATTAACTACTCGCCTTCGTTCTGTGCTGATGTTTAAGATCATTATTACCTTCTAACTGGGAGATGAAACAGCATACGACAATATAAGGCTGGGGGAAATCTTCTGATTTACATTTACTGCTTGAACATTTTTTCAAGTGAAATAAGATGAACAGATTTAAATGCAAAATAAAAAACGAAAAAATTTAATAAAAACAGGTTGGATAAATCTCTGTCCCGAGACTTGTAAAAAAAAAAAAAAAAAAAAAAACTTTGTTAAGAGGATACAGTGCTTTCAAGCTTTGGTTCATATGTAAATCAGTTTAATCACGTGCCTGGCGAGATATCAAAAGGGAAATTGAGGGTCGTGTTTGGATCTAAAGATCAAAAACACGCAAAGAGACGGAGCGGGGAAGACATCAAAAGCGAAACTTGTGCCACACGAGGCGGAGAGTTAGCGAGGACAGTCTTTGACGACGTGAAGAGGGTTTGTAGTCAGGACAGATCCCTACCTCGCCGATCTTTACCAACGCCCAACTATCCTTCAGTCTGTCAGTGAATGAGTGAACCCCTGTCACCCCCTTCCCTGAGTGCGATGTGTAGTTACGTGCATTTGATATGTGTGTGTGTGTGCGAGAGAGAGAGAAAAAAAATAGTGCAAGTGGAAAGAGAAAATGTTGTGAAGGAAATGGAAAAAAAAAAGCTGGGGCTGAATAGATTGCTGTTATATTATTTAAAATCTGAAACATGGACATTTTCATGCAACATGGACATGTGGTAAAAGATGAAGGAAAAGTTGGGAAGGAAATGGGGAAAAAAAGGGATTAAAACGAAAATGGACAGAAAAAAACAATAGAAAATGAAGAGCTAGAGATTCACGGTGCATCCTGCATTGCTGTCATCTTCTTCATCATCACCTTTTATTCTTGAAAGCAAAATGAAAGATGTCAGAGTGTCATGACCACTTATTCAAGAAATAACTTGACGACAACGACGAAAAAAAAGAAAAAAAAAGACAGAAGGAAAAAGGTCAGGTCGCCAGACAATACGACAATTCTTTTCCGGCAGGCATGAGAAAGGGAGGTCCTTGCAAGCAATAATCCCGCAACTTGTAAAAGCTTAGTTTCTCGTCTCCAGTCTGTTGCAAGTGGCTTTCTGCTGTCCTCGCTCCGACAGATGCTGTGAGCCAGTGCACGGACATACATCATCCTGTCGCTCCTTACACACCCCCGTCCCAGCCTCCCTTGCTTCTGCTTCTTTGATTCTTCATTTGTTCATCAATGTTCGCCACTCTAAGGTCTGCTTTTTAAGTGTTGCAATGTCTTTTTTTCCCTCTTAAAGTGAGCATTCGAAGAGGATGTTTTTCTGTTCCAACTGTAACAAAGAGACTAAATCTCTAAAAAAAAAAATTATTATTATGTTTTCCTCAAAACCTGTGGGGGAAAAAACGCAAATAATTGTTTTTCCCCAATCTTTATCGTGTGGAAATCAAATAGGTCCTGTACACAACTCCTTGATAAAATTTAAAAGTCAAAATTATTTACATGGTACAGCTTTCGACCCTAACTTTTATCAAAAGGATATTTTGATGAAAATCAAGCCTTAAAATATAGTAATATTATTCAAATAATTTGTTACAAGCATTGATAACCATTCGGTGATACAATAGCACATTTTTATTTTCGATGTTAAAATAAATTATTAACTTGCTAATAATGTGTCACCGAAGTTATCAGTCTGTAAACGATGCCTAGTCTTAAAATCAGCAAAGCTAACTTGGAGACTTGAAATTCACATCTGATAAAATTTCACGGTTTAATGATAATTAAATCTGTTGTTGACCGAAACATGCTTATATTTCACCAGTGTATAACAAAATTAATGATTAAGTGTTGTACTTAATGGTAATAACACTAATAGTCAGTAACTAACAGTAATAGTCTCGAATATTTTTTTTTGTAAATATAAATATATAAGTAAGTGTGTTTGTTTGTGTGTGTGTGTGTGAATGAATGAAGGAACAAATGAACGGTCTGCATCCTCCAGTCCTGTGTAACATCGCTCATGGCTCATAGTTCTTCCTGACTTGTGGTTGTCCTGGCAGAAACCTGGAGGTTGTCAACGACTTCAAAAGAGTGTTTCGGCCTACGAGTTGCGAAGGGGAGTGGTGTGTCGGGCCAGTCCCGCCAAGCCGCCTGCACACGCGGTAGCTCCGCTGTCGAGAAGTGAAAGCGAGGCTGGGGGTGAACCACCACCGGAGCGACTTCATCCCCAACTAGGGCCACGTTACCCCGAGTATTCGACTTCAGCATCCGATGCCAACGGCCTGGAGGACGGCAGCAGTTGTTTACCTGCTCACAGCCTGCAGCGGACGACGCAGGTGAACGGTTCAGGGGGAGGTCATTCGAGGACTCAAAAAAGGTTGCAGGCCTCGCTGACCGTCACGGCATCTGTTGTGCACTCGGCTGCGGCATCTGACCTCTTGCAACGCAGTCGCTGCGTCTTGGCTTCATCGTCCCCTCCGTCTGTACGGCTGGGGGCGGAGGCGGTACCTGCGTCAAGCCGACCCCCCGCGCGGCCGGCACGCGGGTCAACAAGGGGAACAAATCGGCTCGTGGTGGCCAGTCGAGGGGGGCGGGGGAGGAGGCGGAGGCTCCAGCGCAGGAGGGGCAAGACGGCACGGTGCTCGTTCATCACAGCATCAGTGATGGCAGCACTCAATACAACAGCAGCAGCAACAACAACAACATTAACCCTACTGCGACTCATCCTAGCGTCACCTCCATCACCGCCACTCCCAGCCCGCCCTCAGCCGCTGCAGCCATAAACACTTGCTCTTCGGTCCACGTCACAGCAGCCGGTCCACCCACCCTCTCTCCCCCCGTCGCCTCATCCTCGGCAAGCTCCCCTTCTGTTGCTGGATCTGTCACTTCCTTAGCAGCAGCAACACGGTCTGGAGTGAGTTCGGCCTCTCGTAACACAGAATCGTCCGGCCCTTCATCCGGAAGCACTTCTACAGTCGTGACCCAACCGTTGGGCGCTAGTCTTGGCCAGCACTTGGATGGTGTCGAGCAGGGCATAGTCACCAGTGCCTGCGTCAGTGCAGGGTCCACGGTGCCACAGGATATTAGTGACCCTGTGAAGCAGGCCACCAAAGATAAACTCAGACTGAGAATCGCCCAGACCACCATGACCCAACCTTTGCAGCAGCTCGGAGAGCAAAGCCAGCAACAGCAGCAACAGCAGCAGAAGGCCAAGGAGAAGATTCAGTGTGCGAACCAGGAACAACATTCTTTGCTTCAGCAAGAACAGTTTAATCAACAGAAATACAAACTTCATCAACAACAGCAGCAGCAGCAACAACAACAAACAACAACAACAACAGCAGATTCATCTTCATCATCAGCATCTGCAATCGCCGGGCGAGGCTTTGACTGTCGCAAGTTATTTCGACGAGGACGAGCTTGTCGACATGAATGCAGGTGGAAAATACGGGGCCGCCCTGTCGGCCATCAAACGGGAGGATCAGTTTTTAGACTATGATTCCCAGTTTGCCTCCTCATATCCGACTGAAAACTTTCAAATTTTATACAATTCTGTTCCCATGGTGACCACCGATGGAATGTCAAATGCCACCCACAATGGCATGGTTGCTATGACACCCTACAGCGGGGACAGCCAACAGACGACGCTGTCAGAAGCCGATCAGATCATCTCACAGATGAACTCCGGTGCGTCTGAATTAGTTTTTCTTTTGCCTGGTTAGATTTTCAAACCTTATTGAAGCTATTTCAAATTAATTTGTGTAATATGGTATGTTAGCAAGTTTAAAGTGTATGAGAGAGATGACAGAAAAGAGAAAAAGTGTGTGAGAGAGATGAGATGAGGGAGAGAGCGAGACTGGGTATGTGAGTGTCTGGGTGAGTACAAGTTTTATACAGCAGAGAATCAGGAGACTACAATAAAAATCAAGTAAAATAAACCCAACTATTATTTTATATTTGCGTTTCTTATCTGGATTTTTAACACAAATTTGTTTTGCTTTTTGTCTTACCCTTCACCTCTTAGTGCAATCACAGTACCTGCACCTCCTCCAACCTTTGGAAATCGGTCAGCAGCAGCCACAGCTGCCCAACAGCTTATATTCCATTGACATTTACGGCTGTTCAAACAACAATAACAACAGCTGTGTTGTGAGCAAGCTGGATGGCAATATCATTGACCCTGAGGGCGACAAGCAGAACCCTATGGGGTACCTGCAGCAGCCGCAGCATCACCAGGTGACGCAGGGTGTTGCGCATGACCAGTACGGCTACCCGCACACCTACCCGCAGTACATGGCTGCCGGCGCCACCCTAGATGCATCCTCCGACAGCGGCATCAGCAACGACCCCGGCCTCTCGCCCAAGAGCATCGCGCTGGTGAGTTATCTGCCCACTGCTAGGAGCTCTTCATTTCAAGATGTTCACTTTTGCTCTCTTCTCTTCCTACAAATCTTTCGCATAAAGAAATTCTTGTGTATACAATGAAACGGAACTTTAGATGTAGTTGGTCTTAAAATAGAATTATTATTATTATTATTGTTATTGTTGTTGTTGTTATCATCATCATCATCATCATCATCATTTCCAATTCACTGAGGTTATTCCTGTGGACCCTAGAGCCAGGACCTTCCTTACTGTTTCTAAGGTCGCTAGGAATCCATTGCGAGGAAGAGAGCGCCTTAACGACTTCAATTTGTCTCCGTCGTCGTCTAGCCGTAAAATAAAAGTTTACAGCTGTCCCTTAGCCTGCCAGTAGACATCACCAGCCGTTACAGACTCCTACGCAATAGCTTTAAGAGAAACTCAGCAAAACAAGATTTGTGTTACACGAGGTTGTTTTGTTGTTTAATTGTTTGATGTTTTGGATGGAATATATCAAAGTAGTCGCTGATGTTTACACGACAGCCCGCCTTTCATTTGAAACCAAAATACATTGTAGACCGTCTTGCGTGAGTGGTCTTCACCACACTGACTTCACGACAGGCTCCACGGTTTATAGCATGTCGGAGCGCGCATTAAAAACGGTTTATGTGTCAACAAGGCGCTCGTCAATGAAAGGAAGAGGAGCGCGTGGCGAGGACCCGGCTGTGGTCCAACCGAAGCTGACTCCGCAGCCCATGGTGATGTGCGGGGATGGTGGCCGGAGCACTGGTGCAAATACGCACATTAAAATGTTTGGTCGCAGTGCAGGTACTGTCCGCGGTGGTGATGCTGTTAGGGACTATAGTCACGTGGTACAGACAGGGGGGCTTCAGGCTTGGCTTTTATCGCCATGGTGAAGGCGGACTTTTACTGTCGTGGTCAGGTTGGAGGTGTGGGCCTGCCGCTGCTTTGGAGCTTTTTGCACCAAACTAATTAGTCTAATTAGAGGTGTGTGTCAAGTGTGTGTCAGCCTCACACACACACAGAATCTGTCAGCAGATTGACATCAACACTGATTATTCTTCTTTCATCTCTTTAGTTTAATGTCGTTAGGTTGTAGTTGTGGTGGTGTGTGGCGGGTGTGTCTGTGGTGCGTGCGTGTGTGTGTGTGTGTGTGGTGGGTGCGTGTGTGTGTGTATTCGATCGTGGGCTGGTAACCGAACTTCAGACAACACAA
Source organism: Pomacea canaliculata (assembly GCF_003073045.1). Classification (NCBI taxonomy): domain Eukaryota; kingdom Metazoa; phylum Mollusca; class Gastropoda; order Architaenioglossa; family Ampullariidae; genus Pomacea; species Pomacea canaliculata. The sequence continues at coordinate 9,035,662 of NC_037599.1, forward strand.
GAAAATCATTTCTACCAGCACTAAATTTCAGTGACAGGTGCTGTGAATAAAACGTCTCAGTGTCTATACTAACGTGAGCGGGAAACATCTCCCATCGTCTCATAGGTCAATCAGTCCATCAGATTTCATAAACCATTAAAAACTATTCCACAATTTTAGCATCCACCATTTTGTTTTTCGCCGAAATCGCTGATTGCTGTAAACTTTCCAAGATCACCATGAGCGCCATTAGCAATATTGGAGTAAACCCAGCAATGAAAACAACAGTGTTGTAATTGTATTATCCTTACTCGAACTCCAAATCAATATTCTAGAGGCGTCCACGGGGGGAGGGGGCCCACAATAGCCTTACATATATACAAATATATCATTCATTCTCGTACACACGTGCGTGCGCGCAATCATGCTTGACAGAAGCATTACATAAAATTCTTGACACCACGAATTTTAGGTGTAATGTTTAAAAATCTTTGCAGTCAATGAAGACCACTACACATCAGAGAATAACAATCGAAATTTTTTTCGATGTATGTTCAGACTTGGGAAATTATTCCTTGTCTTTATGTCGCCTAGTGATTCTAGTTGTCTGAGCTGTGCATCACACAAGACATGTTTGGTTACAGGGCCTCAAGGATCCCGTTGCCTGTGCGGCGGATGGATCCTCACCTAAAGAAAAATCGCTGAAGAGACGAAAGAGTGGCCAGAACCCTGTGTTCAGCAGACAGTATTCTTCAGGCTCGGACAAGCTGTCGGCGCGAAGTCCCGCCATTCAAAAGCTGTGAGTATGCAGTTATTTGTGCACGTGCACGCCAGAACTACAGACACTAACCCCATCCTAGCTATATACGCTTCCTCTTCTTCTGTGTACTAGTCATAACTTTTCTTGTTTTCCACCGTTAATTTCCTTGTCCTCCTAACAAACATTAGACCAAGAAGCCTATATGTTTTAGGAAAGGAGAAAGTTTGAACTTCGCAATAGTAAGGAAATCACTTTCCCCGTGCTTATCCGGCAAAGCCACTATCATGACCTATCGTGACCTATCGGGTTAACGGAAAACATTCAGTGTGTGAAAAGTCACATTACAGACACCTGCCTCTGTTGTCATCCTGTACACTTTATCTCTGCTTGGGATTCATCTCATCACTTGCATGTAGATTACCAGTGAATTTTGTTTTTAGAGAGAGGGAGGGGGAAAAAACGTAGAAACTTCCTAAACTTAATTTGTTTAATCTTAATCTGAAGGCTTCCTGGAAGTGACATTTGATCATCATTTGGATCAGTGTCACGGGAAACAGTCGTTCTAATCGCCTTAAGTGACAGTAGGTGCCCTTACACCAGCGGTTCTCAACCTGTGGGCGCGACCCCCTGGGGGGTCGCGATACAAAGGGTCGCGATCTTCCTATTAGTGATTAGCTTTTTGTAACCGAGTGGTGAATCAAACTCCCAAATCGCTTCTCCTATTCAAGTATACTGTCTCGATGCCTACTTCCAAAATTGTCCAATTCCTCTCGCTCTTCTTAGTTTCTTTTCTCTAACATCTAAAAAGGCAGACATTCAGCGTGCAAATGCAACTAGGTCCCTGTGACCAGACAGTGCGACAACTGCTGCTACGAATATCTCAAAATATTACAGTGATGAATCCGAGGAAGTTTCACCAAAAGGTGGCAGACCCTGACTTTAGACTAAGTCATCTGCAAAATGACCAAAGGCCAACATTCTGAGGTCAACGCTTTCTGCAATGAAAGTTCCTTTTCTTCATATATGAGCAAGGAAGCATTGCAGCACTGAAGTCATCATTAAGAACATCAATGCAGTGTTAACAAAATTCGGCCCATGTCTTGGCGACTTCGGACGACGAAAAACTAACACTTGAAGGTGGCCTCGTACTGACGAGTGGCTCAACGTGCCCACAACCAGCGATCAAGACGCTTGGGTCAAACCTCTTCAGGTCGAGTGTTTAGGCTCGACCACCGACAGGGTACGTTTGATGTCTAAGGCAAGGATTATTAGGCCAGTGATTGCCCTTTTTCCCACCCACAATACAGATGCGTAGTCGGTTCAACGGTCAGACTTCTCATTGCGAGTAGACTGTTCACAAAACACCAGCACGTGGTGAGCTACAGTCAGCTTCCATTCACCAGCACGTGCAACACGTACAACATCTCACAGGTCAGCGAAAGGTTGATATTTCACTACACAGTTGGTTCTTACTTTCATACTCACAGCCTGACAAGAGGTGCTGCCTCGAAACAGTTAGTTCTTGTCAGCCTGCAAGACGAGAAAACGCGGTACTAAAGCTGATGATGATTGACAGAAATGAGGAAAGTAAAATAATCTTCTAGGTCGAGCAGTTTCATTTTTCCTGGTAGTATTAAATCCGCACTTCCCTGGTGATAACATTATTTAAGTCTGCCGGGTATAATACTTTAGAACAGTATAGCGAATACATAATGATAGGATAATAAACAATTTGCAGTCTAATGAAAGGAATATCAGAAGCGTCATTATTAGCCTTTTTTCTTGGTAAGGATGTAGCTTAAATAGTGCGTGCGTTCGCGTGCGTTCATGTACAGTTTGTGAATGTTTGAATTTTTAGCATTTGCGAAAACGTAATTTTGTTTTGGGTTGATAAATACGGAAACTCAGCTTCATTGCAAATAACGTTTACAGAAGAGTTGCAGCTTTTCTAAACTATAACAGAAACTAAAAGTTGTCAGTAAGATATTATCTATGTGACCATATTTGGCACAATTTTGAAAGGCCGTGATCTAACACATTTTCGAACGTAGTCTAAACATTTAGCTATGTGTCCATTTAACACGAAAAAAATGCGAAATATTTTCCTTTTACATACAGGGAGACCCAGGGAAATAAATTTTCGTTACAAAATGTTGTGTTTATAAAAACATGCATATTTGCAGCAGTTTCCGTCACGGTTACAAATGATTACATCGATAAAAACTTTATAACTCTGAATACCTGTCAGCAGACCCATGCTAATCTGTCGGAGCCTCTTTCTCTATTGAGCCCTGACAAAGAGGGTAAGCTCCTGTGTGGTCACGGGTCTCTGATGCTTACAGTCGGGCAGGTAGCGTCTGCTTCCCAAGCGGTCGGCGTGAATGGCTTGAGAAGAAAAACAGCTTTTGTGCTTTTGTGGGCGGTGTACACTATTAGCAGTTCGTCCTCTCTTTCCCTGTGTCGCACAATAAGGCAAAGACCGTTTTGTATAAGCTACCAAATGCCACAACAATAAGTTTAAAAAAAGGAAGAAAGTTTCTGACAAGTCACGCATCCTTATATTTGTTCATAGAGTATGTGCAATACAGTTGTCTGTACACCTTTAACTAGAAAAATAACACCAAAAAATTATGAAAATATTAAATCACATAATTGTCTGAGGTATTACATCAGAATACTATTATCTCATGATTCTAGAATACTATTACTATATATTATAATAAGAGATAAAATAATGTTATTATTATATATGAACCCATGTGTCCAGCTGGCTCTAGTCTTGACCAACGTAGACGTTTTCAGGACTTTGGTGACGTCTGCATTTTGAATGATTTTTTTCTGTTGTTCGTTTATTTTCTTTTGTTGCATGGTAATATTTGTAAATTTGGAAAATGGAAGGGAAATATTCGCTAAGATTTGACAAGATCGTATCTTGCACCGAGATCACACCCCTCCACACACACAAACTACACTGTTACACTTGACAAGATGGCTGCTGTCTGTCTTTCACATACCTTGCCATGGTTATGGTGAACTACGTTGTTCACTGCTCTACAGTCACTACGTACTACGTCTGTTTGGCTTTGACTTACTATTATCAGTTGTTTACTTTGACCTATTATTACCAATTGTTTACTTTGACCTACTACTACCACTTGTCTACTTGACTATCCTTCTCACTATTTCGGTAGGACTAATTCCGATAGGTTTCCGACAACTTCTACCCCTCTTAAGGCGCACATCAGCCTTTTTATTACTGACAAAATACCGACTGCGTATAGAACACAAAAGATAAACATTCAGAATACTCACTTGTGTTCACCAACCACTTGTCCTGTTCTCTTTCTACAGAGAAGTGAATACTTCTGGATACCGGTACTTCCTGGAGTCTCCTATCTCAACTACACAGAGGCTGGATGAAGACAGAGTCACATACCTCAACAAAAGTAAGCCGCCCTGACGGCGATAGTATCAACATTTCAAATTTAAATGAGAAAGACAACACGCAGCTCATGTTTAAACATGGTTTACTCTGAATACCTGAACAACCATCCATGCTAATCTCTCGGTGCCTTTCTTCCTCTGTAAAGATGAATAATGGCGGGAAAGTTCCACAACTACTGTGAAAAAAAAAAGTTGATAAAAGGTCACAAATGATATGAAATAATTCCATAACGATCTGATTTCAAGAAATAATAATGAGAAACACTTGATTTCTGAGTTATCTAAGTTCACGCATAAAAACGAAAAATTCTCTTAAATAAATAGATAGCAAGCAAAGAAAGAAAGAACTAAAAATGGAGAGTTCCAAATACTAAAAATTACAAAATCGTAGTGATCCAACTTGTAATATATTTTGTTACGGTTAGTTTTTGTTTAAGTTTGTGTCTGTGGGTGGGTCGGGGTGTAAAAAAATAATGCTTTGAGTGGAAAAGTGATTTTTCACTACGTCGTCGTTTCCGTTGTCTCGATGTTAGAAATTGATTATTTCGATTTCCGTTTGTGACTTGTTTTCTTGTCTTCCTTGACCAGGTCAGTACTACCCACTAACGTTGGAAAACATAACTCCGGAGCGGGTGCCGAAGGGGGTGATGTGCAAGGTGAGTGACTGTAGCCACTTCCTTAATTTTTGTGCTGCCGACTTAATTTTATTCCTTTCCTTCAAGTAAACATTGATCCTGATACTCTCAATAGCAAAGTCTTCCTTTTCGTCTTAAAGTAAAAGGTTTGGTCTTCCATTCTTGTTGTGATTTTTAAGGTAGTTGTATAGTTGCTGTATATTTTACTCGGATATGGAGTGGAGTATGTAAGGTAAATCCTAAGACAAAGTCAGTGTTTATTCGTCGTGTTTGAGAGCGTGTTCTTAGTGTTTGCTCACGCGAACAAATAGACTAATTTGGTCTCCGCTTCTACTATGAATGGCAAAAAATGGTCGTCGATGTTTGTACAGCTCGTACGCACCAACAAAGACAACTGATTAGCAATTTCAGATGGCCTGCGGTACAAGTGGCCAGAAGTTATCACGATCTTAGTAGTGTGCCATATCTAGAAGTCACCACGGCAACTAGCCGGCTGTCGTAGCACCGTGCTATATCTTGAGAAGTAATCTTGGACGGGCGGCTGCTGTCCACATACCATCTTGATATCCGCTCCTTCTTTAAACATTAGATTCAATCGCCCAGAGAAGGAAGGGTAAGGAAGCTTGTTCTCTCTTCCTATTCGTTCCAGTCAGAAGACAAGACGGGAAACAAAATTATTTCCAAACGACGATTGAATACGAATGCAAGTCTCCGAGCGTGCATGGGATTACATGCCTGCACGCGCACGAACATATACACCTGATTATTTTATTATTCGATTAATTGTTGTTCTCTCCCAGTAGTAGCCCCTGTAAATGCTGAGATCAGGGTTATGGGTCTTAGAAGAAGAAGAAGTGGTAGTATTATTGTTGTTATTGTTGTTGTAGTAGTTTCCAGTGAGTCATCTATTATTATAATAATAATTATTATATTTTTTTCCCTACGCGGGAAGTCGATCTTTGGTCTTAAGCAACGCTGATAGGTAGGTCGGGGGGTTTGATTTGCAATTTCAGAAAATTGTAGTAAAGGGCAGCGACTGGTTTGCGGCTAATTTACTGGCGGAAAATGTTTAAAGGATGTCAGAGATAGTAACGGACACTGATCACAGCAGTCGCCTCCAAAATTAGATGCACAGCGCTGCTGGAGTTTGTTTTGATGTGAACCCTCCTATAATTATAAATTATAAATGATGTGTCCTGGGTCACCAGGACGGACTCCATCAATAAGTTTTCAAAGCGTGTCGGCCGTGAAAGGTTCTTTCTCACATGGACATTAGAAGACATCAACCTTTTTATAGAGGAGTATTAGTAATGTACCAGCCACAAGTTCAAGTGACTAATTATTCAAAAGGAGAATAAAAGAAGAAATTTGCAAGTGCAGTAAGCTCCCTTGTCAGGGGGAATATGTGTGTGTATACACAAATATTATTGTTGTTATTGTTAAATCTGTTGCTACAATAAAGTCAGTTAAGTAAATTTATAACATAGACAAGAGAGACTGACTTTGAAACGAAGCTTTTGAAGTGAAAACAAAAACACCATTACTAATCTTACAATGAGCTTACCAAGTTGTTCTAGCGAAAAAGGAAGATCGAACACTGGCAAGAAACTATGAAGGCAATGTGTTTACCCTTCATTGAACGTTTGCCATCTTTTTCTTATCTGTTTACTAAATTGTTGACATTGTAAAGGGCGTAAACACTAGCTGTGGCTTCAACAATGCTCTGGTTTGTCTCTGCTTTTCGCAGTCGATAATCATGCTTGTGTTCCGTGATGAGAAATCCAAGGAAGAGGAGAGAAAAGCATGGCAGTTCTGGCACAGTCGGCAGCACAGCTACAAACAGCGAATACTCGATATTGGTATGTATTGGATATATGTACTTATGTCAGACATTATTACCATTTATAACAATGCCAATAAGTAAGTTCTATTTCCAAGAAAAAGCAAAAATTTCCAACACTAACTACATGCTTAACCTTTACTATTCTCAATATCCTTTTGTTTTGATAACATGCATGTTCAACTAATTGCTAGAATAGTCATTTTGTCAAGATGTCTGAAGTTATCGTGTATGGGTGTTTATTTTAGACACCAAGAACAGTCAAGGTGTTGGCCCAAACAGTATTAGTGAGCTGGCTTTCAATGCTGTCAGCGTCAAGTGGAACCCCCGTGAGGGGCCAGTCCGGGTAAGACACCATGACAACAATAATTAATTAAATTTAGTTCGTTAATTTTACTCTTTCCTGATATTTTTCTTAGCTGAAATTTATCCCATATCTAATTTTTCCATCTGTAATCAGTACAAGATAAATAAAATTAAACAAATTGCATCCCATTCACACTTTATGATGTTTATGTGATGTCATCTTAGAAATACTTGATATAAATTCTTACTGTTTAACAGGTGAACATAGCTGTGCACTGTCTCAGCACAGACTTCAGCAATCAAAAGGGTGTCAAGGTATTTATTACCGTTATTTCATTAATTTGTTTTCAGTTCATTAAATATATTATGGTTTAAATATTTAGAATGTACTATACTTGAAAATATTTATTTGTTCACATTTGATTGATCGGCAAAAGGTGACGATTTGTGGAAGCTTTCCGGATTGTATTTTTGTACAGCTCTGTACAAATTCACACGCGCGCATATATATATATATACCGCGCTTTTAACGATTTTTAGGTTTAGATATTTAATAATTGTATCATCCATAAATTCATTGAGAAATGTTTTTCTGAAGTAAAGACTTCCACTCCACTTCACCCTCAAAGCTCCACCCTCCTAGTCTAATGATATTCAAGGCATTCAGCTGTAGAAAGCTCTGTTTCCTGGCCCACTAGAAGAACTCTTCCCCTTCCTTGCACTGCCTGCCATGCAATTTTCCAAATGGTTTCTGATTTATCAGAGGCGGTAAAGTCGGTGGAAAGAATAGGTTCGGCTCGGTATGCTACGCCCTAGATACGGTGAACCTATTTATGATCCTTGCCCTCTACGGGTCAGTGGTTATGAGTCCGCTTAACCTTGTATAACGACTAATGTGTATGTCATACCTACACGATGACAAGACTCTACTTACAGTCTAAATGTGACCTAAACAACTTTGAAACTGAATATTTTCACAGGGAATCCCCTTGCACGTCCAGATCGACACACACGAGATTCTGGACACGCGCAAGGAGCTGCTGCCCGTGCACAGAGGCTACTGTCAGATTAAAGTTTTCTGTGACAAGGTTGGTATTTCCTTCATCGAATATTTCTGCAACTAGTGGGAAAAATAAGGATCATGTTCTATATATTTTTTCCCCTATTGTTGCTTTTGTTTGGTCTAGACAAATTCGCTCATCTAAATAATAATAGTGGAATTTATAAAGCGCAATATCTCAGCCAAAGGCGAACAAAATCACAAAATAGACATCTAGTATTACAAATATAGGCATCCATCACAAATTTTTTTTTTTAACTACCAAATTTCAGTCAAAGTCAACATATTTTTCTCGTGGCAGTTTGAACATAACTGAAGTCTTTGGTCATACATAAAATGTGCTGGATGATAAGATGGCGCAAATCATTAAAGAAGCGTAGCAGAACTTTTCCGACAACATTTAATGCTCAGGATATCATTTTGACCATCCACTTGATACAACTCTATAGAAAACCCTCTTCTCAGCGGGATACCTTAGGGAAGTTCCCTGCTCCAGCTATCACCTTTGAAGGTCTGCATAAATATTTAGATCGGCGAGAAGAAGTAATTTTCCCGAAAGAAGTCGCAGTAGAATATAAAGACCATAAACATACCTCGTGTACTCGGTACCCATATATAATATTTATGCCAGTTCCCTCTCTCCCAATTTACTCTCGCAAGAAGCACTGAGCGAACAGAAAAATATTTAAATGATAGAAAGATATATTTAAAAAAGCTTGACTGGTTGCTTGAGAGGTTACTGACAAGTGTGCTCCGTTTGAAGTAAATGGAATATTTCTCCTAAATAATGTAAAGTACCTCTCACTACGAGAAAAATAGTGGTGATGGTGCCTAGTATATAAATGTGGAGACCAACCCTCCCCTACTCGCTTCGTACCAGCCTTGCGATACCAATATCTAACACTTTTTTCCCGATATCAAAAACATTAAAATAAAAATTGGGCGAGAAAGATTTCCGTTGGAACAATAGGTTTCCCCACTTGGCGAATTCAGCTATGTACACACAGGAGTAGCAAATATATCAGGAACAGTTTGTTGATTTTTTTAATGAGTTTGTAGTACTTAACGGGTATGTGTTCAAATAAGTCTTCTCTATTGTGAAAGTATTGACTGAAATGCTAGATTTAAAAAAAATGTGTTAATCTAGAAATTCAAACAGTATGTCAACAAAACAACTCTGATGGATTAAAAGCCGCTTTCTGCCTTGTGTGTGTGTCTTTTAGTGTGTGTGTCTGTGTGTATTTAGTGTAAGTGTATATTTGTGTGTGTATGTGTGTTGTAGTGTATGTGTATATTTTAGTGTGTGTGTTGTGTGTGTGTGTGTGTGTGTGTATTTCTACAAAATATTGTAGGCTCTTTACATACATGACAAAAAAACCCACTTAAATACTGAACTACAAATAAATAACTATAAAATATTAACATGCACGTTTAAATCCTATTAAATCCAGAACTCACTCGTCCTGCAAATTAGCTGCTTCACCAACTTTTTCTTTTCATCTTTAGGGAGCCGAGAGAAAAACACGAGACGAAGAAAGACGACGAAATGCAAAGACAGGGAAACCAGAGAATAATTTCTCGCGTATGTAACAAGAAGACTTTTTATTATTTTATTATCGTCACGGTTATACTTTTATTGTTTATTGTTATGGTATTGTTATTATTATTGCTATTAACTAAAATTTACATTTTTTCTGTTCCTTGTCAAGGAAAATTTCGAGCTCAATGTTTTCTTATGCTTTTCACTTACTGAGATGTGTATATAGGCTTGAGTTTGAAATCTGTAGGATCTTTACTGAGTTTTAAAGTCTGTAGGATCCTCACTGTAAAAACTTAAAAAGAAGTGGCAGAGTGATTGAATGTGAAATAAAAGTCACTACTGAACTGCTGTCAGCAGGGAGGAAACGAATGGAAGAGGTTTTCCACTCACCTTGTGATCGCTCAGAGTTTTACAGCATGGCTAACCTGTCGTCTGCTCCGGTCTTCTTCAGACCGACTTACCAGACAGGAGAGTTCCAGCAGTGCGTAAGTAAACAGATTTACCGTCCTTGTGTCGCTTATCCCAAAGGAAACTTCTATTTCTCCCTTTCCTTTAACTTAATCTTCCTTAGTTTCATTGTTAATTTTCATACATATTTTTTCAGCAAAGAAAATGTTGCCTTCGCGCATTTTTTCATATTATTTTATTTTTAATATTTTATGTTAAAAAATGGACGTTTGTTTCGTATCTGAAGATACGTTTTATGTAGGTGACCAGGTTATTTTAGCGTTGATTAGTAGATGATTTCCCGCTGCTTTTATTCTCTACTCATGAAAACTTTTGGTTCACAGGAAAGCCCCAAAGAAGTCTCTTGTCAAGAGGATGAAAATTCTAGGTAAAGCTCTTTTCATGTTAAGAATGACTTAAATTCATTCTACATTACTTGTGGTTGTGGGGAAAGATCACTCTGTAAATTAACTATTACACTGCAAATAGGATAAATACAATATCTTAAATGCCACAAAATCTTTTCCCATTTTGGAAGAAAAAAATGAATAAAGCAGGTAATTAAAGGACATTCGGGTCACTGAAAGTCGTGAATGAATTTACAGATGTTAATTGGAACATAGACCCTAGTCAAATAAGTGTCAGACTTATGAACGCTTTCGTACTTAAGAAGTAAATCCGTTACTTAAATGTTTTGCTCTATACGTTTACAGATATATACAAAGAGAGAAAGAGTCACGTGATTTCGTGCTCACGTATTCAAAGTTGTCGAGTGCTTTGCATGTCATTAAGTTTCACACAGAATGTTCACAGACTTAATTTACAAGCCCAATGCTAGCATATTATTAAGATGATAGGGCGTTCAATCAAATTCTACTGCTTACCCTCCACCTCTTCCTCAAAAAAATTTGCTAGTTTTGGCTCATAAATTACCTCTATTATTTTAAGAAGCAAATGCTACAAAACATCTGCAAGACATCATTCTTTGTCTTGTTATCTGAATCGACAATGCTTCACACCTGCCGTTGTAAATACTTGTTAGGCTAATAAAACTCTAAGAATATTGAAAGGAAAGAAAGAGGAAAAAGGAGAGAAAAAGTAAAAAGAAGGAAAACGAATGACATGGAGACAAAGCGAGACGAGGCAGTCGGCCGGAAGAAACCTCTGGAATATACAAATGTTAGACTTTAAGTTGAAATTTTATTAGAAGCGTTGGCATATAACATATTGTTTCTAAGCCCTTAATACCGCCTTCTGCTTTAAACTGGCAGAGGGGAAATACATTATTCAAAACCTGTGCAATAATGTGGAGACTCCTGTAATAGTCTTAGCTGGGAAGAGAATGAAGTATTCTTTAGCTCTACCCTTCCTCCAGACCTATGAGGCTGGAGAAGACAAGCTGTTTGTTGAGTCAAGGTAGCCTCCGGAACCCCCTCGGGGTAAAACCTGAGCTTCTTTTATGCAAATTGAGGACCGGTTTATGCCCGTCTTCGCAAACGTAATATAATTTGGTGTCACATCCAGTCTCATAAATATAAAGCGATGTAGTTGTTATCTGTCTTTGGCTGTCACTTTCCTCATCACAAGCTCTGTCTGTAACTATGGCAACTCAAATATTCTGCGGAAAACAAAAGGAAAACAGATTATCGCTTATATGTCGGGGCACCAGGTTCGTGGCCTTGCCTTATTTGGAAAGGTCAAGTCAGAATGCCCTTATAAAGACTTTCTCGCGCAGACGATGGTAGAATAACACAGGCATTGTTATTTCCGGCAAAAGCGAATTTTTTCAGTTGTTTTTCAAACGTGCCAAAACATGGAAATTTGCTCCACAGTTTATTATCTTGCAATTATTGCAGTTTTTTTTCGCAGAGACAAATTATTCTAATATTTACAGAGGGTCTGTCTTAGAAATACTTTAAGTTTACAAAACGGATCTTACAACTGTCCCTATGTCTTGCGAGGTTACTGAAGTATTAGTATTTTAGTTTTAGTATTAGTAATTTTAAAATGTTAAATGAGAGACATTTTTATTTAAAAAATTAAAATATCAGTCAAATAACAGTAATAGAGTAACGCTTTCAAATGCAAATTTGTAGATTGACAAATACCACCGGGTGGCTTTAGCACTTTAACAGCCCATTGCTCTCAGCAGAAGTTTTCTAACTACTTCAATTCATAGGCAATGGAAATAAATCATCAAGACCTCTACCGGATGACTGGTTAACTCGTTTTTAAGTCGTTGAAATGTAGTTGTTGACAACTCCGTGGCCGAAAGTTGATTTAGTCGCCCAAGTGCAGAAATGTAAATGAGCGAGGGCGGAGAAGGGTCCGTGGACCTGCTCTGCATTGCTAAGGCTTCCTGTATAGCAGGTGCTCGCCTTACAGGTGTTATGTCGCACTACATATGAAATGAAGACAGGTGTTCTCTACTCTCTTGTCGTCACTCATTTTCAAATACCTGTACCTAGGGCGTCACAATTAGGATCTCCAAAATTAGCATCCAAATCTTGAATTCGATGCCAGGTATAGCCCACTATATTTTATTACAGAATTTTATATTTTTGGTGAGTGCGTTTCTCTAATTTATGTCATGGTTGGCTGCATCGCCAGAACTGGCCACAGGTTGATGACATTCGGTTGTTATAAACAGTATTTTGTTTTTACAGTCACTCCAGCCCCTCCCAAGCCACTGAGCCCATGGAGGAGCCAAGTCCTGCCAAAACACCTCGACTGACTTCGTGTACATCCTGCAATAAGCATTTGACACGTATGTACAGACAATAATATTGTGTATAACGATAAAGATTGTAGATGTCCCTGAATACCAAGTTTTGGTGCTGAGACCCAAGAGATAGTGATAAGACTGGGAACAAAATTTAGAAACGTGTGCAGAAAGATATAGTTGATGGAGACTGCTACATTCTGATTAATTTTGCTAATTTTTACACGATTCGTCATGCGAACTGTACACTAGATAAAAGGACTTCATCCTCTTGTTACAGCACTCCTGTATATCAAGGAAAGCAGTGACAAGGCATATCATGCCATTCACCTCGAAGTCCCGACCGTCGACGAGCTTCTCAAAGCGGTATGCTTTTAATTGCTCATTAACTTTGATGAGATATTGTGTCAACGACAACCATGTAAGACTTCCCCTTCCACACACACACCATTAACCGACACTAACAATTAATATCATCACATTATAGCAACTAGTAATGCAAAACATGATAACATCAAGGCAAAAGATCGAAAGAGAGAGAGAAGAGAAAAAAAAAAGAGATGACAGTAGCATTGCATCGTCAAATGTGTGACCAATTGTTTTTCTTTTCCAGATCGGGCAGAAATTTAACAAACCAATGAACAAAGTGACAAATTTCTATAAAAGATCGAAAAAGGGGTGAGTGGGTTGTATATTTCTTGAGAAATGCTAATATTTATTTTCAGTGGAGATCATTGTTATATTGTCCAGGAAACTACTGATTGTAATTACGGAGAAGAGAAATAAATAATAGAAAATTAAATGGAGGTAACCTTATCTCAAAATATCACAATATTTACATGTCTACTATCACAATAAACTTTGATGTTAACGATTCCACTTTTTATTAACATGTTTACACTATTGCACTATTTCTACTTAAATTTTAACAACATTGCTCTATTTCACTTGAATGTTGAATTAATTCATTATTTATTGCTATTTCTAATTGTAGTTTTTATCAGATATGCACAGATGTGTGTTAATTGTAATATTTCACATGAACAAATTTTAATCAGTCAGACGAAATAATTTCTTAACTCTTTGTTTACAAATCCTCAGAATTCTGGTCAGAATGGACGACAACATCATCCGACACTACTCACACGAAGCCGCATTTCTGTTAGAAATGAACCCCGTGGGTCCTGATGAGCAGGTGGAGGTGATCCTTGTTGAAACTTGTCAGTAAACTGTCGTTCACACTCACACACACGTCTGTGCACCTGCTGCATGTCTCCAGACTCTTCACTAGCATCGCCGACTGGTGGTGCAGATGACCTGTTAGATGACCTGTGCGGGGCCAGCGCTGTGCCGTGTGCCAGTCCTGCTTTACATGACGATATTATAAGACAAATAATCATGATGTGCTCTCTCTCCCCCACAACCGACTGCCTGCCCTCCGCCTTGTTTGGCATTCATGTCATGCAACTACTGCGCACACATGGACTTTTAGAAATAAATGGACACGTGGGGGACACAGAAACTTTTATTATTTTATTATTTTTACAAATTTCCGGATGTGGTGCTGCCGTCGTTCTCTTGTCGTGCGAAAAGACCTGGAAGTCATCTGTTGAAAATAAACTATTATTTGAGTGATGTACACTTTTATCGTTTGTTATATTCTTGTATCTCGATTTTCACAGAAAAAAAACATGCAAAAATTATGCATAATCACATTTTGTCGTCGAAGCTGTAAAACTTGTTCGCTGTTGCTACTGATTTATGTTGTAGTTTTTTTTAATGTCTGTAATACATACATTTTTCATGTTGAAACAGAAATGTGTTAGAAACAGGAACAACAAATATGCCTTAGAAGATAAATATTAATATGCTGCCTTTATACATTGTTTCTTACTCGTGTCTCAGTTTAAATCATGTGATAGAAGGAAGTTATTTTATGAGAAAATGTTACACAAGTTGTGTGTTCTTTAAAAAAATATCACACATTGTTTTGTTGTTAATCATCGATTATCATTTGTTAATTTGTCAAACTTAATCTTTTTGCTTTGAGTGAAAAAAGCGAAAAGTGTAATAATGTTGTATTTGCCATGAACGGTTACTAGTGCAGGTGATGCTTACATAATGTGTAAGTCACGTGGTTTGATGCAGACAAGCATTCCTGGGTGTCTCTACTTTATTACTAATTTAATGCTGGCCGCATTATGTGCACATAATGTGTATATGTGACACCCTGTGTGTTTATGTGTATATGTGACACAGTCACTTTGTTGTAGTTCAAAGGACTGTTGCAGCTATGTGCTACATCTAAAGGGCATTCTGCAGAAGTGTATGCCAAGTGCGTATACTTTAACCTTATCTTTATACTTTTTATACTTCTTTATCTTATTAATCATGATCATACAAAGTTGGCCTATTCATGTAAGTGTGGCACAGTCGTTCAGATTCAGGAATCTGAAAACAAAGTAAAGCCTCATCAGAAGGAGGATGCAACCCTAGGAGTTACATTTCGTAATCAAATGAAAAATTGGAAATATTCCTAATGGTCAAGCTTTTTGTTGTTTTGAAGCTTCCAGCTCGAAAACATGCAACTTGCATGTGCTTTTCATTCAACCTTAAGGACAAACAACAGACTCAAAGTGTGTATTTGAGTGTGAGCTTGCAGGTGCTTATGTTTGTGCGTGTGTATGTGTGTGTGCACGTGAGTTCGCCGGTGTGTGCATTCTTAAGAGCAGGTATTTGCACATGCATCAGTAACAAGGATGCAGTTAGTTGTAATCGGAAATGCTGAAATATTTTCCCTTACCACAGTGATTAACCTTTTCACTAGAAAAATATTCTTTCAAATGCTTTTCAGCTGAAAAACATTCTTCCGCCCATTTTAACGGATTTAATAGTTTTGATACCGAGATTGTCGAAATTCTATTTTTCACTTTGAGCGTGCTATGCAAACCTAAATATCAGAATTATTTCGTGATGCTTAACACCTAAAGATTTATGCAACGTCCATACTGCTTTACGGTCACCAACAATATCAGACTTGACTAAAACTGCTGAGGCGCTCATGTTGACAATTTGTGGTATATATTACTGTTTCATACATTTTGGCTTTATCAACACCCGTCCTTCAACATTTGATGTTACTATTTGATGTGACCGATTGGTTTGCTGCAGCATCCTGTGGAGTAACGGTGTGTTAGCACCAAGGAGCCTTATATAATATATTCTGTTGAGTAAAAGCCATTCACTTCTTCAAATGGCCCTGTGTTGGTGTTCTTTCAAAAAAATATACTGTTTACGAAGTACTCTAGGAAAAGTGAACTATGCTTTACTGTTCTATGTTTATAAAGCAAAGAAAAGGTTGAGACATATCAAGTATCCTTGTTTAGAACCATTGACATATCAATGTTGTATGTTGCTCTTTTTAAAAACTGAGTGTTTTGAATTGTAGACATATGTAAATGTTATGAACATTTCGATTACAATTCTGGATAAAAGGATCTGAAGTCAAATGTGATAGCTAAAGACCCTGCTTAACTGGGGCGAATAAGAGCAAATGTTTGACCAAGCTTGGCGAAGGTTTTACCTGCCGAGTATTTAAAAACCTTTGCCATACTTTAGTCAATCATTCGCCCGTATTTTTTCAGTTAAGAAAGTAGTTATTTAGAAACACAACTTATTCAAACTTCGAGACTGAGTAAAGCAAAACTATCTTTGCTAGCCTCATCTAACAATCGCGATTACAAAGCACTTAAGCTTAAGTAAGTGATGGCACTTTAAAAAGTTTGTTATATGATGTACAAATACTCTCGGCATTTGAGAATGAAATCGTTACATTTCCAAAATATTAATTTGGTTTTAAAATTCTCATTTAACTTTTGAGTGGAATAATTAGACAAAATTGCAATAATGACAAATTCCTTTATTAATTGTTTTTAGCCTATGTGCACTTGATTGCGTTTAAACAAGGATATACTGCTTCTAATTTACAGTGAATAAATCATTCCATTTGTTAAAATGTTTCCCAGTAGCACAAGACCATTTTCTTAGGTTCATTCCAAGAAAACATTAACAAAGTAATAAAATATACTATCGTTTATTGTTTAAAAAGAAAAAATGTATAACACAACCAAAAAGAGTCTGATGGATTATATGTTGTCTGTTTACATTAAGAGCCATCAAAAATATTGATGCATGTTTTGGAAATTGGTTTTTGAAAACGACGAACTTTAAAACTGAAAGAAGTCATGGGTCAAAAGTCTTTCCGGTTGTAGTTGGTTGGTTTGTTTTGTTTTGTGGTTTGTTCTGACATGAATTATTTTCGCGAGCTTATTTATCAAATGAAAAGACTTGTACATTTCTCGTTTTGTCTGAATTTTCGTGTACATTCCTGATTTCATCTCTGGTTGTTCCCATCATTGATACTGCCGTTCTCAGACAACAAATCTTTACTGTGCAGTTTGTGCTGTTAAGCAGAGAGGTCACTTTACATTTTAGTAAAAAAAAAAAAATTATGCAATTTTGTAATCCTCAACATCTGTCAAGTTTTAAAAGTATATTTATTGTATAGAACGTCCACAAGGATACTATTTTACAGTATTGAAATAGTGTTTGATCAAAGTTTCATCAGCAGACATGGATTTTATCAATAATCTTTAACTTTCAGACTTCATTGAAATATCTAATTGTCTTGAAATAAATTAAATTTTCTATTTATGCTTAGAAACTACAAAAAGCGTGAAAAATGATCAAAAGTCTTAAAAAGAAATCCACCGAGAGAAATTTTAAATGTACAAGAGCATATCTTACATGGAGGTAGGTGTGGGTTTTGAGACGGAGAACATTACTGTTGTAAGTATTTTGTAAACGTATTATATACTGCGTCACACGTTTCAGTACTTATTTCTAAATATAGCATGTGCACAAATACAAAGATCTCGAGTGAACATTGCCAATTTCCGGTAACTGTTCTGAACAGTAAGCATTTAGTAGCAATGATTGTTGTAATTACCTGCTTCATATCTACATTATACTCTGTATCATTATTCTTACATCAAACGAACTAGTTTGAGGTCATCAGGATGAAGAAATGCCCTACTGGCTACCGACATGTGCTGTGTATATTTATGTACGTGCAAGGAAAATAAATATAATGACATTAATTTTATCTCGTGTTGGCTTTTTACAGAACAGGCTCGAATGAATCTTCTCCAACCTCTGTGTTGTTCGTTCCATTTTGTGTTGTTTCCATGTTTTTATTGTTGATCACCGGGGTATTGACGGAAAAACTGAACTAGATGACACGTGTGAACATCAAAACAATTCAATGTGAATTCAACTTGAACAAGAGTTGACTTGTCACTGAGCTAGAATTCGAGCACAGAAAAATCAAAAACTATTATCATAAGAAAAACCTTCTGGTAAATAACTGTTCGCTCGTTAAGAGAAAGATAATTTATTGTTCTCTACCCTTTACATGTGCGTGTTTACAGGACTTTATTTTGTTATGTCTTACAAACTTTTTTATGACAGGTAAATTGAATAGTTTCATAAAGTAAAGAGCGTAGCCATTCTATGACCTTTCAACTCGCATCTGTTTAAGTCGGATCGGTCTTGTTATACCACGCTTCTTATAAAAAAGACAAACTCATCTTCTCATTTTTGTTTCCCGTGTTGTGTTTACTTGTGTCAATGTGTCTTGACCTCTCTTTCTCTCTAATTATTCTCATAGTACTTAATTACTTCAATTACTTAGTTTTTTCTTTCCCAGTAAAGGGCGAGAGCTAAATGGCAAAAACCATTTTCTGACTTATTTTACTTCTCGTTAATAAAGAATTGTCATTGTCTCTCTAACTTTTTTTTTTAATTTCCTAATGCTATTCGTTATGAACTCTATTCTGCAGGTGCTAACCAAGACGGACATGAAAAACCCGAGCCCAACAGGTAAACTTTACGACAGTAGTCTAGAGATACTTCCCCTACAGAGGTCTACTGAGTGCTTTATTGTTTGTGTGATTTAGAGCTGTTTGAAGTTGTAAACTCATATCTTATTGTTGTACCGAAGCAATTAAAACAATGAATTGTTTTCAAATTTTGAAAAAATGGGTTCAGAGGCTGCTTTGCACGAGAACAAAGGGATGGAAGAGAAATGATCGCAGTACAGGTGGCGAAACAGAGTTTAAGAATTAATACTAAGTTGAAAGGAGAAACGTTGAAGGCATTGTGAAAAAAAAAGTCGTTAGCACTCGGACCTGCTTTCTTCCAGTCGTGACAACCTAATCCGTCTGTTAGGCTGAAACTCCAAAACTCGGGATAAAAATGACACTCACGTACCTGTGAAATGATGGATTAAGGACCACATAGAATTGCCCCGAACAGGAAAATTATGGGTGTGCCATCTGATAACACAAAAGCTCACCTGGGCGAACAGACAGATGGTCATGCGTGCAAATTTAAACCCTGCACTTGAAAAGCTTTCTTTCAAATGCTCTTTCTTTCCAAAAAATGTGTGTAACCCCAGTCTTTCCCTTCTTTTGCTTCCTACAAAACCAGACAGAAAGTAACCAATGAACAAAAATGTGTCTGCATCATTATGTTCCACAAAAATATGAAATGAGGCGAACAGGCAGACTCGAACAAAAGTAACAGAAGCCACCCAGCATAGATACAAACAGTCTTACAAAAGAAATGTTTAGCAAGGACAACTTATTTGCAGCCCCTGGCTGCCTTTAGTGCCGAAAAAGTACCCAGAGAAAATATTTGCATGCCCCACACACACCCCATTCACTTTTGCAATGCCGACCAAAGTTATTTTTTCATGGATAAAGAACAGCAGGGCGGAAGAAGGCACAGAATAACAAACAGAACCTCCTGCTGTTCCTCGGTGTGGCGCGGTCTTCTTTGTCCGTTAATCCCTGTCTGACCGTCCGAATTATGATGATATGTCTGCCTGCCCATTCATTCATTCACTCATTCATTCATTCACTCATTCACTCATTCATTCATTTGTTCGCTCTATTCTTCCTTCCTTAGCTGTTTACCAACCCCAAGTCCTGTTTTCTTCAACAACCGAGCTTGTCATCTTAAAAAAGAGAACACAGTAAACAACGCCGCCTCACTGCCACTACCCACGCGTGAAAATAGTTCGCACTTGGAGACCTCCCGTACAGCATGGCAAGGAATTTATTTAAGATTCTTCAAGTTTTATGCGCTTAGACATCCTACCTATGTCACATGTCTCATCATTTTTATTTTAGGTGAGGGGAGGTGAACTGTCTAAGCCTTATTCTTTGACCCTTCATTAAGCAAGTACTCTCACAAAACTGACAGAGGACACAGCGGCCTGACATTATAATTACATGCCGGCGAAAAGCTGCGGAATAAAGTCCAGTTTATTATTCTCCACCTCTTCTGTTTTCATGGTTGAGACAAGCTTCGTGCGCAAATTGCCAACAGTGTGTATCGTTCTCTCTCTCATTCTGTTTTCTGCATTTTAGAACAAAAAAAAAAAGAAAAAAAAAGAAAAGAAAGGAAAAAAAATTCAGTTTGTGAGAGAGAAGGAAGAGAGGGGTGGTGGAAGTGGGGAGGAAAAGATAGTTATAAGGTGGTGATTGTCCTGTCTAAGGTGACGTTTGAGACGATTATTAATTAGCATCTTTCATTTATCCCGAGGAAAAGAAATGGTTCTTTCATGTATGATGAAAAAGCAGCCAAGTTGTTAGTCAGAGTTTTTTTCCCTGTCAAATTTAATTTTGTCTTCGTCGTTCATGAATATATTATGTAGGGTTTTGTAGATGCTGAAAGCTTCTAGAGTCAAGTGTATACAGAGTGCAATCACAATGACATTTTAATTCTCCTACGACAAATGAGAATATTTTTTTTCTTCTCCTACGATTTCTTTTTCTCTTCCTATTAAGGACTAATTTTCAATAACACCTAATTAAATTTTGCTTTATTTAAAAACTATATAAATGTTTAAACTAATGAATTATTTGTATATAATTTGATCATATAGGAATTTCTAATGCTTCAAAAAACCTTTGTTTTATGCCTAAGCTGCCGGCGTGAAGAATCGACTCTCCTAGCTTCGTCTTAGTGTCCTAAAGCATGATCGATCATGATGTGAAGTCCTTCGCTCGCCCAGTCACGTGACGCTTCGCGAGTACACGAAGGGCATCCTTATGAAGGTCGCCAAGGTAACAGCACTCAGCGCCATACTGTCCAGTATCAAGGACCATGTCAGCTGTTACCGTTGTTTTTATTCCGTTATTAAGGAGTGAACCTCTGTGCTCACCATTCCAGTATTTTCATAGCGTATTTCAATTTTTCTTTGCCACGGCAGTTACATCCGGGTTTCTTTGTCTGTGGGGGTCGCCATGTCTCGGTCGTACCTGATCCTTGATCCAACCATTCTGTTGAGCTAATGTTAATGTCAACAATATTGAGATTAAACATTGTAACTCCGGATGTTTTGACAGACAGTTGAGAGGTTATTTGCGTATATTTATGTTGTACTATGTCCATGTGACAAACTATTAACTAGGTCTTATTACCCACATTCGATCAGCAGTCTTCTTGGGGTCATTCTACTTTATGGTCTGTTTGTTATTTGACATACATAGCACCACATCAAAGACATAAAATGGCTTGCTTTGTTTTCCTCGCTGAGCCACGTGACACGATTTTTTTTAAATGCACGATCTATGAAAAGCACAACTTATCTAAGATGATTTATCACACAAAAGATAATTATCGTCATTTGAATTCGGAGAGCAAATAAACGAGGAAGTGTAAACACATTTTTGACAGAAAACAGAAAGATATAGAAAGTTTTGTCTTTTCTGTGTCCTGCCGCTAACCCTGCCTGTGTACTTATTGTTCACAATACACTGGCGACAGTTGTCATTTCTTGATGTTCAGGTCTGCTTCAAACAGTGTCATTCATCTGTTATTAATAACAAATGAGATTATGTAGCGGGAAAAGAAATTCTCTTTATCAAGATGTCAGGGTGAGTGCATATACATGTACTTTGACTTTCTTGATCAGCCAGATTTAGTAACAAGTAACTTTATGCATTAGTCAACAAGCCAGTTTAATTCTCAAGCAGAATATATTATGTATGTTTATTTTTGGAGAAAGAAAAGTTACAGCATCACTGCACAGTGCATGGTATGAATGGGACCAAAACTCCATTGGAGAAGAAAGCTTTGGCTAAACTCTCACTTTACTCTGAAAGACGGTTCATTAGCCTGCTGTGTTCTGTTTGTCCTGAGAAGGAAAATGATCACCTGTCTGGTGTCGACAGTTGACGGCAGCCGGCTCGTGTCTGGGATAGTTTGTGTAGAGCTTCAATGATGCTCTCCATCTTTGCCAGACTGATCTTAGTTGGATTTTTTTTCCCAAGCTTGTCCTCGACCCAAAGCTTTGCTATTCTGTCAGTCTGCTTGTCATCCCCTTCGATACTTTTAGAGCAGGAATTGGGGGGGGGGGACGGGGTGGCACCGCTATTGAACTGGAAATAACTTAGTCGCAGGTTTTAAAGGGCAACACAAGTGAAACACGTTTTTTCATGATTCTGTCAAGTTCATTCAAGATATAAGCGTTCAAACATTGGCATTCTCACCTGCCACTAGGAAAGCAGAAGAAAACTACCTTCCTGTACTGGAGAGTTCATTGCGTGCGAATAGTGTAACAGTATGGACGTGTAGAGGTGGGTTGCTGTCTGTCTGCCGAGACCAACGCTTAGCCTCTTGCGAAGTTCTCTGCTGCTAGTCTCGGCGAGCCTAAACAATGAATGTGACTAAACCGGAAGCTTTGTATACCCCTGCCTCGTTTTAGTAGTTAACACATTTCAAATATGCCTTGGTCTAAAATAAACTACTGTAACTTTTTTATTTGGTAGATAGTTAATTTCCAATTTTTATTTTATGGTTACAACTGATTGTTTATAATGATTTTCTAAACATTGAAGATAATTGTATAACATTAACAAATTGATACATATTTATCGATGCATGCAAAATTTACTGTTTAATTCTTCTTCCTGTTTGAGCTCCTCATACATTAGTCACATCAATGGTGTCCTCACACTATCAGTTGTTTTCAGCATTGTGCTGGAGTAGGAGACGATTGTGTTTGTGACTGTCACGATGTTACTTGTAGACTAGAACTGTGTAGAAAGCGTGGATGTTGTATATCTGGTGTTTGATCCTGCTTTTTAACAGCAACATTAGTTTTAACAGATCATGCTGTATGAAGATGTCTTCATTTTATAGAAAGTCCAAGAATTGTTTATATCTCTGAACAAAGTTAATTCGCTAGCGTTTGTAACCAGTGTCTTTAGGAAATGGCAATGAGTACAATCTAACTAATCGAGTTTTATACATAATATATAATGTATATAGAAATCCTACTCTCTTGTCACTTCCTGTTTTCTCGACAATTTCATGTGTGAGTAAAAGAAAAACATTCGCCATAAAATACCATCAGAATATGTTTTTGAGATACTTTTCTGCTCCATTTCCAGCGATAACCTCAGACTGTTGTGAACACGGAGCTGAGCCACCTTCTGACAATAGCTTATACTGGTCTAATATTTTAAAAACGCAAAATGTCAAAGGACAGGGTTGATTTATGGTGTCAGTTTAGTTTTAAATAGAAAGCTCGCGCCATTGTAGTATGCTCAGTGCAAAAAGGCCATCTACTGCACCCGAGCTTTAGGTGATCGATGACGTGTAAGGGTATTCTTATAGAAAGATAATTCGTTACACTAATATGCAGCTGAGGTGTCGTGTGAATTGCATTATTTGTAATTTGAAACTTAGCCACGTATATAGCTTAAAGTGCATATGTTGACGTTTGTTTGTTTGTTGGTTGTTTTTTTGTTTTGTTTTTTTTTTTTTTGGTTGGGGGTGGTGGTGTTGGTGGGGATAGATGTTTTCTTCATCGCGTTTTTATCCGTGTGTCCCTAGCCCTTGAATTAGGTGTAAAACACCTCAATGAACCGACTGAATGCTTGTCCAGACCTTTTCCTCCAACGCCGTGTTTCACACTGCATCATTACTCTCGGAGGACACGCCTCCCGTCCCTGCGTCACGAGGTAGAAAGACCAGCTTAGTGAGACAGATGTTTACGCACTTGAGACACACACACGGTTGAGACATTACCAGCAGACCACAACAGTCCATCTCACAGCAGATCAGCGTGCAAAACGACAAAATAGGAAATGTATGAATACGAACTTACAAGGAAATAAAACCCTATATTACTGTTCTTGTGAAATGTGGCAAAGAGACAGTCATCTGCAAGTCGAAGAACTTCGTGACAATCCTGATAATGTTCGCTTTATGTATTTTTCTTTATTTATTTTTTACAAAAACTGCACGAGGAAGTCCATTAGTACAGAGGAAATCATTGAAATTATCCAGTCATGGAGCTTTGGAAACACACACAACATGTTTTCAGGTTATTGTTTGGGTTTTTTTTTTTCTAAATTAGTGCAAGCTAGGACCCGTATTCGATCAAAATACATCAATCCACTCTCTCTCACTCACACACACATACACCCCTCTCTCTTTCTTTTTGTCATCTCTCTCATACACTTTAAACTTGCAAACATGCCATATGACATAAATTAGTTTTGAATAAAAAGTTTCTGTGAGTTTCGCATCTCTGGCCACGGAGCTCGCGCTCTAGTTCTTTCTAGCGCAGGCACATCCACACAAAATGATGTTCATATAATATAACAAAAATATATACACATACTCATGTATAACTTTATTCAGTGGAATATAACACTTCCGCTCAAAAAAATGCATTCATACAAATAAAAATATATGGACGTTTAAGGTATCGACTTAATTTTGAAGTGAAGTACTCTAAAATTTTCTTACAACAACAACAACAACAACAACAACAACAACAATAATAATAATAATGAAAAAAACAACAACGCACAGTCACGCTCACGAAGGAGCATCCTCTCAGCTCTGAAGTAGGAGACAATGACAGAATACGAATGAGGGAAGAAGAAACAACTATGTACACAAGCAATAAAAGACAAATATAGAAGACACAAAGAGGAATCAGGAACCAAACAGTAAGCATGAATATGTCATAAATCTGCAGAGGAAGACGAGCAGGCGGACTAGTCAGTTGACTATAATTATAACTATTGACAACGATGTTGACTCGTGTAAGAAGTAATGCTCCTACGTGTTTCTAGGATCTGATAGTGGGTAGGGAAGGGAACAGAGTTGTTGTGTTGTGTACAGGCACATAAAACCTCTACAAATTAGGCAGAGGTGAGCATAATGTTTCAGTGTAATCTGAAACCTGCGACAAATCCCTTAATTCACGTTACTGGATGATTCTCCGACATCAAGCCTAATCGTAAACAACATCCGTGTCTCAGCAAATCCGCTTAGATTGACAGCTTCAAGATCCCTATCTTGCCTCTAATTGTTATTCTCTGGTCAGGCAGACTTCATCAGTATAATGCTTGTATAAAGCTAGTCACCACAACTGTGTCTGTCTGTGTAAAGGTGCACTATTTTTTTTAAGTTTTCCCGCACGAGCGCCTCGTATTTTTACAGTTCCATGCGTTGCTTTCAGTTCATCTTTTATGCTTACACAGTCTGCTAGTGTTTCTTTAAAGATGAGCTTCCCCATGCTTCGTTTGCAGGCATTTTGTATTTTATTATTATTATTTCTTTCTCTGTTCATTTGTTCTGATTTGCTTCAGTACACGTGTTGTGTGAATTGTGAGGCGCATATAGCCTTCTCTTCAAGAAATGCGCTAAATTCCTGCGTATTCGTGGTTCTACATAGCCATCAGGTTCACCCCCGCCAGTGAAAACTAGTCATCCTGGGTGACTTCAATGCAGAGATGGACGGGACCACCAGAATAGGGAGTGTGCGCGTGGGAGAAACAAAGGGCAGTGGAATGCTACTTCTAAGCAAGAGTACTAAACATGCCCCATGCTTCACTAACATTGTTTCGTCTCGTACACAAATTAAAAACCACCTTGATGCATCGAACTACACATTGGTACATGATCGACTTTTTCACTGTAGACCAACGCGAGCCTGTGGATGTGAGGATCACTCCTGTAATCTGAGGAGCAGAATTCTGCTAAATCCGTCAGGGCAGTACCCATCAATGACATTTTTCACAAAGTTTGCAAAATCTGTATTTTTCTATTCGTGAATCGGATAGAATATTTTTAAGTGTCACCGTTACAAGTTTTTTAATTACTTTCTTTTCTGGTAATAGTGTCACAATAAGTAAAACAGACTCAGGTACCAAACTAAATCCTGTTTTGAAAAAAGAATTCCATCATAAAGTACAAAGTATAGTCCACAGATACAGCATCAACACACCTCCTGAACTACATTTAACAGCTTTTGAAACCCTTACAATGCATATTTAGATTACACTGGGGCTACTTGCACATTTCTAAAACAAACTGTTCTAAAAAATCAAATTTTGAAGTATTTTTCAAAAATCTCTCCTTTGCAACTTTAGATGTGTTGTTCACGCATTTAAGATGTGGTGATGGAATGAAGGTCTTGCTTAAGCACTTTTATCGTATTTAACACAGTTTTTAAAAGTTTGAAAAATTGTGTGGTGCACTGTTTCTATAAAACTGATAATCTAAATGGATTCAAGACTTTAAATTTTAAAATTAGAAATGTGTTGTGCAAATAGCACCTGTACTTCAGGCCTGATAGTTGTTTGTACTCATGAGAGCAATATACTGTTTTAAATGCTTTTCTTAGATATTAGGAAAGAAGTAAAAACCTTCTCTCTTTAAAACACCTATTTAGGGCTTAACAAATCTCGCTTTACCATCAAATAGAAACAAAAATGTAAGAGAAATAAATTACTAACAAGAAAAGTTGAAATCTCAAGTGTAATAATGCTTAAGACAACAAATTGCACCAAAACCAAGTTCCTTCACAGCCACTACGCCCAGGCCCATCTCTACCCTCAACCGTTCATTGGGGCTATCATTTTATACATCAAGAGTAGCTCTAAAAGGTTTCATTAACCATGGGAAATAACTACGAGTCATTGAGTCCCTATGCTGATGATGTTGCCAGCTGCAAAAATTATTAGACACAACCATTTTATATTTTAAATATATTATAGTCTGTAATTTTTCTAAGCTGTTCTGTAACCCTTTGTTTACTTATTTAGTCCTAGTAATAAAATTACAAACACGCTCATATCAAATATTTCAAAAAAAAATTTCACAGTACCAGTCTTCAGTGAAACTAAATAGATCATTGTAAATATCTTCAGCATCTACAATGAATTTGCTTTTATGCATTATGCTATCTGGATTCAGTGCAGACATCATTAGCATTTATTTCCTCAGCTCTTTCTTTCAGATAATATTACGTTTTCTATCTACTCTGTGGCTTGAGAACACTTTATGTCTTAATCTCTGATAGTGCAGTCTGAACAGAAACTCATGTAACACTCAATGTTTCATCATCATACTATTTAATAACACCTTACAATTTGAAACAAAACAATTACTTCCAAATTACTATCTTTATACACATACACACTCACAAACATCCATAAAAATGAAATTGCGGAAATGAAGTGTATTTATGTGCATTATTAAAATGTGAAAACTGACATGAACATAATGTCCCACAGAGGAAACGATGAAAATGATGAAGACAGGTTAAATAGGTTTGATCTTGAAATGCAGCCCAATAAGGGAGAAAACAAGACACTTGAGGTCTTGAACCAGATAGTAGAAAGTGCGAAGCCCTTCTGGGTCCCTGAAATGTGACAAATAAAATAGAAAACTTAAATAGGAAATTTCATCTGATGCATTACAGTGGAACCTCGGTTAACGAACTTAATCCGTTCTGGAAAGCTGTTCGTTAACCGAAATGTTCGTTATCCGAAACAAATTTTTCCATAAGAAATAAAGGAAATAGATTTAATTGGTTCCCAGCCCCTGTTGACTCGCTATTTGAAAGTTACAGGCTGTATATATATAGGTATTTGTTTTAATGAGAACGGTTATAATGCAATATAAATAGAGTTAAATAAACATAGAAACATTAACGAAAGCATTTAAACAGAAAACTTGCCGTTTTGACGGCGTGTTGGAAACAGGTGTGGGGGAAGGGTGGAATTACTGCTTTGAATCCCCTCTCCATGAGCACACGTGACATTATAAAATCGGGGGAGACTTCCTTTCTGTAGCTTGAGGTTGAAGAAAAAACTTGTCAGTGTCTGCTTCTTCTGCCTTTTTGTAAAACTCTTCGTAATACGACATCACATATCCGACAGACGCATGCCACCTTCATACTTTGAAATCATTTCCTGTTTCAATTCATTGTTGGCCGCGTCCTTGTCATTACTCACTACTATTAATTGCTCTTAATCTTCTTTGGAGCATGATTGAGGATTATCTTATTAAAATAAAGCACAACAAGCACTAAATAAGAAGGATGCGCACAGTTAAGGAACGACTGATCGTAACTGTCTCGAGCGCGAATGATTACATGCTGGTCGGTCACGTGTGGTTCACGTGGCTGTTCGTTATCCGAATTTTGTTCGCTATCGGAGACAAATTTTTAACGAATTTTTGTTCGTTATCCGAAATTTTGTTCGCTATCCGAGACAAATTTTTAGCGAAATTTTTGTTCGTTAACCGAAAAATTCGCTATCCGAGGCGTTCGCTAACCGAGGTTCCACTGTACTTTGCTTCAAAAACAAATAAAGTTTAACAGCTCTGAAACCTAGCATATCTTACACTTATAAAAGTCGGAATTCATGCCCTATACACCACCAGTCCTAAAAAAAAAAAAACCCACATGAAAAATTCATTACTTTCAGTAAAAGAGTACTACTGTTATATTTTAAAGAAGAAGAAAAAAAAAAAAAACCAGCCAGCAATGATTAATAGTACTGTTATCATCCTTTCTTGCCTTCAACCCTAGAAGTAGCAAAATACAGACAGAAAATTACTGTGCAAATTTAATGAGATCTGGTGTTTCAAGGTATCTTACTTGCTCTGATTCACATCTACAAGGGAGCCAATCTTGGATGTTGTGAAAGAAATGTGCTCGTCTCCTATCACAATTTCCAGTTCCTGCAACATTGATATTATAAACATTAGCATCACTGCTTGCATGCAGCCAAAAAACATATTCACAAGTTAGAATAATATTTCTGAAGGACACGTTTCACATCCTTCAATGAAATCTCGTAAGACAAATTTATCATTAACTTTCCTGTAAATCTAGGTATCTCTAAATATTTGAGATTTGTAAGTAAAACCGAAACATGATTTTATGTTGATTTTGTCATTACTCATGTTTTCAAGCTTTTAACTTGAACTGACAAATCAAAATGAAAAATACAGGTACTATATTGATGAGACTATGAGTCTGTTCAAAATTATGATTAAAAAGAACACCCACAAAAAACATCTTTAGAACCTGCTAACCAAATTAAATGTACGAGTCTTAATTTGGAGGTATAGTTAACTTTAAGAAGATTATTCAAATGACCAAGGTAACCTTGTTTATTAACTGAAACTTAAAGTGGAATGCACTTCGCTAAATGTAACTGACCTGTCTTCCAACCCTGTCTGGAGAAGGCCATAAAGCATCATCTTCCTGCATTATCTCGGAGTCCTCTATCAGCCGTTTCAATTCTTCCATCACTGATTTATGCACATATGCCTACATAGGAAAAATCAAAGCCATAGTACATTCTGTAATATATACAGAAATTCACAATTATTTTACTTTTTTTCATTTAATAAAACAAAAAATAAATATTGATATTCAAGGCCAAGGTAAATTAAATTATCATGCATTCTAGGCCATAACTATGTGGACAATATTGTAATTTGAGAATGCACTAAAGACACAGTGATAGAAAAAAAGACAGACCGGAGTGAAATAAGCAAGCAAGCAGCCAAGCCATCGAAAGAAATAGCGTGTGGCAGGGTTGACAGCCCACAGGCAGATTCAATAACTGCCTATAGTTAATTTAACCAAATCATCCTCTATGCCATATCTCTGCCGCAAAATAAGTGAATTTCGATGTACTCTTCTTTTTCATCTTTGGTTGATGTGTCAATTTTGCCTTAGTGTATGTGTGTGAAAGAGTTGGCTGAGATCAATATAAATTTGAATTTTATACATATTCTAAAAACTCACATTTTTAATGCTTTATGCTTTTATTTCTAAAAGTATGGCAATCAGCCTAGGCCATATGGCTCTGCCATGCTGATTGGTCTGCTATTGCATAAACTAAAAAGTGAATTCTTGTTTTCCCCCTCACTCATACATATATTTCCTTCACATTTAACAGCGTCTACTTTTCACTTAATAACAATGGAAGACCTGTATATATTACATGATGGATTTGTATAGCAAAAAAATGTTGAAGTGTCAGTGGTGTGTGTGTGACTAGAGCACCTTCCCATGTTCAAATTGCCCACTAAGACAAATAAAGTTGATCATTGAAACATGTCAGCAACTATTGCCTGTATCAGTATAAGCTAATAAATGTGTAGGGTTCCGATCAAACTAAATGCATACCTCCTTCCTGATCATTGTATCGTTTTTGTAGTTGGAGTTGTTTGCGTACCTCAGCTTGCCTGTTTTGATATTTAAAACAAAAGTTCTTTAGTTAATTTTTTTTGTTTTAAATTATGGCATCAGTTTTGTTAAGCATCTACAATGCACACAGCACTGTTTATCATTATTTACTGCAAGATTTATTACGACTGCTTGTTACATAAGAGGATAAGTTATTTATTTACAACTGTACAAATAACAAATTTAATACATTCAAATATTTAATTTAGCTTGAAAACTTAAAAGATGAGGGCTCGGATATCATTTTCCGCATGTTGTTTTAATCAGTTTCAAATTATGATTACGCGCAGTAAAACTTAACGTTATAGTTTACAAAACAGACTTACCATCTGGTCTGAATTCAAATTCTAAAAATTCGTGTCCGAATTTTCCTTTATGTCCCACATAATAACGAAGGTAAAAATCGGTCGACGACATGCTTACGCAGGAAGTACCGCAATGCAGAGCTAGCAAAAAAAAGTTACACCCTGGCGATTTCTGTTAGCGATATTAGTCATAAGTCAGGAAGAATTAGATTTATGATAAAACGTATCTTTTATATTTAAATATTTTATCTTT
Source organism: Pomacea canaliculata (assembly GCF_003073045.1). NCBI lineage: Eukaryota > Metazoa > Mollusca > Gastropoda > Architaenioglossa > Ampullariidae > Pomacea > Pomacea canaliculata. The sequence continues at coordinate 9,066,597 of NC_037599.1, forward strand.
AAATCAAAGATCCATTCACTTAATAGTTTCGCATTGCGGATGGGGAGCAAACGTTTATCAGTCCAAGGGAGCTAAATCTCTTCAATGCAACTAGAGCTAGACAAAGTTAAAATGCATAGTCTCCAATTTTTGAAATGAAATATAAAGTTCCAGATCGCAAGGAACGTGTTCTGGATTGCAAACAAGGAGCTGTCCGATTCCGTGGTAGTTTTTTCATGAGCTTGGTTTGATTTTTCTTTCTCCTTTATTTTTTGCGTCTCTACCCTCATAATATAGTAAATAGTAGTTTTGATTTTTGAAAATAATTTTTATTAACTGTGGTATTTTTTAGATAAAAATTACCTTTCAATATCAAGGAAAAACCTACCATTTCTTAAACATGAAAAAGAGTGATTGTGTCAGCTGCTGAAAGTAGTTACGTAAACTTTATATCTGTGCATTGGTTTATGCTTATGTATTAAATATAATATTATTCATGTGTTTGTGTATGTTTTGCATGCCAGCTTATGAATGTTTTGTGTATCTGTCATTAGTCAAAACCTAAATATTATTGTTCAGTAATGTTTTAGGGATTGCAATTTAATTCTGCATATTAATATTACTAGATTCTATGGTTTTCCAGTGTTGCAGTTCACAACATTACATCTGTTGTATAGTGTAAATATAGACGCTGTAGTAGGTAGTTCAAGCTGTGAAATCACTGTCTTCTCTCTTCCTTCCAGATAATATTACGTTTTCTATCTACTCTGTGGCTTGAGAACACTTTATGTCTTAACCTCTGATAGTGCAGTCTGAACAGAAACTCATGTAACACTCAATGTTTCATCATCATACTATTTAATTACACCTTACAATTTGAAACAAAACAATTACTTCCAAATTACTATCTTTATACACATACACACACACCACCCATAAAAACGAAATTGCGGAAATGAAGTGTATTTATGTGCATTATTAAAATGTGAAAACTGACATGACCATAATGTCCCACAGAGGAAATGATGAAGATAGGTTAAATAGGTTTGATCTTGAAATGCAGCCCAATAAGGGAGAAAACTAGACACTTTAGGTCTTGAACCAGATAGTAGAAAGTGCGAAGCCCTTCTGGGTCCCTGAAATGTAACAAATAAAAAAGAAAAATTAAAATAGGAACTTTCATTATGTTGCTTTAAAAAAATTGTTTAACTGCTCTGAAACCTATCATATTTTACACTTATAAAGGACATGTTTAAACATCTATGTTTTCCTTTTATAATAAGTTTTTGAAACTGAATTTTAAGGCTGAATTCATTCCTCTATTTCACCCACCCCTTAAAAAAACCACTTGAAAATTCATTACATTCAGTAGAAGGTCCCATTGTTACATTCAGAAGGAAAAAAAAAAACCAACCTCAGGAGTGATTAATAGTACTGTTATCATCCTTTCTTGCCTTCAACCCTAGAAGTAGCAAAATACAGAAAAAATTACTGTGCAAATTTAATGAGATCTGGTGTTTCAAAGTATCTTACTTGCTCTGATTCACATCTACAAGGGAGCCAATCTTGGATGTTGTGAAAGAAATGTGCTCGTCTCCTATCACAATTTCCAGTTCCTGCAACATTGATATTATGAACATTAGCATCACTGCTTGCATGCAGCCAAAAAACATATTCAAAAGTTAGAAGAATATTTCTGAAGGACACGTTTCACATCCTTCAATGAAATCTCGTAAGACAAATTTATCATTAACTTTCCTGTAAATCTAGGTATCTCTAAATATTTGAGATTTGTAAGTAAAACCGAAACATGATTTTATGTTGATTTTGTCATTACTCATGTTTTCAAGCTTTTAACTTGAACTGACAAATCGAAATGAAAATACAGGTACTATATTGATGAGACTATGAGTCTGTTCAAAATTATGATTAAAAAGAACACCCACAAAAAACATCTTTAGAACCTGCTAACCAAATTAAATGTATGAGTCTTAATTTGGAGGTATAGTTAACTTTAAGAAGATTATTCAAATGACCCAGGTAACCTTGTTTATTAACTGAAACTTAAAGTGGAATGTGCCTCACTAAATGTAACTGACCTGTCTTCCAACCCTGTCTGGAGAAGGCCATAAAGCATCATCTTCCTGCATTAACTCGGAGTCCTCAATCAGCCTTTTCAATTCTTCCATCACTGATTTTTGCACATATGCCTTCACAAGAAAAATCAATGTGATGGTACATTCAAGGTAAATTCATGCACTTTTTACTGTAATTAATCTTAATTGTATTATTTATAATATTTATTTATTGTTACAATTCATATTAGTAATGCATTTTTATACACTTTGGGCTTTTTTTTATCTAACAATTCATAAAAAAAATGTTGTTCACTGATCGAATTTCACGGTAAATAATTTGTTATAAAAACCCGTGAAAGGTAAAGTGTGAAGTGGCGAGTGATTACTGTTATTGTCACTTGCCCTCTTTTTTTCATCACTAATATTTTTCATGTTGACATCTTTTAATGCTGCACCTTGCAACGAACTATAACTTTATTCTTACTTTTACTTCTAACTTTTACTTTGTAACTAGAGCACCTTCCCATGTTCAAATTGCCCACTGGAAGAATAAAGCTGATCACTGATACGTGTGCTTAACTATTGTCTGTATCAGTATAAGTTAATAAATGTGTAGGGTTCTGATCAAACTAAATACATACCTCCTTCCTGATCATTGTATCGTTTTTGTAGTTGGAGTTGTTTGCGTACCTCAGCTTGCCTGTTTTGAAATTTACAACAAAAGTTCTTTAGTAAATTTTTTTGTAAATTACGGCATCAGTTTTGTTACGCATTTACAATGCACACAGCACTGTTTATCATTATTTACTGCAAGATTTATTACGACTGCTTGTTACATAAGAGGATAAGTTATTTATTTACAACTGTACAAATGACAAATTTAATACATTCAAATATTTAATTTAGCTTGAAACCTTGAATGATGATTGCTCATAAAACTTGAATGATGAGGGTTCGGGTGTCATTGTCCGCATGTTGTTTTAATCAGTTTCAATGATTACACGCAAGAAAACTAAACGCTATAGTTACAAACAGACTTACCATCTGGTCTGAATTCAAATTCTAAAAATTCGTGTCCGAATTTTCCTTTATGTCCCACATAATAACGAAGGTAAAAGTCGGTCGACGACATGCTTTCGCAGGAAGTACCGCCAAGAACGGATATCCCGATATACATCCATGGTACCGCCAAGCGTTCAATGCAGAGCTAGCAAATAAAATTATACAATGGTGATTTTTGTTAACGATATTAGTCATAAATAAGGAAGAATTATATTATGATACAATGTATCCTTTATATTTTTATTTTCAAGATACTTTGCGGTATTTAGTTAACGTTAAAAATACATTCTCGTAATAGTTTCGAATTGCGGAGGGGGAGCAAATGTGTATCAGTCCAAGGGAGCTAAATCCCTTCAATGCAACCAGCGCTAGACAATGTTAAAATGCGATGCTATAATAGTTGGCTCTAATTTTTGAAATGAAACACAAAATTCCAGATCACAAGGAACATGTTCTGGACTGCAAACAAGGAGCTGTCCGGGCTGTTCGATTCAGTGGTAGTTATTTCATGAACTTCGTGTCATTTTGTGTGTGTGTAGTGCTCTCGTAAAATACTTAGTAGAAGTTTTAATTTTTTAAAATAATCTTGATTAATTGTGTTATTTTTTAGAAAAAATTTCCCTCTAAAATCATTTTTTAAACATGAGAAAGAGGGATTTTGTCAGCTGCTGAATGTTGTATTAAATATAATATGTATGATACATGTGTGTTTTGCATGCCATTTTATGAATGCTTTGTGTACCTGTCAAAACTTAAATTTTTCTGATTCAGTAATGTTTTAGGATTGCAATTTTTTTCCTGCATATTAATATTACAAATATTCTATGGTTTTCCAGTATCACACTTCACAAGATGTAATCTGCTGTATAGTGTATATATATGTAGACTCTGTAGTTTCAGGTAGTTTAATCTGTGAAATCATCATTTGTGTGGTTGTGGTTGTGTCATTTTTATTCTTGACATGTTGCAGCGGACAGTAATTACTGCCTCACATGTGGCAGTGATAAGTCAGTAAAGCTATGGAACCCTCATCGTGCCCTGTTCCTCAAAACATATTCTGGCCATGGGCATGAGGTATTGGATGCACATGGATCTGGAGACAATAGTCAGATCTGCTCTGGTGGAATGGACAAAACTGTTGTACTTTTTGATGTTGCATCAGGCCTTGCATTGCGTAAATATCGTGATCATGCAGGTTAGCATTCTTTTCTTTTTTTTCTAAATTTTACATGATTTTTTTTAAGCATTTGTAAACTATTGCTCTAATGATCTTTAAAGAGGGTTACTCTATGTTCTCAAATACTAGAGGGTGTCTGCTTATAATACCAAAATCGATATGTAGTAATTGCAGTCATGTGGGTATAAGTATTTAAAACTTCTTTAAAAGAAATGCAAGATGAAAAATTTTGTCGTAATCATGTCATTTTATATTCTAGGGAATTTGTTTTAATCTTTCATATGTCATGGAAATTTTTTGTTTGTTTGTTATAAAGGAACAGTCAACTGTGTTAGGTTTAATGAAGAGTCAAGTGTCATTTTGTCTGGATCAATAGACAGTACAGTCAGGGCATGGGACACCAGAAGCCGTGGACATTCACCTATACAGGTATGAACAGGGTTTCTTTTTTAAAGAGGCCCCTAAAGCTAAATATAAAAAAATAATGTATTCTATTGTACAGTTTACAAAATATTTTAACATTGAGATGAATTCTATTTTTTTGTGAAAATGATGTTTCAGATACTGGATGAAGCTCAAGACGGTGTCACCAGCATCGAAGTCTCTGACCATGAAATACTGACAGGATCAGCAGACGGTTGTATAAGGCGCTATGACCTACGAGTGGGACGATTATATGTTGACTTAATTGGCAGTGTGTACTTATTCAACTTATTTTATTATATTTTATAACTCTTCAGAATTAATTTTATTATAAAAATTATATTATAATAAAATATTCCTTCATGTTATGATGCAAGATTAATATAATTATGTAATTCCTACATATATATGTATCTACATACATTTATATAGCTTATTTAACACTCATTTGTAATTAAGATTGCTTCCCTTTAAATCTCTGGAAAGTTTGTAAGTGTATGCATATATTCACTGGCACATGCATAAATACAAATCCCTCTCCCTCCAACACTTAAACCCACACCCACTCCCCATCTCCATGTACCTTCTAGACTTCATGACATTGACTCAGACCAGGACACTGTTTAAAGTTTATATTTTTTATTCTATATGCTTGTTCATTGATGATTCCATCACTTTGAATCAGAGGCTGTCACAAGTGTAACATTTACACGTGATGGGCAATGCAGCTTAGTGAGCTGCCAGGACAGTACCATCAAGCTCATGGACAAAGACACAGGAGAAATGCTAAATGAGTGAGTTGTACTCCTTTTCAATCATTTTTAAGTTTGAGTTTAATTCATGATTCTTAAAATAAATGAGGTATGCATAATGTTTTCTTATGTGTCTGCTGTGCCAAGCCACGTTTTCAAGTTTTGCTGACAGGCTTAGTTTTGCTTCATCACACATCTGCAACTTGTCTGACTTGGAAAATAAACTTTAATAATGTAAATACCTCTTGCAATAGCTCCATTCCCTTTGCAGTCCGAGGTTGTCCATGGTAAAGATGGATGTATGTGTGCATGTGTGAAGCTAATTATTCAAAGGGAAAAGTGAATGTGTATTTTTTTTTCTCAGATTTACAGGGCACAAAAATACACAGTATAAAATTGACAGCTGTCTCAATCATGAGGACACACTTATATTTAGTGGCTCTGAAGACGGGTGTGTTTACATCTGGGATCTAATTGAGGTCAGTATATACATGGTCTTATTTCCTTCATAGTTCATATAGATGTATCCTAAATTATGATTTTTCCACAAATTATGCCAATTCATGTGTTTTTTTTTGTTTTGGATAGGTTTAAAAAGCTAAATTTGACACAAAAGCAGTTTACTATAGGTATTTATGTGATGTTTGAGAAATCATCTCCCAGTCAACAGCTTGATAACCAATGTCATGAACCAAAAAGAGAGAATATGTGAATTTTGATGCTTTTGTATAAATTCTTCCATCACAGCTTCATTTTTATATATGTATCTTCTGGTGTTGTAGGCGAAGGTGGTGCACAAGCTGGACCACAGCTCAACACGAACTGTTCACTCTTTGGCACCTCACCACTCAGAGCCATCCATTCTGACTGCTTGTGCTGACAAGGTCTTTTTGTGGAAGTCTTCACAGGTGGAGAGTGATAGCTAGGCTCTAAATACTGCTGTGTTGAATATTGTTGTGTTTGTGATAGTCAGAGATGGTTGTCAGAGACTTGTGAAGCAAGCATATTTGATTGACCATGATGATTCTCTGAATATGATTTTTATCAGTGAAGAAATTTTATACTTATTTTCATGTTGTGTATAGAAGCATGAGGTGTGAAATATAAAATATATGCAGAAGATGAGTGTATGTGCTTTCCTTATTGTTAAAGGTGCTTATGTTTCAAAGGAAGATGATGACACAGCAGCAGGCCTGTTTTCATATTAACAGTTGTTCCATTATGTCGCCATCATCTCGTGGACCACACTTGTTTTGCTATAGGTTCATGGGCTAATCCGGCTATGGTGCAATCAAGACTATGCAGGAGTTGCAGGTGTTCTTATACCTCTGATCGTTTGCCTGAGGCTGACCTGTTAAGTCGAAGTTTAGTTAGCACAAAAATTGGGCACCAAGTGAAAAACTTGTAAAAAGTGCAGGAAGAATTTACTTTCATTGGCCCTTTGAAAAATAAATAAGACATGAGTTTTTCAACAACCTTCCTCCATTGTGGTCAGCATGGGTAAACCATTTTGAAAGACGGCAGTTGGGCATACACATCTTCATGTTTTGGTGTTGGGTAGGGTAGGGGTGAGAAAGAGTTAAAACGTCTCTGTCGCTGTTGTTTTATGACTTGAGCATACGCACAAGTGATCATGTGTATACATGAGAACTCTAGCACCGCCTGAGCCCGTCTTTGAATGGACACCCTGCAGCTCTCAGCCACATTACTTTGGTAAAATCACTTTTCACTCACTCGCGCACCCCGGGGCTACCATCTGCTTACCGACTTGTCTCCCCCTCCACACACACACATCTTTTTTATTTTAAAGGTTTAACCTGGGTTAAGTTTAAAACTTGTGCGCGAACGTGTAATTTGACTTCTGAGGCTCTCACGGTGTCTGTCATGCGGCACCAAACTCAAATGGATTTCCACTTCCTCGCTAGCAACTCAGCCGGCACATAGAGTTTGTCTCCACCCCGCTCCCACCACAACCCCCATTCTCTGCCATGCCCGTCCCTGTATTGCTCCAGAGTTTAAAGCATGGCTACAGCAGCCACTTTTTGTAACTGTCATCGCTTATGGCATGTCACGTGATCAGCTACGAACTCCTCATTTTGAAACACCTCATCCCCTTTTTGTGGCAGATGCCAGGAAGGGACGATGGCCGGAAAACAGCAAATCATTTTTCCAGAGCCAGAAGACGAAGTAATAGTTGAAGCGAGACGTTTCTGATCAAGTGTAGCTATGTACCCCCCACCTGCTTACCTACCGTCTCTAAACCCCCCCTCTCTCTCTGTGCGTGCGTGCGCGCGCGCTTCACTTTATTGGGCGGGTGAGACATTTTCCAGACCATTTTCATTCTTTCAAGACCCGCCCGGTTCCGTGATTGCCATGTCTCTGTGTCTCATCGTCTGAAGCCATCGGATCCTCGGCAAACGAATTCTTGTGAAAGAAATGAACACACTGCCTTCAGCTGTAACAAGCATTTTAACTTTAACACAATTTATTCCGAATTCAGTCGCTGAAATCCGTTGGGATTCGTAACATGAACATTATAACAATAAAACTAAGCACTAAGATCTTAATAACTATACGTGTTTTCAGCTAAGCCGACTAGCGTGTCTGTGAAGAAAGGAATATATACTAATACATTTATTTGTATCGTTTGTAGCTGGATCTGCAGTTTCTTTAGGCATTGACATCAAAGTCACAGATGGTGTATGTTATGTACATAGCACTGTCAACATTATATTTTTTACGCAAACGCTTGCCAAAAAATAAGATTTTTTGTTAAGTCACAGACGCACATGACAAAGGTAAATTCACGAGAAGAATAAAGCTGAGCATTAATAAACACACTAGCAGTGGAGGGAAGTAACTCAGACAGCACCGTTTCCTGTCTCTGCCTTGGCGTCTGAGAAACCGTCGGTAAACGACCAAACAGCCGAATTATTTTCCATCAGAAATGTAACACCCGTCCACCAGCCCTACTCTCATCTTCCACATCCCTCCTTTCTCCGGCGAAAAAAAAATAAAAAAAGCAATAAGCGTCTGAAGAAGCCCATCTGGTGGCTGTCGACGACTGGGATGAAGTAGACACTTGCACCCGGCTAGTGATGTTTGTGTTTCTTGGGGATACTGGCTTATAAACAACCATGGAGCTGTGGGGTATCAGTCTCGGTTGCTGCAGACTTATTTCGGTTTCTGGCTGTGTAAAAAAAATTTACGTTGATTTCAAAATAAAGTTCTTTATTCCTTAAAGTAATTATATGTATGTGTGTATGCAACACACTTGGGAGGGTCTCTGCGGGCGCGCGTGTGTGTGTGTCGCGCTGAAAGTTGCAGTCTATTCTTAGTGCCAAAAAAAATATTTTTAAAAAAATCATCACGAACAACAACCACATAATCGGCTGTTGTGTGGTACCACAGTACCTAGTGACTGGGGAGACATCACGACCATGACCCTAGTGCGAGGCCGAGGAAGGGAAGCCTGATAAACCGCGATGACGTGGCAGGACAAGTGGATAACGCACGCCCCTCGTTTTTATTGTTGTTGTGGTCTCAGCACAGTGGTGCACTGTGGTGCCTCGTGCACTTTTAGACATCTTCACTGTCTGCGGAGGTAAGCCTCGGTTGAGGATGTTGCCCTCGTCCGCAAAGTTCATCACCATCCGCGTAAATCATCACACGACACCACGTGTGTGTGTGTGTGACAGAGAGTGTGTGAGTGAGTGACCATACTAAAAAGTTTCTGCTAGTCTTATTTCTCAGATGTTTTATTTCTCAATGTCGAGTCCAGGTCATTTCTTACATCAACTTATAGTTTTGCTGTTTGTTTGATATAATCCAGTTCGATCCCTAGCTTAGAATACCCTTACTCAAATGAAGTTTTCTGTTAAAGTTCAATTGCTGATTTCTTTCTTCCGCCAGTAATCGAAAAGATTGAGGTAGGAAAGACTATTAAAGTGAATTATTAAAAGAAAACTCAAACAAAAACGCTTATCGGTTGCTAGTTTTACCCTTCGTATATTCCGAGGATTAAAAGAGTAATTAACCCTTGTGGTGTCTGGTGAGATGGTGTTACAATGCAGCCTCACCTGGCTCGAAGGTGTATGGAGGGCCCCAGTTGACAACATCGGCCACACATGGACAGATCTTCGATTAGTGACGCAGAATCCCTGTAGGTGAACTGAGTATCTGTTGCTTTCTGCTGTTTGCCTATGTCTGATTGTTTGTGTGTTTGTTTGTTTGTTTCTCTGCGCCCGACTGCTGTTAGAGCTGTCAGTAAGAAACACCGCCGAGAATTCCATTGTCGAGTTATTGGAGTACACATTACGGCTACTACCTGTGAAGTGATGTACGTATTTCTACATATATCTGGTGACGGGCCATGTATACATATACGCACCCACGTATACGGACTCATGTATCTATAACAGCTAACAGTTGTCTGTGGCTGTTACAAAAGTACATTTTGCTTGCGTCAAACGTCTTAAGCTGATCGAAGGAACCCGAAATGTAATAAATAAATAACTCGACACTGACTGCCGCACACCTCGTTACTGAGTCAGCCCAGACACCGTATGGATTGCTAGCCCGCCATCTGGACCTTGCTGGAGGTAGACAACAAAAACTTTGTGTTCACTGCTATAAACTGATGATTTGGCTATAGCCGCACGAGTGCCACGACTTTCTCCCATTCATCGTCAACTGAGCAAAGCAAATGGACATTATGACCACCACTTTGAATTTTTTTTTTATCAGAATTACATTAAACAAGCGGCTGATCAATGAATCATTGACCCTTGTGCATGGTTGCCCACAGATTGGAAATACCTTGTACCATCCCAGTCCACAACCACCCATCCCCACCTATTCCAGTTTTCTCGGGATACCTCCTACTCCAAGGTTTAAGAGGTGAGCAGACTGAAGGAGTCCTCCCAGCCATGTAGACAGGAGGGAGCACGGAGTTTATTTGCTTGCAAGTGGGTCAAGGTAGGGTCGTGCGCAATCGACCTACTTTAGCCTGGCGGAGCATCTCGCCGCTCTTGTCGGTTGTCGGTGCCATGCTGATACAGCAGAACAGCTAATGAAGAGGACAGTGAGACTGGGAGATAGAATACTTCAATATCGGGTGTCGAAACACGACCTTCGGTGCAGATTTCCACAAAATATATTTCACATTTATGTATGCGTGTGTGTGCGCATGTGTGATGACCAAGCAACTTTGGTCAAGGATTCCACCATGTCTTTGTGTGGAAAATGAAATGGCGGATTAATTAGCAGGATCTCAAGTTCTGATGACTCATAACAATGAAGAATAGAGAGGGATGAAGAAAGAAAGACAGAGAGAGAGAGATCTCGTACAGCCTATTGTATTCCATTAGCATGTCGCTGATTGTTAATAAGTTGCAACATTTTAATCACCTTGTAATTTGTATGTCAAAGGCGTGTGCGAGTGAATAAGCAAACTGTTGGATGGAGTCCGTGAAGGAGAATGTTACATAGCAGACTATCAACTCAGTGTTAATAAGCACCCACCTGTGATCAGCGAAAATCGGATAATTGCTGGACAGCTGCTGAAGTCAGGCGCTGGATGTTTGTCTCGCTAGTCCATGCACTGTGCTAAGTGGTAGATTGAAATATTCTGAAAGTGTCGATGTTAGTGCCATCTTCTCGAGTTATTCAGGTGAAAGTTCAAGGGCAGGTTACAGTAGTACCTCTACATGCGAGTTTAATTGTTCCATAACTGAGCTTGCATGTAAAAAAAAAAAAAAACAAAACAAACAAACAAAATCTCGTATATTAAAACTATTTTCGCATATCAAATAAAAATAGGATTAATGCGTTCCAACACAGAGTAGATGAATAACGATGAGGAGTAGGGAGGGAGAGTGTAGATGGATGCTTGAATCAGCTGACTTTTGTCTACTGGGGAAGGTTTGTAGACTACATGGTTGGTGTATGTCCCCAGGCTGTTTCTAAATGTTTAATTTTCCTATTCTGAGATGTTCCTGGTGGTTCCAGTTTCCTATGAACAAACTTCATTATGCAGAATAAATTGTGGCTGATCTATACTGGACGTGGACGACATCGTAATTTGAGAGGACACAGGATGAGAACAACACAAAAGCCAATACAAAGGGAAAGAGCGATTGAGTGGCGGAGTGGCTGGCACCACCGCAATTTTATCTCTCCCTTCACTACCAGCGACCAGTGGAGTCTCTTTCCTCCCTTTTTTATTCGACTACTCCGCACGATTTACTGTGCTGTCACCCAGGTACCCCGGGTAGCATGCAATATTTTTACTCTTTTCAGTATAATTTTAGGTCTGTCTGCCTGCCCGCTGTTTGCCTCTTTTTTTTCATCCTTTCTTCCCTCCTGCTCTGTCTCTGTGTGTGTGGTGGTGACTGGGGGTCATATTACTAGGAATGGCTAACACTCCTCACCAAATGCCAACCCAGATATACTTTTAAACGAAAACCAATAAATAAACACGTGGTCTTACTCTGGATCAGGGAAACTTTCATTAAGCGATCAAGAGTTAGGAAGTTGCTCATTCGTGAAAGGACATTCCCAGAACAACCTTCTCCTACTTCTTGCTTAGAGAACTCTCCTCGTTGCGATATACTTTACGAGATGGTCGTCTGCTTCTGCAGTTTCAGAAACGATAAACAAGCAGAAAATTGACTGAATGACTGACTGGCTTCACTTCAACGTCCGGCATGGTCGTGATGGAAGGAACAGGTAAGAAAACATCCTCCCACTCGCATGACGAGCTTCATCAAAGCGCTGCCACACTACGAGCCTCGGGCGAGAAGGCAGAAATGACTTCTGCATGCTGCCTCTGTCTCTCGGAGTCTGTGAGACCCCTGGTGAGACCCCTGGTGAGACCAGCGGTGTCGGCGATCAGGCGTGGTTTCAAAAATAAGAAAAAAGAAGAGGAAAATACGTGAGCCGATGATGGAAAGCTAATGATCCAGTCTTTACTTGCAGATGTACTTAAACCACGTGATCGCGATAGCATCTGAACTGTTGCTTATCACCTAATTGCTCGAGTGTGAGACTGCCAATTAGTTGTTGATCTCAGTTGTGCGCTGATCACGTGACCAGCTTGGAGGTCGCGCACCCCGGTTGCAGGACAAGGCTGGCTAGCTGACGTGGCGCTGGACTGAGACAAACAAACAATTATTTATTGTTCTCAAAAGATCCACATACGCAAACATTCACTAAGGCACACGCTCGTGCACTCCCTCTTCACCATCCACACACATACACATGTGTTGCTTAGAAATGACATCCTTCTCTTCTGGTTTAGGAATAAATGAAGAGCCTGTTTTTCACATTGTTACACAAAGTTCACAATGTTCACAACAACCTAATTTCAAAAGACTTTTCAAAGATACGCAAAGTCAAACCACGGACGTGTATAGGTGGATGGCTGACTGTCTGCCGAGACCAACGCTTGCGATGTTAGTCTCGGCGAGCAAATGACATTCAGACTTCCGCTTCAAACAAATCTTGGCTCTCAATGGATTTCAACTTTTGTCTGAACGGCCTATAGCATGAGAGCCGCTCGTCACTCTTCTTGCTCTTTCAATATACCTGAGAAAAAAAACTTACACCAAAATATTTGACACTTGCACAATGGCATCCTTCCACATAAACCACCTCCTAACTGTTTTATTGTTGTTGCTCTCCCAGACTCTGCTGACATTGTTGTCGTTTGCTAAACCGGAAGTTGCTCTTTCAATAGCCTTGTTCTAGGAGTTAATTGAAAAAAAAATCGTCTGCGAGCCATCCATAGGGTCAGGTTCATGGTCAAACATCCGCTTCCTTATGGGAAAGACACGAGCGATCAGTGAAGGGTCACCAAACACAGGTCATGCTGTACTCAGTCCCTGTTCACTACAAGATCGCCATCTGCTCTGTTCTGCTGGCTGGCCAGTTCATTCCTAAGAAGGAAGGATGGGCTTCCACTTTCGTTCAAAAATATGTGTAAGTTTAGAACTGTGCGATGGTAGGATGCTGCTGAACCAGGAAACATGTTGTGGTCTGGAGCTGGTCAAATGTTTGTGGATCAGTCTCTCGATCGCTTCAGACGACAGAGACTCGACTAATAAGCTCTCCATCCCACATTCCCTCTCCTCTATATACACTTCTATTCCCTTCTATGTGCAGAGGGATTTTTTTTTAAAAAAGAGAAGAAAAATTCACTGAATGAGCCTACTTATGTGATGCCAGACGTTTCAACTTCTCTTCAAACGACAATCTCTACCTACCAGAATCTGTTCATAACCTGGACTTATCAAGTATGTCTAAGACGAGGACAGTCAAAAAAGAAAAACACGAAAAAACAAAGTTAAAAGTGCGAGTAAAAGAGCAAGTCTATCAGTCAGCAAGTTAATTTCATTGCCTCTGACCAGTATTTATACATCCGTAGTCAGCAGTATGAATATACACAACTATTAGGACCTCAAAGATAAGCGCAACAACACTCGGGTAGGTCCTCGGTTTTAAACAACTCCTCAGCACAAAGTCGGCTGTGAACACTTTAGCAGGCAGGCATTGTACAAGACACATCCGACAATGTTCAGTCCTAGACTAAACAAAAGGAATTTTCCTGAGGCAAAACAAACACCTCCAGTGTGACTCCTTTCTGCCACCAGGCGGCGAGAGGCCTTTTCTGTTTGTTCTGAAGCATGGTAACCAGGAGAGGCATCGCCTCGAGAGGAAACAGCGCCGCCAGAAGGTTTTACTTGACAAGCCTCGTGAGCGTGAAATAAACAAGACTGAAGACTGGAATGGACCACGTGTGATCTAAATTAAAGGTAGACACTGTACACCCAGCATGTAGCAGCACTTTTCGTGGTCCTTTGAACAGGCATTAGTACTGCGAGGAATCCTGAATGATTGCCTTCAATGAATCCTGAATGATTGCCTTCAATGAATCCTGAATGATTGCCTTCAATGAATCCTGAATGATTGCCTTCAATGAATTCAGTATGATCGCCTTCAATATGTGTTTTTCCCTCTATCTCTCTGATCTTTTGAGACATCGGTTCATAAGTAAGTACATCAGTTCGGGTACCTGTCACAATACCTTTATTAACAGTTTCTCAAGCGTGAGCTGTTAGGGGATGTAAGTGATATCCTCCATTGTTTGCTAAACGTGGGGATGGTTGGGGAATTAATCACTGTCACCTTCTTCACACAAATAACTACAGCTCGACAGTTTGTGCCCCTTTCTTTTTATAAACAACTCTTTGATGGACAGGGACCGAGTATGTAGGTCAGTGGCATTGTCAAACAAGTGAGATACATCAACAAACCCTGTACCAGACACACTTGTAAAATTCTGTTATTTATGTCAATAATTTCTGGACTGTCGCTGAGTTTCTGATGCGCTTGGCGTCCTTAACATTTTGGGAACATGGAAGCTGCAGAAGGTGATTGCTGTTCAGCATTCTCTGTACCCACAACTGTTGCTGGCCTCCTCAACCCCTCTTCCCCCCGCTATCTTAGCAGACCATACGAAATTCAGCAAGTTTTGATCCCACCAATATCTTTCCCTTCTATACAAGATGTCCTGCAGCAAACTAACACAAACTGACTCACATGTCTTTTCTCCTCCTCTTTCACTCCTTCTGCCACACTTTCTTTCTTCATTCTTGAATATTTCCTTCAAGCAGCACACAATACTCCCTTGCAAAAGGTCGGTTCCGGCATAATCAGCAAACAAACACGCTCTAACGACCCCAGCGACTACTTTCTTGTCCTCCATGACAAGCATGGCCGTCCCAGGCAGGCAGTCCCCATTACAGACGTGCTGCAGGCTCCCCGGACCCTTTCTAATTCAAGGTTGCACATTGGAATTAATTCCGGTTGAGCTGTACATTTCTCGCGGCAAGCAAAGGACCGCAGAGGGCATGAGTGCAGTTCAGGCGAGACGCTTCACGAGGCTTTCCATCGCGGTGAGCTCGAAGAATGGCGCGGGGCTGTGCGGTTTCCCATTTCGGGAAGGTGGATCAAAGCCTGTGGCTGGGATCTTGGTGTGTGATCCGCCTCAGTTAAGAACTGGTTGTCAGGTTGTCGTCTTCAGTCAAGCGACAGACGGGACTCCGAGGCCTGATAAATGATGTTTCGTTAAGGGGGGAAAAAAGTTTGGGTTCGGAGCTTTCTGATGTTAAAGGTCTGCTTAAGTGCAATTTTTTTTCTAATAACTTTGAAGAGTTCAGACCGAGATTACCAACTCTCCCTTCACTTCTTGAGAAACGTGTCTATAAACATCGCCATGAAGTCAAAGGTCAAGACAAAGACTTCAAGATTGTTCGTGCAAGGACGTGTATAGGTGGATTGCTGTCTGCCAAGACCAACGCTTAGCCTCTTGTGAAGTTCTCCGCTGCTAGTCTCGGCGAGCCTAAACCAAGGATGTGAATAAACCGGAAGCTTTATCGTCTAATGCCTCGTTTTAGCAGTTAACTGGAAAAAATCGTCTGCCATCAGTCCAGTAAGTTGTTCAAGTATCAACCAATTGAAAAACTAGAATTAAATGTTAACATGGACGTAATTATGGACAAACGTGACGTCACCTCTTTCCGCGCACGGTCATATTTATAGACCTGTTTCTCGAGAACACGTTTGGGATTACAATGCCTAGTAACTGAGCTTAAAAATATTCCCTGCCCTAGTAAACCTTTAAAGATTCACGCCGTAATTACTGTTGATTCACACCAACGACAAAAGACTGACATTGTCATGCACTTGAAAAAAAAAAATTCCGAAATATTTCTCTTGTCACGAAATATTTCCCTGGCTGTATACTCGCTTTGTATCAGGTGCTCACGGTATCTGGCAATCTTAACAACTTATATTTGAATATGTGATTACTAGCTTACTGTGTATGGACTCAAAGAAGCCTCGCTGCAAGAAAACAGTTATTTGAGAAAGCCATTTACTACAATTCCCCTCAGGCGTCAGCGCCACACATGGACTCGACATTTACAGGGGCAAATACCGAGTGTCAACAGGTTGCTCTACTGGCATAAACAATCTTCTCGCTTGACATAACACATGACGTCATAGTTCCGGTAGTGAATGACAGGTGTGCAGGCGCGGCCATTGATGCAGTGCGACCCTCGCCAGTCAGCTGACGTCCTCTCGTGGAGGTCGTAAAATTGCGTGAATGAAAAGCGCAGTTCAGGTGCTTGGGGGGAGATCGCATTCACAAAGGGATTTAGCTGCGTGAGCTTTTCTTGTCTGCACGAAATACCAATACTGGATTTTAGAATTTATGCGTGCCGGCCTAAATTGGAAATAAGAGAATTGGAGGAACAAAAAACAAAAAAAAGTTGAAAAAAGTTAAAACTGAAAACAAAAACATTGCCTGGTTTGTGCACCGTAGTTTTTCGTGTGATGGCGTTACATCAAGCGCCTGCGCGCGATGTAGCTTTCTGTCTACCTGCATGCACACACGTGTTATTGTGCATGTGTACATCAGCATAACCTATAGTGAACAGGTATTCCAACTGCCCACTATGGTGCCTCTCATGGTCTGCTTCTTGCTCGAGCAATGTGTGTGACATCTCGCATGCGCGTCACTTCTCTCGGTCTTGATCCAGACAGGCTGCACAAAAGGAGGCTTCACGGGTAGGTCAATGCCATGCACTATCAAACCCAACACCCTGACAAACATGCGACACATGCAAGTCACAGCTCACTGCCCCCTGCAGTCACGTGGGTTACGAAAACTTTCTCACCTCCCCTCTTCCCTTCTTTTTTTTTTCTCTCTCTCTCAAGTGTACAGGTACTCACTCGCACTTTACACGAAATTCTCCGTCAGTGACTAACGGACTGTCCCATAAATGCATAATGAACGACAGCCACAAAAGCCACAAAGGACTGCCCCTGCAAAAAAAAAAAAAAAAGTGACTCGTCTACATTATTGACCAACACGTCACTGGCATCTAAAAAATACCACTAGAGGTCCCCCCTATCTTTCTACCCCCCTTTCAACCGATACCTGCAGTCACGTGACCCACTCACGCGCCAGACGAGCAGATCACGCGCGATTCGGAGGGAGGAGAGCATCCCCGCTCCCCCCTCCAATAAAAAACAAACAAAACAACAACAACAAAAACCACCTGCGTTTGTCGTCGACACGCCGGCCTGGTGACTAGGGCGCAAGCAGGTGGCGAGTTATTTTTAGCCCAGGGGGCACATAAACACGTCGCTGTAGGTCGACGACGTATTACCTGGCGGCGTCCATGTTGGGTGACGTTCGCTAGGAACGTGAGGAATTCGGTCCCACGCAATGAGCCGACAAGACGGTTGAAGGGGCGACCTGCTTATCACCCAGTGGCGACACCTCCACGCATGCCTTGTGCCAATGCTTCATTATAAGCCAGCTTGTCAAGAGCTGCTCTTTTTATTATTGCTATTTTTCCCCCTGAAGCCCAGACCAGGTTGGAATTCTCCACTTCCAATTTATCGCTAGTGTATTGCATTTTGTAAATAAGAGTTGTTGACTAAGGTTGATGTTTAAATGATTTAAGTACTGACTAGAAATTTTGTTATTCTGATTCTGACAAGAAAAACAGAATCCTGCGTGAAAATCATAAAAATGGCAGTTTTGTGACAGAAAGAAGATGAAGAAAAGTTTAATAAGAGGCTAATTAAAGTTTAATAAAGACTTTCAACAAGATGATGTCTACAGACAGCGATGATGTGCTTTATCAGTAACATCCATATCAAAACATATTACAACTATTACTGTGCCAAAGTTAACTTCGTACAATGAAATGCAGTCTGACTATACAGGAATACTTGTTGTACTCAGTGAAAGGTCGGGTGGACGGGTTGTGTACTAGGCGAGGGTTCAGGTCGCCCACTTAGAGGACCTTCCGATGCCGTTCAATGAAAGCAGCGTGGGCGACTTGGCACCGGAAAAGAAAAACCCAGTCCCACGTACAACCTGAACTCAACTTACTTACTTACTACCCACCCCAAACTCAGAGATGTGCATCGGGGATAAGTTTAGGAGTAAATGAAATACCGATATATATATGTAATTAGTTATGCCCCTTTGCAAGGAGAATATGCCTTGGTGTACTTAGGTTCATGTGAAAATGTACATTTGCTTATAGACTGTTGTTGAACACGATGTTTTGTCGTAAATATGCTTGTATTTCCCCCTCCACGAGTCAATGGCATGACAGGACAGTTCCTTAGAGACCGCAGATAGCATTGCCAGCAAGGTGCTGACCAGAATCTTCCTGGAGAGACTGAAGAATGTCCTAGACAAGAGTCTGAGGCAAGAACAGGCATGGTAAATCATGCACAGACCATATTTGGCGACTGGATCGTACACACACACTATTTCATATATTTATATATTTAGCAATACTTGTTTTATGAATGAATAAATCGGGTGTGACTAAATACAACCACGATTCATTTCCTTAGTTTACGACAGTCTCAGTCCAATTTTCAAAACCAGATGTTTCCCTCCTTTTCGTAATCACATGCTCACTAACAGCTCCTTTCTTCGAGCGCAGATGCTATTCCCTGCAGAGGATTCTCCTCCCTGCCAGGGAGGAAGCTTGTTGCAAGCTGTTGACAGCAGTCGTGTTTTGGAATGCCGGGGATCCTAGCTTAGAACCAAAGCCTGTGGTGCGATGGTATGTACATCGTTCCCTAAGGAGCAGATGAGAGGAAATAAGAAGACGGGAAGGTGGGAGTCGGGGGAGAGGTTTTATGTAACATCCCCCCTCCACGATAGATAACCCTGTGTTGTCGGTCCAACTATCCGTGGCGGTTATACTACATTGTCCCGCTAGCTTCGCGGTTGTCCCGATGACGCCCAAGTTCCAGCAACATATGACAGGCGTGTCCGCAGCGACCTCCGACCCCTGTCAGTGGCGACCCCCTGGAAAGCCCGCAAGGGGAGTTAACAAGACAGCCGAGGCAAGCCCGGGGGTAGAAGGGAGAATGCAGTGACTTGGGCACCCAGGCGCGTGCTACACATGGGCAACACGTGCACGTGCCCCTGTAATCGCAACATCAGTCCCACTTCTTTGCCAATGTCGGCACAAACGGATGACAAGTTTGTTTTACCTAATTACTGGTACCCCCACCTTATAAGGTGTTATGTTTGTTGCGGCTTGATTATGGTACCCAAACTAATAAGTTACATAAATATCAGATTTATGTTGCACACTCCTCGATTCCAAAGTGGACTCAATGGACAACATCAGAATACAGATCATAAAGGAAAAACATATGTTCACAGACCAAACGTATCAACAATCATAGAAACACAATAACAGGAATTACCGACCGTATGAACACTCACCCAACCTTTAGGCTCACCTCTCTTTCCCCAACCCCACCCCCCTATGCCCTCCCACCCCTGCACGAGGTTCGAACTCGTTAGAGGGCTTTCGTTCGCACGGCCTGTCACCACCAGCAACGCGGGGAGATAATTTCTCTGGCACCCACACCCGCATGTCGCCACTCGGAGAGAGAAGCACCGGGTGGAGTAGGCCACCCACCATCGACATCTTGCATCCTCATCCTGCAGCTCTGTACTCCTCTCTTTGTCTGTCTGTTCGTGTGGATGGATGGCTATAAGGATGGATGTTAGTAGGAAATCTTGGTCTTCTGACTCCTCTGAGAAATTATTTTTACTCCTATTTACTCCGTGGTTTAAAACTCATACAGCCAAACAAAGCCACAATTTTTGTTGTTGTTGTTGTTGTTGTTGTTGTTTTCGTCTGCATAATTTTTGAGTGAGCATAGACACATTAAATAAAAGTACTGGATCATATCTAAACACTCTAAATATACTATCAGAGTGTAATGCTGGCTGCTTAACCATATAAAACACAGACAACTCTACCTTTTAATGACACATATAACCACCAAGCCTGTATGCTCGTATATATTTTTTTTTTTAAGGTGCAGGGTATGAATGAGATACCCTGACTTGAGGATGGGTTGCACAAGTATTCACAGCACTCGTTTTTTACATAATTATCTCCTTGAAGTCCGCGCACCTTTACAAGTGTGTGTACATGGTTCTGCCACTCGGATGGGCGACAGCCGTGTACCACTCACATCCGGCTCACTGCAGCATCACCCGAAATATTGGAGCAGGAGAAGCAACAAAACGAGAAGAATGATTATTTATATTTAATAGGGCTTATACTAAGTAGTCAGATGCTCCTCATGGGGACTATTTAGCCATTTGGTTCTAAATGTTTTTTTTGATGGTCGTGTGGTGACCATTGTTTGAGTCAGAACTAGCAACCTACTGGAGTCATTCCATCGAATAAATCCCAAACCGGATATCCTATCTCCTAATATTGACATTTTTTTATCCATGTGGTGTTTCTTTATTTCAACTTTGTTATCTTTGTTTGCTTGTGTTTGTTTGTTTGTCTTTCCTTCTTTCTCTCTATCTAAAATCTTCCATAGCTTCCTTTCCGCTAATCTTTGTTTTTCTGCCTTTTTCTTCAGCCATTAGTTCTCTTCTTTGACTATTTCATTGTCTAGACAAAAGTTGGTCTAGGAAAGGGAAATTAAATCTTAAATCCATATTGAAGTGCAGAACAGTTGAGAACATGTTGCAAGAACTATCTTCTATCGCCATCTTCTTCTCGACTTCCGCTTTTTTACTCAACGCTCGAACCTTCCTCGCAATAGAAAGTGTACTCACCTCTGTTACGAGCATATGAGAACCACTTGCAGTCTTAACTGTTACTTATGTGTATATTTCTACCAGATGTTTCGCTTCCCCGCATACTTAGATTATCTGTAAACAATTTTCTCTCTCGCGGGAAAATAATCCCGATGCGGAGGCTGTCTGAGCTCTTGACTAATTTGTGTGGAGAGGGGCAAGAAGTGGGTCACGTCTTGCATGAGATGTCAAAGGTCATGTATGTCATAGTACAAACTGCTGTGAGTTTGCGGGGGAAAGCGGTTCCAGAAATTATTAAAAAATTACCCCTGGGTTCTTCTAGCTGCATGTCAGTCTTATTCCCACGCTCGGAGCTGTCTTAACTAAGATGTTTAGGTTTGCCTGTAAGCAGTCACAATGAGTTGATCTTCTTTCAATCTCTTACATTGAAAAACAGAGGAATAAAAACAAAACAAAACAAAAAAAAGCGAAAGAAAGAAATAAAGAACGAATGATCAAACAAAACTAAGAAGAAATAGAAAAAATGTGAAGAGATTTGATTGCTTTCTGAGTTTGTTACAACAAAAGATTCAGAGATTGAGAATACAGTTGTATTATTAGGAAGTCCTGTATGTTTGGCAATAAGTAATGCCTCTCTCTCTCACACACACAATAAATAAGCCATAAAAGCACGTCAGCTTACAATTGTCGTGAAACAGACGTAAACAGACAAAACAGTCTGGCTGGCTGGCTGGCTGGCTGGTAGGTTTGTTGGTTTTCAGTACTTCCACCTACCGGCGATATTGGGTGTGCAAGTGGGCGAAGGGGAGTAGGTTGGAAGGGAAAGAGGTGATGATGAAGGCAGTTACCAGAGGACTCACAGCACATGCAGGACCAACCACCACCAAGCATCACATCCAGTGAGAAGTTCATCCCGAGACGAGGTTTGACCTTTCGATCTTCGGGAGTAGTGGTAATGTAATAGCAATAAAGATGCTTGAATAGCTCGGAATCCTAGCATGTGGCCTGGCTCTCTGCACCTAACATTAGCAGGCCATGAATATGGAATATCATTGATTGGGAAGAGTGCAAAATAACTGTGTTTTCTCTCTCTCTCGCCAAACACACACCAGTACACACGTCTTCATCGTGAACGACAGAAGGACGCAGCAAGAATGGAGTTACCACAAAATGTATTTCCGAAACAAAAAGTCTTTAACACTCTCTTGGAACTTGGAACAGACTGAATGGTTTGAAATGTTGAATGGAAGTGTTCCATGTTATGGGTCTAACAAAAAAATTATCGCCTGCCAGATCTTTTGGTGCAAACGTCTGGTAGGTTTAAGATAGTGTGGTCTCCCGAGGAAGGAGGATATCACGTGGAGAGTAAGTAAACAGTTCACACATTAAATATAAATATGAAGCTCACAATCTTCATGTATTTAGACGCGCTGAGAAAAAGTCAATCACACTACGAAACGAATAAACATTACTGGTAATTCCAGTCCGCATTGGAACAAACATTACTGGTAATTCCAGTCGCATTGGAACAAACATTACTGGTAATTCCAGTCGCATTGGAACAAACATTACTGGTAATTCCCGCTTCAGTGGTCTCGTGCAGCGTGAGAGATGCTCAGCCATGAAGAGACAGGAAAAGACAAGTGGAGTCTGTCTTTCCTTGTTCTGTTCAAGATGGGAGAAACATTGGACACATTGACAATGTGGATTTTTTTAACTAAACACTTCGTACTTCTCCAGTTGTGGATGTTGTCGTGGTTTTGGTTAATTCTCTGAGTCTGGCATTGTTCGTCTTTGCATTGTCTGGTGCCAGTACAGTGCTAGCAGAATTCTGCTCTGTTTCTACACTGCTCTTTTTTTTTTTTTAATGTCTATCACAATATACATCATTTCCATCCGTTTGTTTGGAACAACCACTTGTGTCAGTGTAAATAATAATAATTAAAAAAATTCAAACATTGCCGTCGTTAACAAACCTTTCACGGCCGACAATCGATGAAGTTTTTGAACAAGGGACACAACCGATGATCCAAGATAAGCGGCCAATAATTCGTAAACAAAAAAAATAAATAAAAAATTATGGCATTCAGTTACTGTTCAGATTAATCTACATTTCACTCAAAAGTAAGAGAGATAGAGAGAGTGTGGGACCAAAAAGAAGGACAGGAGGTAAAACGAACGCCACCCACCCAAAACACACACACACTTTCTCTAATCCGCCCCCCGTTCAGATGCACCGTAGTCTGACTGGTGCCCGCGCGGGTTAACCCAGGATTATCAGTACTAACGTCCGCGCAGCCAGGCAAGTGCACGACAGGTCGCTGAACGCGACTGGTGTTTAGCCGGTTTGTTTTGCTGCGAGCAGGAACACAGTGGGGGGGAGAGGTTTGGGGGGAGGGAGAGAGAGACGGAGCCCCCCGCTTGGCTGCGACTCTTGCCGAGAAGAACTGTGTTATCGACTGCGCCACGTCTATTCAACGACTTCTCGTGGGACCGATCGGTGAGGTCTGAGGCCCCTGGAGAAAGGAGCGAGAGAGGAAGGTGAGGGGTGAGCAGCGGACGTGTGTAGGGCAGACGACGACTCGGGGCCGCGCGACACGGGAGCGCGTGCGGTGTGTTCGCGGGGCAGCCTGCCCGCGCCTTGTCCCCGTGCTAACCGCGTGTGTCTGTGTGTGCAACTGTCGCGGGAGATCGAAACAAGGTCGTCTGCTTGTCTCGGTCTTCGTCTCAAGTGAGTGTTGGGGTCTGCAAATTCTCCGGCAACGAACGAGACCCCCGTGGATTTTTTTTCATCAAGGACAGTTTTTTTATTATCTCTCCAGACATCTATCTACCCAGAGGAAGGTGTTTTCAAGCGGTCGTTGTTTGTGTGTAGATGTGTGTGTGGTAGGGGGTGACGACAGACAATACCAGCCGTGTCAAGATGGATACCGCGCGTGAGAGAGAAACGGCAATGATGAGAGGGATATCCCGCTACAAACAGTGTCAGTCGTGACGGGAGGAGCGGGAGGGGGAGAGAGAGGATCGACACGGCTTCCTCCTGGTGTGGGGCTTGTGGCGGCGGCGCCAGTCGCTGGGTCCCCGAGGCTGTTCCTCCCGACGGCGGGTCCCGCTCCTCATGGCGACAGGGTGGAGCGGGAGGGCGCTGGGTGCAGGTGTGCTGGTACCCATGTGCATGGTGCTCGTCTTCTGGCCCTCGCTCGTCGCTACAGGTGAGACGTTTTAACAAGCCACAAAGGCAGGCTTTAGGTGGTAGTCCTGTGTGAGGTTGTATGTTGTCAGGTGTGTGTGTGTCGGAATGTCGCACCTGATACCGACAGTGTTGCGGCTCTTAGGCCTTTGATCTCTCGCTCCAGCCAAGTCTGGACCTTTGTTGGTCGCTGTTGTACAAATTATATTTCAGGGGAGGGGAACTGTGTCAACGACTAATATACTGAGTTATTTTTGAGCCGGTTCCTCCTAACTGCCGCTGATGGATCCCCAACATTCAAAGCATTTTCTTGTCTGTCTAGTAGGACTTTCAACTGCACACTAAACTGCACTCTGGTGTTTCGTCAACGAAAGCACAGCTTTAGTGTATGGAGACCTGTCGCGAGTCCAATACACTTCATAGATAGCATTGATGTGAATATAACAAAAAAATCACGGTTAAGTGCTCACCATGTTCATCACACAGGCACACAGATTCGTTTGCAGTAAACACGAGGACAATGTGACACACACACTAGTCTACTAATGTTTTCAGAAGAAGAAACTTGTTGAAGGCTTTTCAGCATAAAAGCGCCGAAAATGGTTTACAGAGCTAGAAAACAGTCTAGCCGTATAAATATTTGCATTCAGGTAGGATCTGCTTTGTACACAATAACAAGGTATTGGATGCAGCAGCAAACTACTTGCTTGTCAAGTGTGCCACCCGCATTGCGGCCCTGGTACAGGTCAGAGTGAAGTATTCAATGATTCTCATTTTTGATAGCATTATACAAATGATAATGCCATGTAGGTGGTCTCCCTGACAAACCCCGGTATATACTTCTGGGGTTAACCATAGAGGTCTAAACCCAGGCAACCTGTTGACGCTGGACAAGGAAGGAAGTAGGTGGGATAACATAGGGACGCCATAACATTGAGTGGCTGGATACTGATTGTTAGCAGATTATCAATTTATTGACCTTTGTGCATGTCTTCTTTCTTATGATTGATGTGAGAGGTAAAATTTGACATTAGGAAAATAGCATTTTGTTGGATATTTGCCTGGGATTTAAGTTGATAATGATGTCAGTCCTATCTTCTTCTAATTACTCGATCTTCCACCTGCTAGCTTTAAATAGGAATTGTTTGAAACACACTTATAGAAGATAATGTTTATATGGCTAGCACTTCTGCGGCTTGGATGTTACAATGGGCATATCATGAGTTTTGATTAAGTATGACCATGGGAAAAAAAGAGATTATGTAAGTCAGGTTGAGATAACAATGTGGGTTCAGTACAACTCAATATGTTTTTCCTAACTAGCATACAGTGATCATTGTGCCACATTGTGTGGAAGAATTGAAATATTGTTCTCATGATGATCAGCAGAATGTTGTCGTAGGTCTTCATCCTCAAGCTGTCTACAAAGTGTGATAATGATAATGCAAATAATGTGAGGGTAGAGACCAAGAGTTCCATTATGTAGCTGAGATGACCTATCAGCACCAACAACAGATTTAAACAGTTCTGTAAACACGTCCCGCAGCTGATCGGCTTCTGATGGTGCTTGTGCCTGATGGGATACTACGCAGCAAAAACAGTTCTGGCAAAAAGCAAAACAAAAACACTGAACTATTTTTAAAAAAGCTCATGTATTCCAAATTGTTTGAAGCAACTTTCACAAGAAATTGTCATATTCTGTTTCATCACTAGAAAAAGCACATCTCTGACATTTATCTAGTTTTAATAATACTCTTTTTTTTAAGTGAAGTATGCACCTTTTTTTTCGGAGCACGTTTTCTATCTGAAAACCAAATATTTACTTGCCTTCGGTGAAAATAAAATGTAAGTACATTCTGTTAGCTTGCCCTCATTGTTATTTCCATGTTCGGGTGTATTTAATTTAATCAGTACGGTGACCTTAATTTTATCCCTTGAGATAACTTTAATAGACTGAGTGCACTATGATTCACAATATTAACTCGTAGTTTTTAATCAAATCACGCAAATCTCCACAGCTGAAGAACACAATAGAAATCTCAGAGAAAATAGGCATGTACGTTTTCCGAGAATTAAAAATTCCTGCACAATGTATGCATTACAATCAAATATTTCATTGTAATATTGAAAACAACTGCATAAACAACACTCCACTTAAGTATTTCAATAAAGAGTTTCCTTATATCTGTAGGAAGCTGAAAGCTATGCAGCATTAATTAAGTGGCCAAAAAGTATGAAAGTAGTTGATAAAATTGTTTGCTGCCAGAAAGATTGTAGGTAGCTTCCGTTGTGTGGCCAGGAAATGACTCCAGGAGCTACAGAGAAACTGTTAAACCGTCAGACAATAGATCGGCAACTCTGACACAGTTTTCATGTTCAAAGTTTTACCATAAAATCTGTTAAGAAAAAAAAAATGCTAAGACCAGAGATTATAGCACCCACCATAAATAGGCTTGTCCACATTTGCACGTTTTCACCTTGTGTAATGGCACATTTCTGGTCTGTGCTGGGAGGAGGGAGGACAACATGACACACCTTCACACCCAGGTAGCTCTGACACTAGCCAGTCACAGTGTGATCGGGAACTCTATGGTCTTCCTTCCTCTACCCCTTTATAAATGGGTCTGACAAGCTAACCCTCAATAAGTCATTCAGGGAGTGTTGCATATGCAAGCAATAATAGTAACAATAACAAGCAACAAATAATCTTTCATTATCAGAATAACAATTTTATTTTTACACTCCAAGAATTGTTTATTATTTTGTGTTCTAAATGTTATGAAAATGGACCCTGTCGGACTTGTTTACCTACAGACATCACAGGTATCCTCTAGCTGGAGGAGAGAGCGTTCATGCATGAACGACCCCCAGATCTTACCTCAGTCAGATCACAACACGCCAGTATGAGGAGGAGGAGGGAATTTTGTTGGGGGCGGGGTATTTATACATCCATACATTATGTCCACGTGATCCAGGGGGGTCCGCCACCAAGGCCGGCAACCTAGCGGCGACTTCCTCTTGTCGCGGTGTTTGAAGCAGGCAGGATCTTTGCTCTACTTACCTCGGAGAAAGTTCGAGTAGGTCATGATGGATTAAATTCTTTTATTTATTTATTTTTTTAGGGGTAGTGGGGGTGGAAGCGGGAGTGCTAGGTATTGAAACTCAGCGCGCTGAGGCCTGGTGTTTTTGAGGGGCTGGGTCTGTAAGTTCGGGGCATAGTTCACCCTTCATTGATGGTTGCACCTGTAGTGAATCGAAACCTCCGGGCGTATCTAAACGTATGGGTATAGTCTGCGCATGCGCATGAAGCGAAACTTCACTACCGCCTGGTAGTTTTACTTGAAATAAAAGTAAAGGATGAAACATTACAGGACATACTAAATAAAATGGCATTGCAAAAGCAAAATTATACAACTCTTAATATGCTTTGATCTGGTTTTTGATAAATAAACATCCGATGGATTAGTAAATATTTTCTTGGGTTTATTTTATCAAAAACCAGCTCAAAGCATATTGTGAGTTGCATAATTTTGCTTTTGCAATGCCATTTTATTTCGTAATGTTTTGTAATGCTTCATCCTTTACTTTTATTTCAAGTAAACTACGAGGCGGTAGTGAAGTTTCGCTTCGTGCGCATGCGCAGACTATACCCATACGTTTAGATACGCCCGGAGGTTTCGATTCGCTACACACCTTCATTGATGTCGTTGGGTACGACGACAACGACAACGGATGGTGTCCTCGCCAGCAGGGGACACGCACCGTGCGGTTGTGTCGTACGCTTGAGCGCTGATGACATCGTACAAAGCTTCCCCCAGTTTCTCCCGACCCACCCCTTTCCCCCCCGACCCACCCCTTTCCCCTGTGGTGCTGTGGAATTCTTCTTTCAAACATCTTGCGACATTTTCTTCTTCCAGCACCAGTTCCAGCTACACACATACATTCACGGACACAGACGATCTCTCTCTGTCATCACACACCGTGATCATCATCTTCCACATCAGATTCGTCGTGGTGGAGTTTATTAGGTCCACCTTCCTCCGCCGTCCTCGCTGTATCGAAATCACAGCTAGGTGAAATCATTTTGCAGTTCAGTAAAACAAACATTCATGGTACTTCCAGCCCCAGACACAGCAGGATCGAACTTGTCTTTTTTTTTTCACTCTCTATCTTCTTCGTCTTTTGCCTCATCTCTAGTCAGGATGTTGCCAAAATCTGAGCAGTGTTCGTCTGAGGACATTTCTTAATCGGACAAACGTGGAATAACTTTCGACCAAGTTTAGCAGAAATTTTACATGATGGTTAAATTAAAGAAAAAAGCTATGCCAAACTTGAACACAGTTTCGTCCATATTTGTTAAGGTTAAGAAAGACGATAAAGCTGGATGGACAGATCTTTGTGGTTGGACCTTGTTTGTAGTCTCAGCTGATTGACTGGACACTGATGTAGCGTGCATTTGGAGTCTGATCTCAACCTGTCTTCTCTTTCTTTCTCTCTCTCTCCCGCGCAAACAAAAAACACTATACAGTTCGGTTTAGCAACAGAAAATGTCCGTCTGTGGTTGAAGCGATATGTAGCGACTGTCCAAAGTCTTTGTTTAAGAAGTGTTGTCTCCATCTGTGCTTGACAAAGGTTTGCCTCGTGTAATAGCATCCATCTGCTTCATCTACTTCCTTTCTCCGACAGTTTTTCGGTTTTTTTTTTCACTGTGAGCAGATAGTCATTGAAGCAGACCTGTGGATCTCTTGCTCCAAGGTGATGCTCCAGTTCTTGCCGACTCTGGTTCTAATCGCTGGCAGAGAGGGTTTGAGTGCAGACAGGGTGACGATGGCGGCGGCGGGCTCTCCACATCGTCGATCCCATCTTTGTAGTTAAAACCATCGCCGCTGGGAGTTGATAGGCAAACTGAGCCCCTGTTGGGCCGCCAGATGTACCCGCTACATCCTCTCTTTCTCTCGAACCCAGGTGGATCTCACCGAGTGCAAGCGTTGCATGTAAGGTTGTAAGGTTGCATGGGGACACGGTCTTGGATGTACCCGGATGTGATGCCAGGAATGCTCGGTCTGATTTCCACTCCTAGGCCATGGGGAGACTATCCTCCGCAGTCTGGCGCCGCACACTAGGGGAGCTGACTCGCATAATGTTGACATTCCCCTGTGTAGTTCTTCATCTGACGATTCAGGCTTGGGTTCGAGGCCGATGTTGTCTAAAGCTGCAGATCACCACAGAGTATATATTTTTGTATAAGGTTTTTCACATTTATGTAGGTCTTTTCGCATTATCTTTATTTCGCAGAATGTTTACCCTCATAATCTGTCATCACTAATATTATATTTGTCCATAATGTGTACCTGGTAACAGGGCTCGTTCTTATTAAATACAACTGATCTTAATTTTATGTGCCTCGCCGTCTTTATAAATCAGTCTGCAAGGTTTGTTTTTTTTATTTGTAGGTAAGATGTTTAGATGCTTAATAACTGGCTACTTAAAGACGATGTAGCATGTATCTATCCTATAGAAAATATCAGATTATCTTAAAATAAATGTTGAAGGTATTCAGATGATTATTGACACGACAACAAAGTACCTACCAATGTAAGGATTGATTTTGTGTAAACAGTAAAAATAGAAAGATGCGCAGAAAGAAAGAAATGAAGAGGCGTACATAGTTTATTCCAGAAGTAAGCTTAAAAACCTATAAGCTGACCTACGACCGAGGTGCTAATGAAGGCCTCATGTAATTATGTTTAGAACAACTGACCTGCAACTGACCACAGACTAGCCTGTAACTTACTAACAACTAAGCACAAACTGACCTGCTGACCTATAACTGAACACAAACAACCTGTGCAAGTGACCCCAAGTTGACCTGCAGCTGACCACCAACACGGTTTCTGTTTCTTCCAGAGCTGCGACTGACGACGGCGCCGCGCAACCAGACGGTGATGAACAACAAGCGGCTGCGGCTGCCGTGCCGGGCCCAGGGTAGCGAGCAGCCGGTGCGCGTGCAGTGGTACCATGACAACAAGCCCATGTACAAGCAGGGCCGGAACTACCGCATCTCCGAGCGGACCGGCACGCTCCGCTTCACCGAGGTGCAGGTCGTGGACCGCGGCATCTACAGGTGCAAGGTGTGGAACGACTTCGAAGAGGTGTACTCGGACCCTGTCCAGCTGAGTGTCCATGGTAAGATACCTTGTGTGATGCAGTCCTGAGTGAGTAGGGGGAGGTCCTTATCCTCCCTGTCCCCCCCACCACCACCACCACCTCCAACACTTGTTGCAGTTTAAGCTGCTGTAGTACTGGACTGGACAAGGGGCTTCGTTTCCAGACATTGTAGGTTGGAAGCTTAACGTGAGTTTTTATTTGTGAGACTGTAAAACCTTTTATGTGAATTTCCTTTTAAGCAGGAGGGTCTATGCAATGCTTAGGGTAGGGCTTCTGTGAAACAGGTAATTAAAATTAAGTGACATCGACCTTTACCAGCGATTAAAGTAAAGGATCCGATACTAGTGGCTGTAGGGCAGCACACTGGAAGTGGCTCACCGTTTCTAGATCGCGGCATGTAAAAGGCTTGTCGTCACCTTTGGCTGCCTTTTACTTCCCCTGAAAAAAAATTCGGTACTATCTGCTTGGGTACAGGCCCAGGGAAGGTTTGAACCAGCGATCTTCCCTCTAAAGTCGCGCACGTTCCTAAGGACAGAGATACACATGTTTGGTAAACTTTTTCATTACCTTGAGTATGTTTAGTCATTTCTGTTTCTGGTACTTTTTCTAACACTTACAACCGATCAGTTGAAATTTGAAAGTGACATTATTGTTGGTCAATCCTTGAGTTTTTTGTTTCAAACAAACAAACACATTTTTGTACACGCGATCCAGCGAGAAGGAGAGATAGTAGAAGAACGGGGGCCTTATTTTAGACTTTTGCACGTGCAGTATACCTGACTCGTCAGTCACTCGATGCGTGTCGCAGTTGCAGTCGCAGTCGTTGTTCCTTGGTTCTGATGCCTCTTTGAATGTTGTTTGCTTACAATAACACTGCTTGCCGGAGCAGTTATATCCATCGATGTCTTCAGCTTGGTGAAGCGTTTTGTTCATTAATTGAAAAGTGCATACACTATGCACGTGCCTTCCGTGGAGGTAGGAATCTTTCAGATAATCGTGTAAACACGCTTCTCGCCCCCTCACCCCCAACAAAGGGGGGACACAAAGTGATTGGTTGTACAGACAACTAGCGCCCTCTGTTCTTGTGTCCTTAAAACAGAACATTACAGACTGTAAGACCCAATGTTGCAGATGATCAGCTGTACATCGATAACAGCAGAGGGTGAGCTGTACAACAACAACAACAGCTGTAGGGAAGAAGCGCAGTGACATCGAGCGGTGACGAGTGTTGCTATAAGGGGAAGTAAAGAGTTGCTCAGTGGAGACACAAAACATTTGTGATGTTTGTCACGGATAAAGTTTCTCAGGTGCAGACAATACCGACGATGAATGACCTGCTGTAGCATTGATGTAACGATAATGATGATCAGTAGTAAGTCTAGTTGTAATTCTTAGCACGAGCTCCAGAGAAGGCACGTGCGCTTTTCCACTGAAATGGTTATCAGACTATTAATAATTACCAAGCGATTTACGCTCTCCATCCTTACTCCTGATTTTTCTCTGTGTCTTTTGTTTGTCTTTTATTACTTGTCTGCAAATTTGTTTCTCCTTCTGTCCGTGTTTCTGAGTCTTAAGCGCTGAGTGAATGCTCATTCGCGAGAGTGATTATGCGCTATATAAATCACACATTTATTATTATTATTAATAATATTATTACTATTATTATCATCATTATTAAGAAGGTGTAATTTTTTTTTACATCAGCTGTGATATTTCAGAGGAGGAAAGCACAAACAGATTTTCGTGTTTTTCTTTTAATTTATTTGTTGTTCCGAGCGTGAGCTTACTCGCTAGTTTGGCAATGCACGGTGCGATGACCACTGACGGAAGTTATAAAGGTGTTGAGCCTGCACCGTGTGTGATGATAGAACAGACACTCATCATTGTGGTTGTCTGAAGGCCAAGATAGTTTCTAGGTGTACAGGTGGACCTGTCTGTCTGCCAACACCAACACTTAGCCTCTTGCGAAGTGATCCGCGAGCCTAAACAAAGAATGTGACTAAACCGGAAGCTTTGTAGTCTCATGCCTCGTTTTAGCAGTTAACTGGAAAAAAAATCGTCTGCCAGCAGTCCAGTAATACAAGTTCGTGGTTTGGCTGAAGGATTGCCCTGCCTCACACTGCACATGCAGAATGATTTACACAAGACAAGAGACTGCCCTCTTCAGTTCGTACTACTTGTCACCCTGTTTATAAAACTTCACCTGCAAAACTGTGACAAGAAATACTTCAAAAAAAATTTTTTCTAAAAAAAAGAGCATTTACTAGGGGAGAGGTCGAGGGCCCAGTCTTCGCCCCTTCGCTCGGTAGCTGACGGCTGATAACATTATGGCGCCGCCTACCTTGTTTTTATGGCGGCATGGGTTGTCACCCATGAATAACCTTGTCGACATTGTTTGCCAGGGCCCTCTTAACCTGCTGGTACTCGAGGAATGAAGGGAATGTGCGGTGCGTGTTGGGGTGGAGTGCAGTATTTAGGGATACCCGTAAATAGATCTGCATTTCGCCTCACTTGAAATTCTTTCTACCTTATGATAGCAGTGGTGATAATATTCTTTGAAACCTCGTCAAGTATGTTGTATAGTGACCTACTTACCTGCTTGATAACTGCCCGCATTGTTATGCCACTTGACTTTCTCGGTTTAACGGAATAACGGTGTTAAGCGGATAATATGCGTTAGTAGTCAGAGCAGTTTTCTGTCTTTGTATAGGGAGAAACCATGTCAGAGAGAAAGAAGGATGATACTTTGTTGGATATATTATGTAGACTAATAACATGTTTGAGAAAACTAAAGACAATTGATCTGTCAGTGACTAGTGTGGGAATGATACGCTGGATATAGTGATGGCATGTCTAACAAACTGGTTGGTTGGTTGGTTGTTTGGTTGGTTTGCCAGGTAAGTGCTTCCACGTTGAGGTGATTTCGCACTATGAGGTGAGAGGGAGTTGGAGGAAACCGGAATACCCGGAAATAAACCCAGTCGGCAAGCCCTTTAAACAGGTGTCACATGCAGTGTCCCGAGAGGAGATTTGAACCGAGGGCCTCTCACTGCTGTGCGCAGACAAGCGAGCGTTGTAACCACTACACTACCGGATGCCCGTGTCTGACAAACCTAAAGGCATTCAGGGTAGAATCAGCCGATGTTTCATCATCGTTCTCACGTGTTTGAGCACAGTGAGCAGATGCTGAATGGTCGTGGTAGTAAAGTGCCTCCGCCTGGCGGTGATTTCGCTAGATGTGTCGGAGACAAGAATGAGGGAGGGAGCGTGGGAGAGCAAAGCAGAAAACTCGTGAATCAGAGAGCCCAGTGAACCGATATCACGACAATGTTGCTGCTACTGCTTATGGTGGTGGTGGTGGTGATGGTGGTGGTCCTGGTGGTGTGGTGGTGGTGGTACGGGAGAAGGAGATATTGGTTCTTGATTCTCTGTGTGTGTGTGAAAGAGAGACGAAAGGAAAAGATAGGAAGGTAGCATGTGTGCATGTCACGTGCTTGTGTGTGGGGTGTTTGGGATGACATATCATATCAGTCGCCATCTCTACAAACAAGATGGCCACAAGACACTTTGACAACACCTGACAAAGAGATTGCACGAGCAAACGTCCGACCGCCATGCGAGCCGCCTTCACAAGCGCGCGGGACAAGCACATCTCAAACATCAGCGGAGAGGTATTTACCTCCTACGAAACGAAAAACCGACACGGATTTTTTTTTAAAGGGACCCCAGAGGTTAAACCGTGATCATTTTACTACTTCACTAGGCCACTAAGTGTTTAGGCTGACTGTTGTCTGCTTGAGATAGATCTCCCCCTCCCCCTCCCCACCTACTCACACTACCTTCCTCGCCCTGCCATCTGCCTCGATTTATTTTGTTGGCTTGACGGGGAGGCGAGGGGGATTGCGAGGATATGGTAACTAGGCAGGGTGTTCTGTACTGTTTTATTGTTAGGTGTGTAAATACAGTTCCTATTCTTGTCTCTCTTCTCTTGTACTCGCACTTTGTGTGTGAGAGAGAGGCTGTATGGATACTTGACGGGCGCTTATGGGTCCTGAAGCTGCATTCCTTTTTTATTTTGTATCACCTAATTTTCTCACGTTTATTTTAGGGACAGGCATACCTGTAACGGTGAAATAGGTGGCTTCTTCATAAAGTACAAACATGCCATGTATGCATTTTTTAAAATTCCAGCGCGAAACACTAGTAAACCACATTGCGGAACGTGTTTGTGATGTTTCCATGGCGACGTTATATGAAACGGAAAGGAGGAAAACTTTTCTTATACAGTGGAACCTCGGTTAGCGAACGCCTCGGATAGCGAATATTTCGGTTAACGAACAAAAATTTCGTTAAAAATTTGTCTCGGATAGCTTTCGGAAAATGTCATCATTCGCGCTCGATGTGAAATCAAAGTATGCTAAACGAAGTCACCCCTGATTTTATAATGTCGCCTATGTTGTTCAACAGGGGCTTTGTTTCGGATAACGGGATAACGAACAGCTTAGAACGGATTAAGTTCGTTAACCGAGGTTCCACTGTATATAAAATAACTGTCTTTGAAAGACAGAGTGACCCTCAATCAAGGTTTTTCCCGCTATATTTTGTTAGTGATTAACCTGTCCTTTGACATTTAATCTTATTGTCCTCCTGTTTTTCTTATTGTATTGCGGCATGACACGAGGTGAGTGTATGTTTAGATGACTATTTGCCTTACAGTAATGGCTCTGGTGACACTTCTGAGAAAGAACAATGAAATGATTTTTAAGATTGTATAAGAAAATATTGTCGATTATTTAGAATGAAATTGTTCTACTTCAGAAGCAAGACAAAGAATCCACAAAAAATGATTTAAAGTGGGAAACACGTCTAGATGTCCAGTAATAATGTTAGTGTTCAAACCCCACATGCGAACATTCATTGTAGTGTTTATGGTTCAATCTCCAGGAACATTGAAAGTGTTTACAAAACATTAGGTGCTGTATCCATAGTCCAGCTGAATTACTTACAAGGCAGAGGGAGAGGAAGTGGGGTGGGAAGGGTTTGTGGAGACAGAGAGAGAGATGTCGCCGATGACTATGACCTCACAGGCAAATGTTCCTTTTACACACCGGCGAACTGTGATTGCATTTCGGGATATGAATTAACAAGATAACGGAGTTGAGTTTCCCACGCTCCTGACATTTCCCTTTCCTGATTTCTGTTTCAGCGGAGGCGGAGATCATCAGCAACCCACAGCGATACATGTGGGAAACATTCGGCTTGTTGGCCACCCTAACTTGTGAAGCAGCGGGCATTCCCCTTCCATCCATACAGTGGCGAATTAACGGCACCTCGGTTAGTTGAATCGGAGTTTTTTTTCTCTTACATTTTCTTCTTCCCCTTTCTTTGGCTACACGTTTTCTCTTGTGATGGAAATCTGTTGCTTATTTATTGTCTGCTTTTTAGTTACTTTAGTGATGTCATTACATTTTAATGTTTTATCAATGTTGAATGCCTTGTTAGATACAGGATTCTACCTGTTGAGTATTTTTTTTTCAGACGTTTTTAATTTTCATATTTGCCAAAAATGAATTAGGGTTAGGGTGACTGCCCATAATTCCGCTAACTCGTTTAACGGAATCGTTAAACACATTGCAATTAAAAAAATATACTGCACAATAAGTAAACAAGCCTTGTGGATAATAACCCATTAACAAATAAAAAATCCAATTTTCTTCATAATTGATGTTAACAGTGTTCTGAAACACAAATCACGCTTTTGTGTGTGGGGGTGGGGAGGAGGGGGGATTTAGTAAATAAATATATTGTTGGGTTTGACAGAGAGCAAGGATCAGCAAATAAATGTATTTTTGGGTTTGACAGCGAGAAAAGATCGGCAAATAAATATATTCTTGGGTACGACAGAGAGCAAGAACTCTCATGTTACTGGGGGCTTAGCATTATAAGGGAGGTAACCTTTGTAAACAATAGGCAAAAGCTGGTTATTTCCCTTGTATCACTCCTTAGGTTGGGGTTAGTGTTTAACGCCGTGTCAGCACCGAAGGTCGTCTCGTCGAGTGGTGGTGGTTGTGGGGGTGGGTTGGTGGTGGTGGTGGTAGATTAGGGAGTTTTGTAGTGGGTCAGCGTCGCAAACTTTTATCCTATGACCACTTCAGTCAACATATTTTCTTTACAGGTAACAGCACAAGATTTTCTTCTGTATGGGATTGACAAGATAGTGGATAAGGAAACAAGCCCAGTAACACGGCGATCAGTTATATTCGTCAACGCCACCGTGTCTGCAGAGTTTGAGTGTGAAGCGGTCAACAAACATATCGAGGGAACTACAGCTGTGACAAAGAAGACTTACCTCTATGTTAAACCACCCAATGGTGAGCACCAGCTCAGCTGTTTGCTTTCTTTTTTGACAATTATAAATTGTTAACTGCTTTATATACCTATTGTTATGAAACTGTTACAAAATTAGAGCATGTCTTTATTGAGTGATGTTCATTATTTGTATATAGAAAATTAGAGCATGTCTTTATTGTTATTGTGTATTCTGTTCTTGGAATTACATTTCTCCAGGTTTAGGGAGAATATATGTTGATGGTGGTGGTAGTGACAACATACGCTGATACTCAGGACAAACAATAATGCTTTCAGGTAGCTTTTTAAAAAGTGCACAGAATGCTTCAACTAAGGCAGTTTGACAGCTGTTGCCGCTGTTAGTACATAATGACATCCTTATTCTTTGTACTGGTTGAATCCTTTTAAAAAGTACTATACTTTATTATTTATTTCCACTGGATGTAGGTGTTGTATGTGTGAAAAAAGTACATGAAGGTTAAATCTTCTTAATGAAAAAGATGAAAAAGTTATATTAATGTTGGGTACATTTGTATTCTTCCTGATTCTTAAAGAAATAATAATTAATCATTGTAAAAGTAAGCACCAGTTTTTTTTTTAATTATTTAGTCGTTTCTCCAACTTTTATCTGTTGCATTCAGTGTTGAGGTCCCTTGCCAAATGCTACATTGAGAAACCGCAGAATTGTTCTGCTGAAATCAGATGTTGAGTGCAAACATTCTGAGCTGTGATATTGCTCTTCCCCATTCTAACCTTTTCTTTTATTTTGTTTTCTCATCTTTTTGTCTCTAAAATAACAACAGGCAGGGTTGCACGCTATCACAACAGTCTCCCCAGCTGTGCCATTTGGCTATAAAAAGTCTGCAGGCCACACACACTCAGTTCGGTGAGAAGGAAGTAGGAGTTCATGTTCGAAAACTCTTGAAAGGTTTCTTTTTTCTTATTAAGAGATTACATTCCTTCATCCTTCAGCAGGCTCCTTTGAGTGGCCATGGGGATTACTTTGTGTATGATCTCGACAATCATAATGAACACTTTGTGAATGATTGTGAAAATAGGGTTTTTAGTTGTTCATAAATATCTTATCATAATCATCTCACACTCATCGTCTTTTATGAGAGTACAAAATCGTTTCTGATCATAGCGTGGTAGTGACTGTAAACAAGTTTGACATGTCTACGAGAGATAAACACAAACACTACTTTCCGCGCGAGATTCAAAAAGAAGAGGGTGCCGCACGCGAGTTCTATCTTCTAAAGGATAAATGGTAAAAGGGGCTTAAATTTCCCAAGGGAGGATAGAAAGAGCTCTTTATCCGGCAGTCCCAGCCAAGTCGGAGACTGTGGAGCGAGGGGAGAGTCGCTCCAGTCGCGGTGGGAAGGGCGGACCATTTCAAACGCTTCTCAACTATGGCGACACTCCACAAATCAGTCGGCGATGCTGCTTGATGCTTGGTCCGCTCCATCTTCTACACCAGGATAGTTCCCTTAATGTCTTGTGTCACACCTTGGGAAAGATACCCTCCGTCTGATGAACGCTTTCCTGTAACGCGCTCCTCGCCACCCGACTGGCTGGTAGGGGGAGAGGGGAGGCTTATTCAGGAAGCTGGTTGTGTTTGAAGATTTCTTGCTGGGAAATCCATCTGAGCCAGTCTCAGACCAGCAGGACACACGCTAGGCACTTGTGGTGTGACTGCTGCACCCAGTCATCGCGGCTGACAAGGTTTCTTTGATCTCGTCACAACTCTCGTCACGAACATTAGGCGTGACCCCGGCGCCGCGCTGATGGTGCGCAGAAAGCGGTTAGAAAAAAAATTAAAATTAAAATGTCTTCCGGCATCACCGCCAGAACACCCTTTCCACTAACGACATACAGGCCGACCATTTTTCTAGAACCTTGTATGTTATCAGTAATGCCTTGCTGTGCTCCATCGACTTAAGTTGTTCTTAAACGGTCTTGACGACAGTTATAGAAGGAAGCTTGGTCAAGATCGTCCATATCTGCAGTTTAAGAACCTTAACCGGACTCATACGATTTAATGTGATTTTTGTCATTTGTTTTGTGACTGTCAAGTAAACATTTGCTTAATATGTCACACATTATGTGCCGATAACGAAGGTCTTTAGTTGCTCGGGGAAGACAGACCGAGGCAGGGCTGCACGGACAACAGAAACTTTTCTGCAGAAAGAGTGAGCAAAGAGTTCAGGGAACTGATCCCAAGTTTGTTCGCGAGAAAACTGCTCATTAATTCGCAATATTGCGTGAGTGAGAGGTCCTTTTTACACACTTAGCAGATTTCTCTGGCAGTCTGGCGAGGACATTTCACCCGTCTAACCCGACCATGGGATTCTTATCATCCAACTCAGCGTGGTGCGCAAGCTGGGGTCATGGAGGGGTCAAACGAGTTTGGGGGAGGAGGAGAAGGCAACCACAGCGGCATTTGGTAAATAACGGGCAAAACGAGGTTATTGAAATGGTTTGGGAACAGGGAGCTGTGTGTTGTGGTGGTGCAAGATAAACGGACAGAGTTTGCTGGGGTATATTGCTGCTTTATCTTGATCGCGCCTGTGGGCTCCTCTAGGAGAGATGAATGGCTGTGGCTGCATCAGACGGTGTGTCGGTTGTTAGAGAAGTTATGAAAAAGTCGATGGATGAGTAAAGTTGTTTGCTTACCTGTTGTGTGTGTATTTTGGTATTATTGTCAAAGCTAAAAGCCCTTTTTTTTACCTCGGGTGAGAGCCCAGGGGTCTTCTCTGTACGGGATTGACCTTATGACAGTAAAGATATGCGGGTATGGGGCAACCAGTCTTCGTATCTTTTACTAGTGTCCAAAATATTCCGGTCACCAAGAAGAAAGTGCTTGCAAAAAGTTATGCTTCCACTGCACAGATCGTGAGAGTGAGGAACTGCTTTAATTGGTTATACTCACCCTCAGATACTCCAGTCACGTGATGGACAGAGCCAGGGATAGACGCAAGCGACTAACGAGAATGAGTGAATCAGGAGAAATTAGTGACTATAGGTACATACCATCAGAGGGACTGGAGGGGGAGTAGGGAAGGTGGATCCTTGGCCCCTTTCCTTATCTTTACAAAACCTAATTTGACATGAACGGAGGTGAAGAAAAACTTATTTCAGTGTATAACTGGATCCATTCACACTTGACAGAGTTTGGATTACCCATCGTAAGAAGTTTCTGTAAAGTTCCTTTGGCATCGTAAGGCAAATATTTTGCTCATTAAATTTAGAAACCATGGGGCGCCATGCGGTCAGGGTGTATTATAAGGAGGGTTCTATGTTCTGGCAAAGAAGAAGGGCTGTTGTCACGTGAGCTGATGCAACCCTAAATTTCTTGTGAGGCTGGTCAGAGGATTGACTGTCTCCATCTTACCACAGCTAGCCGTTATCATTTCTCCCCGATTACTGTTGTTTACGGTTTCTTGTAGCTTATATAACAATAGCTTGTTGTGATATAAACACTCACATACACACAAAAAGCACAAACACGAATGCATTCACTTATGTACACACGACTCACTGATTCGCGCGCGCACTTTTCGGTCTCTCTCTACTCTTTTTATTTCTCCATTCTCTCTCTTTTCTCTCTCTCTTATATATACACATACGCAGACATATATATGAACTGACAGGTGACTGTACACACATCATATACAAAAAGTTAGTTTATATACTGTGCAATGTAAACTGTGCTCTCGTGCTTTGATGCGAAATATCAGTTTACATCGCGCATTGTAAGCTGCGCGTGCATTTTGCTTTGATACAGAACTTTGTTTACAGGCTGTGTTTTGTAAACTATGCGCACGCTCTGTCCTGATACAAAGCGTTAAGTCACGTGGTGTGATGCAAGCTGTGAACACAGTCTGTCCTGATACAAAACGTGAAGTCACGTGGTTTGTTGTAAGCTATGAACATTGTCCTGATACAAAGCGTTAAGTCACGTGGTGTGTTGTGA
Organism: Pomacea canaliculata; assembly: GCF_003073045.1. NCBI lineage: Eukaryota > Metazoa > Mollusca > Gastropoda > Architaenioglossa > Ampullariidae > Pomacea > Pomacea canaliculata. The sequence continues at coordinate 9,107,429 of NC_037599.1, forward strand.
GCTGTGAGCACTGTCTGTCCTGATACAAAACGGGAAGTCACGTGGGGTGCTGTAAGCTGTGCGCACGCTCTCGCCCTCACCAGGGGGCAGCAGAGAAGAGTGTTGACAGTCAACAGGAAGAGAGTTTTCAACTGAGGAATGCCATTGACAGTCAGCAGGAAGCCTATCGCTGCAAGCATCGCGGTTAGCGGTCTGCGCACAGTTCTCTGACAGGAAGCAGCCCTCGCCTGTACCTTACAACAGCCTCTCACTGCGCTGTGATGTATGATGTGCTGAAGGCTTGTTTCTCTCAAACCTTAATTACCATTGCAAAGAAACCGTTTGAGAAGAGAAATACTAATAACACAGCTGCCTCAGCTTAAGTGTTAGCACGATTTAAATAAAAAAAAATCCCCCAAAATTCCAAAATGCATTTCAATTTTAATTAATTTTATTTTAAATATAATTGTTACTGAGTACGCCCATAAAATATGTACTGCTCTAAGATGAGGAAATGTCAACCAAAATTTATCACCTGCGAATTAATAACTAAATAATCAAAGCAGGTTTCTCAAAATCTTTGAACTTACTGATTTCGGAATATTGCACGGGTTAGGGTGACTGAGGGTAGGTTGGTTGGTGATTTGGGAACATTTTTCTAGAAGTGATTTCGTGGTAGGGAAGGGATGTTATGATCACGTGGTCAGAAATGTAATTCTGCACCAACAGCAACATACATGCAGTCTGGCACTGGCGGGACAAAACTGAATTTACACTAAATCTTTTACATTCTTTTACAAAACTCACCTTTTTGTTTTCTTCCAGCTGAAAAAAAAATGACACTTGGCCAGATAAGACTAACATGAGGGTAGAAGGGTGCCACAGGTCGTGTTGCCGCTAAGGATAATTTCTTTGAGCAGAATGACAAATAATGGAAATGTTAGAGGGCGCTGCTTTCATTCGTAAACATTGGCTTATTTTACTGTGGAAGGGGAGTGAAAGCAGTGAAAGCAGCCAAAAGGTTTTAGCAGCCGCCATGACAAGACCTAGAGACGATGAAGGGGAGCAGACGACTGTGGTGCTACTTAGCTGCTCGAGCGCCTGCTTTTGTCATTAAGAGCAGGAGACTCGTCGACATCGTCGTCACCATCAACATCAGGACAGGTGCTTGTCCAGGATGGTGTTGAGATTGGCCAGTTTTAGTGTTACACCTGACAACAGATAAGGAAATAAATATACGGTTTGGTGATATTTTTCTTCGATGTTTTTGAGGTTCTGCAGCTCTCAGATCGTGTTTTAAAAAAATTAAAAAGACAACTTTTTTGCGGCGGGTAGAATAAATATAAGTGCTTTATATTGCATTATTGTGTATCTGTATGTTACATTTAAATTATATTGCACTTGTATGTCGGTTAATAAATTAAACAGCGGGTTTTTCCAGAAACAAAAATCACTGCCATTTAAACATCCTGCATCAACCTGTTGTACGAGTGTCTTTTTCGACATCATTTTTTTTTTAAATAATCTGAATGTAATAGGGAATGATTATGAATTTTTGTCGACTGCTTTTCATTTCTAGCCGGTTGTATATAAATATCAGTACACTTTGGCTGTTTTGAGTCCTATTGGGGTTGGCACACAAGATTATCAGTAATTCTTATTCAAGTGCACGCGAACTCTGTCTTATGAAGGGAATCACGCATGGAACTTGCCGTTTACCCGATATTTGAATCAGCTTGCTGAATATCAAAGGATTTTTGCCTTTTTTGTTTTTCTTTGTAAACTACCACTGCAATCGTGCTCAGCGGAATGTAGCAGGTGCAGCGCCCTCGCCCCTCCGTATGTTCCCCCGGTCTCCGGCAGCTGTCCGCCGCTGTACATGGCGCATGCATGAACCGGCAAAACGGAAAGAAAAAGAACTTTCCCACCTACCCTCGCAAAAAAACCCCAAAGAACCTGCCGCTCCTCGTAGATTATTTTTAAGATGGCGTAGTAATAATATGCATACTAGGCTACACGAATGTCGGGTCTGCGAAATCTTTTAATTTTCTGAGCCGTTTCGGTGAAAGAGAGTTTTTTTTTTTTTTTTGTCGGGGTAGGGAAGTGGTGTAAAAAACAGATTTTTTCTATCCGTTTAAAAATATAAATTAACAGCGAGAATATAATAACTTCTAACACTCCAGCTGCTAATGCACGCCTTTGATCATTCATTAATTAATTAAGCAAGTCTTTTAAATTAGCGAGCGCACACGTGTGGCAAAAAATACATGTTGCAGGAAGTGGGGAGGGGTGGGGATAGGAGGGAGAGGAAGAGGTAAGGAGGTTAATAAGTATACAACAGTGACGTCAGCAGCTTATTGCTCCTTTCTTCTTCTTTTAGGTTCTGTTGTTATTATTATTATTAATGTTTTTATTTTTTAAGTTGTGCATTTTCACTGGGTGTAATATTTGCACTCTCTGTGCCCTCTGACCGAGGTCCGCCGCTCGATCATATGAGTGTGGTTGTTGTTCACGAGTCGGTTCACGAGATCGTCGCTGTTACTTCTGAACCACTCGCTACTGAAGCTATGATGGCTAGGGTCACGTGGCACGGCAAACAACAACAACAACAACAACAACAAAACAACAACAGCAAACAAACCCACAAACACGATTGGTGCGATGTAGAAGGCACTTCCGGTTTTGTTTGCACACGCGCAATGACTAACATTCCTAACAACAGTTTGTCTTTATAAAAGAAACACTTTTTTCTACAGAACTGATTTCTGTAAGACTTCTTTAAAAGAAGAGGTTTATTCACTTTGTGGTGTATATCTATTCTATTCATGTGTAACATTTGATAGACATACAATAATGTTGCTATATACTGGACGGCCCTTTGCCGCTTGCCAAGTAGTTGACCTGCTTGGGACTCGTTCCTGCGTGAAGAAGGAGAGAAAGAGGAAGTAGAAGTCCACACACTGCACCTGTGCCTGGAAAACAGGAAACACGAGACAGGCTGGAACTCCCGTTGTCATGTGAACGAGCTTGTAGACACTCGCCGACACAGTCTCAGCTAACCACGTGGCCGTCAGGGGCACCCAGACTTTCCAACAGCAATAAATAAAGTAATAATAATTCCCTTAATCTACAAGTCAACAAAAACTGTCGTGGAAAAAAATTAAAATCCTCATATTTCCGTATGCATAGTTTGTGTACCTCAGTGTACTAAACTCAGACCGATTTGACTTTTATTTCTCTTTGACATGTTGTGATCAGTTTTAAACTAAACTCTGACAGTTAACCGTAAACTAAATTCAAATCCCAGGGCTAACTTATGCAGTGACCCTAGGTAGAAACTTCTTAAATAAACAAATACAGAAACGAAAACGAAAACATCTTGTATCAAATAAGAGAAAAAAAGGATGGTGAGGTGAGCTCAGTGCACAAAGTTTCTCCCGTCACATGTTTACTGTCTGAGCCAAACAACTGAACCAAGACAGATTAATAGTTGCATACTCATTTTTTAAAATATATGTAATATTTTTTAAAATTTAAATCTTCAAAGGCATCTCAATTAGTTTAGAGAGGATGGAGGGATGTCGGTGCATGCGAGGAGCAAATAAGGACAGGATAAGGTTGGCTGCTCACGCGTTTGCTGTCACTACTTGTTACCCAGTGGAAAAAAAACAACAAAAAACAAACATGGGGGTTGGTGGGAGCTGACTTGCGGGAGTGGCTGTGTGATAAGTATAGGCACGGCTTACGGAAATTGTTCCGATGCTATCTGCGTTTCCGAAGATACTTTTACTGGAAGCTCTCATGTCTGGTAACTCGTAACTCACGGCTTCACGGGTAACTTGACACACCGGCAACAGCTGAGGCGGCGAGAAAGACCTCTTGTCTGGATGGCCACCAGCTCTGTCCCCCTCACTCTCACATCCTCCCCCTCCTGGTCTCTCCTGCGCCATGGCTGTCGCCTCCAGAACACGGGGCCCGCTGTTAGCTCGGACAGGAAGTCGGTCTGTGGTGTGTCTGAGTTTCTGTCTGTCGCTGTGTCTGTCAGTCTGGAGGCTCGATTATTAAAGTTGTAATATTCTGTATTATTGACACACTCTACAGACCCTTGTCTCGTTCAGAAGAAGACTACAACGACAATGGAATGCGTGGTGTGTGACAGTGTAGTGTTGGCAGCAAGCCTGGTAGTTACATCCCCTGCACTGCACTCAAACAAACATGCATACACCCAGAGGGAGGTAATCCTCGGCTTGTGTTCAGGGGCAAGGACTCGGATAGGTTCCCGTGATTTACAGCGGAATCCTAAACGTGCAGCCTACAACCCTCATCAAACTCCTGTCCTGCATTCTGCGAGCATTCGGTTCCCTGGTGCACGTGCTGCACGGCGGCGTGGCTCGTGACGCCATGTTGGAGGATCAGCTGACTGCGGCGCCTACTTCCGTGACCCCGACATTGATTTTGATGCCTCCCACCACATCCCCTATTCCCCGAGCATGGTTTTCCACTCAGCCTGTCTAAAAGACTTGCTCTGTGCTTTATAGACTTCTCGCTTTTCCAAACTTAAGTTGAAGTGCGCTCTTCACTCACGCATACCTCCTCCCTCAGCTCTCCACTTTCTAATTTCCCTCCCTATTCCCCCCTGTACTCCATCTTTCTCTACCCAGTCTCTGTCTTCACCTCCCTTCCTCCATATCCCACCCCGTCTTTCTCTCTGCGTGAATATTAATATTAAGGGGACGTACAGCGGGTGCTGTGCAGCAAGGTGTGGTACTTCATTGCGGCGGCTTCCCTGTTGTTGTTGTTTCGCTGGTGTGCATGGCGATAAGCGGGTGCCGGCTCGCCACCTCAAGGCGGGTGTTTTCACTGGTGTCGTGACCTCGCCGTCTGGAGCTCGGGATACACGGACCTAGCTGTACACTGAATACCACATCAGCCGCGCCCCACTCGTCTCCATGACATCACTCGGCCCCTCCCTCGTCCTCTCCGTCCCTTTGTCTCAGAGCTGCCGGTCACAGTTCCAACGAGGATCCTGTCAACAGTAGCGACTGCACCGGACTGGTCGGTGTGACTATGACTCGGTAAAACCGTCCTTCCTCCCTCCCCCAGCTTTTTCAATGGGAAATTTGTAAAAGTGGGATTGTGACCAGTTGGCTCATTTTATCCTTTATTATCATTTTGGCATAACGGCTCATGCAGCCCCGCCCCAACATAACGAGAACACAGGAGCTTAATGACAGTTGGGGCAGTTCCCATGTCTGCCACAATGGCCACCAGATTTCCCCCGCTGAAGATTTTCTAGCTGCCGAGAGGGAAATTAAACTACCATCCCCCTCTCTCTCTGTATTGGTAGTGTGAATACACACAGACGAGGTTATTACAAGTTGTCACGGGATCTGATTTAATACTCGAAGATGGATTATCGCTTGTATCTGTCTCCTCCCATCGTCTTTTGTTCTGTCTTCTCATCCTGAGTTCTTGCGTCTGTGTGTGTGTGTGCAAACATGTTTCAGCTTTGTTCACGTGTGTGCTATATTTTTATTTTCGATCCTAAAGCTTAGAACAGACTCACGTGCACATAAACGGTATTTCGCTGCTCGTCCTTTGCACGAGACTTGAACTGACCACCCATGAGCGGTGGACGAGGGCTCGGGCGTGTTATCTCGCCTCCTGGCTGGGATCTGGTGTTTGCCTTTTAACCACAGGCCTTGCTGTGTCCCAGGAGAGCAGTGCCCTCACAAACCGAGACACGGAAGCCCAGGCAGCAGCAGCTACTTACCCCGAGACTAGCTGCGCCGCTAGCACTTGCAGTAAGATGCGCTACCCCTGGGGCAGGCGCTTGAGGGCATGTGTTCTTGTGTCTTCTAACTGATCATTTTATTCCTCTCCCTTGCTTGAATATAAAACGATTGGGATTTGAAATCCGTTAGCAGAGGAGGTGGGGGCGTTGGCGTCCAGTATGCATCAAGATGCTCCACACAGTTCCAGAGAGACAAGCAGGCAAGCAGACAGTGGGAGGGGAGGGGTAGGTTACCCCACCGTCGACAAAAACTGTCTTTTCTTGATTGCTTCACCATCCTGTCCTCCTGAGGATTTAAACTCTGACATCTCTTCCCTCGCTAATGTTTCATGGGTTGATGACAATGACAATCGATTGTCCTCGGCCTCTTCTCCCCGTTTCTAGTGCATTCATTCGTGGCGAACCTTGACCTCGGTTCTGTGGCTCCTTTCTCTAATAGCCAGTGACAGACTCTAGCTATGGGGCTACAAGAGGGGAATTTTGTAAACTTTCTCACTCTAGTTATAGCGATTATAGAATTCATTCTGCAATTGTAAAATGAACCTCTGCATTCGTCGTATGTCGCATATTCTTATATTTCGGATTCATTTAGATATATTTTGTGTAAATTAAAAAAATAAATTCACAACATTATAGAATGCATTCTGTAGCTGGCTAGAGAGAGAAAACAGTTGGGGGGAGGGAATCCACTCTTCGCGCCCCTTACATGACCCTCTCTCTCCCCCTTTCCGTCCCGCGAGTCTTTATTTTGTCCTACTCTCTAGCGACAGACCACGTGACCGACCATCTGGTGCCGTTGCAAGCCGCCCAGCGTCCACGTCATCATCCATCACTGCGGCGTGTCGCACGGGGTCCGAAGCATCAGGGGATAGTGTCGTGCAGCAGCCGCATCACCGGCGGCGTCTGCAGCTGCAGAAGCCAGCAGCAGGGTTTGCTAATCCGTCACAGCTGCCTGGCCGCGCGTGCTGCGTGCACACTCCTCAGGGGATGTGATGGTCTAGGGGGAGAGACGGCGGGCGATAATCTTGGCCGCGTCCTCCACCTGCGTGCAGGTTAGACAAACTGTCTACAATACACCCGGAATTCCACGCGCCGCTCGGGTGCTACAACAAACACTGGGTCTGAAGTACCGGACGTGAATGGCGGTAGGGGGAGAGGCGGTTGAGGGAGGAAAACAAGCCCTACCTGGGCTGTGATTGGTCACCACCTGGTGATGATTGATGGGTGGAGGAGGTGGGTAGGGGGCATTCAGAGCGCCTTAGCGGTGTGGACCACAGTAGGGGCTGCAGGCGATGCCGCTGGAACCCTGGTGGTAGAAATAATGAAGACACTCGTGTTAGAGATGCCGACATGAGTAGCACGTGTTTGTACATTCCTCGCTGTTTGTGTATTTGCATGTCCGCTCGTAGGCGAGTCCGTGTGTCTGTGTGTATTGCAGATTTACCACAAAAGCTTGTGTTCATATAGTTCATTATCAAAATCAATTTATTAAACAAGAACATGGCTGCATCTTGAGATGACTGTGAGCGAAGGGAGGGAATGATGGATGGGGTGTAGACTGTAGACTACTACCTTTAATCTCACTACTAAACCTGTTGACCCCGCTTTGACCCTAACTCCAAGCTTGTGAAATGGACAGAAGCAGCAATGAGTGTCTTGCAAGGGAAGGAGCAGGGCAGGTCATAATTTCCGCCATGCCCGATTCCATTTCTGTTGAAAGGAGACAAAGCATTAGGCCGGCTCGGGTTGCCGAGCTCCTACAAGTTTTGTCAGAGACACGAGTGCTGTGTGGTGGGTCAGCTGGTCTGACATTTAGCAGTGTTATGTCACTGGAAATGTCACTGTGACAGCCCACATCATCCCTGGCTCCCAGCCGCTGCAATCGAGGCCTGAGTTTGCTGGTGGCCTGCTCGTTGCCCGCGTGGTGATGTCCTATTTGGAAACGGCTTTGGGAGGTGCAGTCGTTGGAGACGAGGGAGAAGGTGGGGTGGTGGGGATAGGGTATACCCTGTAGAAACATTCGCAAGGGTCGAACAATACTCTCCTCTTCTTCTCGCCTGGGAAGTGAGGTCTGTCCTTGGATGTGTCTGGATTACCTGAATGTGGTTGGGTCCACCTGAGAGTGCCTACCTGAACAATGTCTTATAAGAATCCGTTGTCAGATTCCAACTGTCATGACCTTATTTTCATTAGCAGTTAACCCCGATTTTTAAGGACTGGAAATAAGCTCCTAATCACAGAAATACACACGATTTCTTAGAAGGAATGTAGACTACATTCACATTTTAGCATTTCTCTATCAGCGCGTGCGTCATGCGTGTATGTATGTGCGTGCGCATGCTTGTAAATCACGTGAAAGACACTAATACAAATAAAGAGCGAGTTTGAGATTTCTGGGAAGCAGCTGCCTGCCAGACTCCCGGTGCACTGACGGGTAGTCGTGGGCGTCTGCACGACATTCAGGACGTTAAGAACAGATAAGACGCTCAGATCATAAGCGTAGCCTCCCTTGATCCTGTTTGTAAGAAACGGACTTAACACCGACTCGACCTCGGTAATGTTGGCAGCTCGCCCCTCGCAGCGGAGCTGGGACAATCATCCTCTTGCAGGAACAAAGCCTGGTGGCATGCATGGCTGTGACATTTAGTGCCGATTTGTGCCCTTCGCCGCGGGTGCAGGCTGCTGCAGTTCCGACATTGTTGACAAGTCTGCCGGAGGCCGCCACACCTTGCAGCGCGTGCACGCCGCCCGTGCACTTAAGGCAGACCACGTGCATTGTGGAGCCTGGCAGCTCGCTGCCGAGGGTGAGGTCTGGCTCCCGAAGTCCTGTCGTTCCTCACACTGGCTTTCTCCATCCTTTTCTTACCTATTGTGTGCGGTTTGGGGGGAGTGTTGGGGTGGAGGCGGGGTTGGAGGTGAAGAGGAGTGTGTGGAGAGTGGTTTTGTGGGCGTTGTTAGGCTGTAATGGCAATAACGGTGGAAACTGCAGCCAGTCCTGTCGACATTCGTGCTTTTTTTTTTCTTCCACTCGCCTTCCTTCCAGTTGTTTTTTTTTTTAATCGTGTTTATTTAAACTTTTGTCTTTCTTCTACTCTTTGTTTTCAACAGTACATACCAATCGCCTGTGTGTGTGTGGAGTGTAGGGTGTGTACCCTATAATGTCGTTCCCTTCTTGCCATGTGCTACCCGGAATTCTGTAGTATGCCCTGATACATTTGTTTCGATAACCGGCGGAAACCGTATGTCGACAAAGATTGTATCTGAGGTGACGAAATGAGATGTTTGCTTGGAACTCGCGTGGTGTGGGCAAACATCTACCCACAGGCAGCAGAGGCAAGTGATTATATCAGCCAGTCCGCTGCACGCGCACACACACAAGAACGCACGGACACACGTGCACCACTCGCTTCATGCAATCAAAATGGAGGAAGGAGCTCCAGGACTAAAACCTGTCAGAGCCTGTTAACAGCCTCCATCTCGCGTTTCATTGCACAGCCTGGAGACGGTGAATTATGCTCAGCACAGCTGTGGGGTGCAGGATGGAGGAACTGTTACAACGGTTTTGTTTTTGATGTCAGCAAACAGCCGGCAGCCATTTTGTACTAACCTTCGTCACTGACGACTGAAACTACTTCGATTTTTTTTTTTTATCATCATCATCGTTGTAGAGGAAATTGATGTCATCTCTGAAAAGATGAATAAATCTCTTGTACTTCACAGCTGAAGAAGAGAAATAATTTTGTATTTATTTTTTCTGTGCCTTTCAAATAAATGATGTTTTTCACAGGGACACTGATTTGTGGCCCTTATTGGGTGAGCTTACTCATTTCTCTAACTTGGCATCAGAAGTCTTTGATCTTCGTCATATCCTGATTATGTATACTTTCACAGTCCACACTTATAAACAGAAAATAAAAGTTAAAATGAATTTTAACAAGTTTGGAAAGGGAAATAACCCAGTGAGAGAAGATGACATAACGGTTTTCAGATGGTCCTGGTCAAACTCACGACCTGTTTCAGCAATGGAAGCAAAACATCTGGCAGAAGAGGTGGCCTGTGATTAAAGCTGAGAACAACCATATCACTCGCTAGTTCTGAAGGTGTTGTAGATGATGCAAGGGGTGAAGCCTATAATTCATCACAAACGAGGAATGCAAGAAATGTCTTTAATCGCACCACTGCAGCTTTAAGAACTTATCGCTTTCTCTAATTAATGAGATAAATACAGTCCCCTTAATATATCATTAGTCAGTTTGTTTGGCAAGATTTCAAACTTGGACTTGAATAATCTGTTCTGAGTTTATTAATTAACGGTAGGCGTGAGAGCACCATGGTGGTTCTTTGCCCCAAGAAAGAATGAATAAAAAATGAATCGAATGCCTTGTCAAGGTCTCTTCCACTCGCGAGTTCAACAGCAGAGTTCACCGACTTGCAGAAGGCATGCTAGGCTCTCGGAGAATGTCATGGTCGGCATTGAATCAAAGGACATCACTCGGCTACCTCTCGTCTTGTATACAGGTCAGGGGGTGCGGTGTGCCTTTGATGACATCTGTTTCTACCCCTAGTTGCACCTGCTCCACTTCACTGGCATTGCAGGTAGACAGCCTTTACGGGGACCAGAAGGCGGCGCACCTGAGCTCGTGGACCTGCAGGTCAAGTGGCGTGACCTGCCCCTGCAGACCGGCAGTGAATGAAAGTGGACCCGACAGGTACCCCGCGGGCAGGACCAGGAGTGTGGAGAAGGGTGAGATTGAGAGCTGGCTAACCCACAAAATACATGTGAAGGGTCTGCTGGTCCTGACAACACTACCAGGTCCATTTTGCTTTGGCCAAGCATAGGAAGAGATTTTCTCCCTCCCCATCTTCCACCCATCCAACAGGACATGCACCCGTCATTGTTTCTGCCTTTCATGGTGATTGAATAATCATTTTCCCGAATCTTCTTCTACAAAGCTAGAAACTTAAATATCTCGTCAGATGTAATTAAAATGGTTAAACTAAAATATGTCAGATGTAGACCTGCTATTGTGTATTTAATTATTGTTTAGTTTCCGTCCTTAACCCGTCTATGTTTGTCTTCTCTTCCTCCCTCCCCTTGTCCACGATTTCTGACTTCTCTTTCCTTGCTGTCTTCAGGACATGAGAACGCCAGCTTTCAGATGTCTGTGCCATTTCCCGGGTATCAGTTTAATTTTTAAATTATGCGCAATATAAAATAAATTCCACTTAAAGGTAGATAAAGAACTCGGCTTTGCTCGAGTTGTCTGCCCTTATCTCTCCCATCCGTGATTTTGTCCTGAGTGTTTGTCCTCTCTCTCTCTCGTTATCTAGTTTTTTCCGCTGAAGCTTAGTTTCAAATAAAGTAGACTTTCAATCAGTTTAAGTAGATAATTTTGTGATGGTTAGTCCTACACATTTTCTGTTTATGAATCCTTAAGTGGTGACTTTCTGAAACTGACATTTTCATCGTCTCGTCGTCTGCCCGGGGGACTGCTTGGAGAGCAAGCAGCGTGCGTCCTTCCTTCCTTCCGGTCCGATCTTATCTGACCCATCGCAGCCCACGTGGGCCGGCAGGTATCGGCAACACGGATCCGCTTGGGTATCCAGCGACTGCTCTCGCTTTCTGATCCGCTGTCTGCGATAAGTTGTGTTTACTAACATATTTGTAGTGGCTGCCGCTACTGTCTACGATACCTCGCGCCCAGCAGGGTACCTGGGGTGGGTTGGGGAGGACTGGCAACTGGGCGCATGGCACCTGTCTCGTCTCACAGACTCCACCTTGCTGTCTGACATTTTTGCCATGTCTTAGCTCCTGATCTTATCTGCAAGCACATCCTATATATTCATCTTTGCTGGGATAGCCGATCGCATATCCGCAACCTTTGACCTTTCACGGAAGTGTTCGCTGCACAGGAGTCAGTGAAGGTTTCGGAAAGAGGTTGGGAGGAGAGAGGGAGGCAGCCAGTGGGCCATGCGGACAGGTCCACCTGTACACACCACCGGCGACTGGCTGATAAGGGAAGTAATCACTGGCTTCATTCTGCGAGAGATTATCTCACTCAGCGTGAAGAGACCAAAGCCACGACTTGTGCCCAGGCGCAGTCATCTGCCACTGTCTTCCAACAAAGATAATACTGGATATTTAATACATCGTTAACACCTGTGCGATAAGTATTTGACAAACTTACAATTCAGACTAATCTGACGGAAATAATCCAGGACAGAAACACTAAACCAAGAAAACACAACTCTTGTATGAAGCAAGTGGTGTAAGAACACCAACAGCTTTTCCTTTCACTTTTTTGTTTTCATGTCCTCATGTTCATAAACCCACCCTGGTTTTTTTCCCCCAAGTGACCCCCCGCTAGGGGTGAAGTAGACTGGAAGCTTGGGGAGTATCATGTGCATTCAAGAGTTATTTCCCTGATGGCGGGTTCGACGACCCGTGGCAGCCCAACGGCTGCGACATTCTCCTCCCAGCAGCAGGTCCCTCACAGCAAGATGGTGTTGAAGCCGGAATAGTCTTTTAAATGTTTGATGGGGAGATTGCTCGGGTGCATTAATAGCCGTTGGCGCTGTATTATGCCGGGTAGGGACTGTGTTAGACAATGTTTTTAGTGAAATAATTACTTCGACCTCATTTGTGATTCGAGAATCGTCTGCTAGAACACTTGAACGCGCGGTTTCGAGTCCACGAGATGTAAAAGTCATCAACAGAGCAGAGAAGTCTTGTGAGGGTTTTCTGTGTGTGTGTTTACACGTTCGCGCGCAATTCTACCCCACCAACACCAACACCAACACACACCCCAACATCGGCGCTAGGGGTGGCGAGCAAGGGCTTCCACTATTTACAGTATTACAATGTTATTTATTATATGTAATTTATTATATGTCGGATTTGAAAGGCCCCACAGTTTTATTTACCCAAGACCCCACAATTCTATTAGCCAGGGATATCCCAAGGGTGCATCAGTCGTGGTGAGAGTTGTCACCGTTCACTGAGCGTTAGAAAGATGGTGTTCACACCCATCCAGTGCTGCTGTTGTCTGTGGCGCTGCTCCGTGTAACGGGTCGCCGTGCGATGTCTGCAGCCTGCGGTTCCAGCGCCTGCAGCAGTCGGTCGTCGGCGTCTTGTCTTGTACCGCTAGGCGGCGCGCCTTGCCGGGGTGAGCGGGGGGTAGGAGTGGCGGGGGTAAGGGGGGAATAGTGTGTATACGCGCGTGTGTGTGTGGGTGCATGTGTGCGCGTTGTGAGCCCCTGATATCGCCCTATAAAAAACATTGTAGTGTTTCTCAACATGTGAATGAGCGAGAGCCGTCCGCCCGCTTCATTCGCTCTCACGCTGACGTGCCCGCCGCGACTGCTGCTGCTGCTGCTGCTGATGGTGGTGGGTGGTGGTGCAAGCACGGGGTATGCAGCGCTGGACTGCTGCTGCACTCACGATTATTCACCGCCAAGTGCGTGTCATTAGTCAGAGATACCGACCCTCCTTCCGGCGTACATCGGCTGCGTGACGACAGAGCGCGAGAGAACGTTGGAGTTTGCAGACGATCGCTGTGGCCTCGCGCGCCTCTCGCCTCGCTTTTGTTAGTTTGTTAGGACAGGAAGTTAAGGCCGGTGGCAACACCTGTCATCAGTTGTGAGCTTGGCAGGGACGGTGTGACACGAGGGAACACTTGTCAACAGTTCTGGGAGTGAGGTGTTAGGACGAGAGTGGCTAACAGCGGGTGTGTCAGTTGTGACAGTGAGATGTTAGGACAGGGATGGGCGGGTGGCTAACGGCGGCAACACTTGTCATCGTTGGTCAGGCTGAGGTGTTGGGACAGGAGTGAAGTGTGTGTCCCCGCTTGTCAGGTGCTGGGAGTTGTTGTGGCTGACAGCGGCAACATTTGTCAAACTGAGGAATTAAGCAACAAACAAGACAAACAGTGACTCGCCTGCTGACTGACGAGAAAGAATGACAGCGCGTGGTGTGGTCTGCTACTCCAGGCTAATGTGCTTTCTTTTCTGTTTTGCTCATGTTGCAGCCAAACAACCCAGCATTGTCAGGTAAGGTCTCTTTTTTTACCCTCTCTGTTTTCTTCTTCTTTTTTTATTTATTTGTTGGTTTTTTTTTGTTTTTTTTTTTTTTTTTTTGTTTTTTTTTTTTGTTTTTTTTTTTGCTCTCTCTCATACGTTCACTTGAATCAACGAATGTTCTTTACATTATGGAATGACATACTATTTTTATATACTGTCACATGTTATACAGATGCTTTATGTATTTTTATGTATTATACTTCTGGTTGTATATGTCTTGCATGTCAAACGGATGTGTTTATGTGTTGTTACATGTCACAGTGTTGTGTGCATTATGTGGTTAGTTCACACACAGTACATCATGGACTGTCTGTGTGACTATGATACAGTTAGTCAGCATTGTCACGTGCTGTGTGACTGTGATACACTTAGTCAGCCAACTGTGACTGTGCCGTTTCATGTTCAAACATCTGGAGGAGTCAGTAATCATTGGATTCAAGAATAGTGAGGACAGATTTCCGTTGTGGGTTTTTTTTAAATATATGAGCATATCTTGAAGTCTTCCAACCTGTCATTTTATGATTTTTATTTATTTATATTTTTTATTCTTATTTTTTTTTTCACTATCAAGTGCGGCGTCCTACGCTCTCAGTCTCACTGCCGAAGCTAAACAAGGAGAGACAGAGTGCCGACATTCACACGTGTGGTTTGTTAATGCCACCAGGAAACAGAATCCAAATTAGTTATCTCTGCAGCACTCTCCTCCCGTTTCCCTCTTCTACCTTTAGGCTAAGGTCACCTGTGAACTGCAGCTTGTTTCCCCCTCCAGTACACCTCATGCATGAAATCTGGGTGTGAGAACATTTCTGTGACCGACAACCTTCCCCTTGCCTCTGGCGATAAGAGACGACATGCTTCGTTATTGTCCTGACCGTTTATTCTCTCTGATGCCAGTGTCTCGTGGCCTGCAAGGGACAGGCACAATCTTCACTCTCCTGGCACTCACACCAAGGAAGATGGAGATGTTCATTGGTATCTTCTGTAAGAAGTTCTTATCACCTGCGCCGATGAAGTTTGTTGTATCGAGATTTATCAAGTGTAGAATTTCTACACACAGAAGTAGGAAAGGGAAAGCCAGAGTAGAAATTTCAGGGTTGGGGGAAGAGGCAAGAGCTCCCTTGTTATCTACTCTTATGAGTCCTAGAAATCTTAGGGAATTTTTGTGGAAACTTTTGGTCATGCCTTTGGAATGTGTCAGCTGATTCAGCGCAATGAAAAAAAAATCCAAACCTGGTTTTCGAGGAATGTGTATCATTTTGTATAAACAGTTTCTTCAGCTCAGTGTAATTCACACGAATTATTCGGAGATTGAAAGAAAAATTTAACAATCAGGGTTAATTTGAGAGACTAGAGTTTGAAAGCAGATGTCAGTTATTGTTGTAAGGGGTCACAAAAGCCGGGGTGTATGAGTTGCAAGATCACTCTCAGGATCTTATTGTATAATAGACGGCCCACCTCCCTCCAGTTACCCCTCATCTGTGAGGTAAAATGTGTTTTTTTCCAGTTTATTAACAAAGTGGTTTTTTTAGAAAAACAAAGAGAATTCGACTTGAAAGGTGGGAGAGAGCTGTCATTATGTTTTTATGTTATTAGTTTACAGGTATTTCGTTTATTTGTCTTATCTCCAGTTTTTTTCGTCTGAGTAGTTGAAACATTTTTTTTCCTTACACAAACCCACTAACATCTTCAGTTGGAGCGATAAATTGCTGTTATCTCCTCTCACAGGGCTCCACCGTCAGACGTCGTTCCGCAACGAAACTTTTTAGTGCGGCGGGCGATAACTCGCGATTTATTTCTTGTAACAATGCTGAAAGGGCCGCAACCCTGGACGCTTCATTAAATCCGACAAATTTCAGCCTGCACTCGAGAAAAAAGTCAGTGGCCTGCACTCTACACAAAAAGCAGAGAACCACTCCTGGATAAACGGAGTACAGCTTCAAAAACGAGCTGATGAGACTTTGAGACGGGTGGGAGTGGGGTCAGGGGTCAGTGTATTATTATAAAAGTTTGTCATTCCTTGGTTTTTTTCCCATGGGTTCTTACAGAGCACGAGAGGAGATCAAGTTGCAAGGTCCAGTTTTTATCAAACAGTCCTCGTCTGCACCGGCGCCGTGAGGGTTGAGAAGAGGAGATTACTCTCGCAACATTTCTCCAAACCGTCTCGCCACCCCGATCTGATCGCCGGTTACGAAAGAAGGGTTGGTTGTGTTTGGCCCCTCCGTGCGATGTTGTCGACGCCAGGTCAAGCCGTGGCTAACATCCTGCGATGATCGTCGTCGTCGTTGTTAATGCTCAGGGAAGGCAGATGCCAGACGATCGGATGCTGAAGACAGATTATTGCTTGAAATTTTCCTTTTCTCTCATTCCACATTCCAGACGACCGAATGGTGAAGTGTGATTACTGCTCATGCTGGCCAATGTCTGGCAGCATTTAGCTGGCAACTAAGTTTGTTGTGTCATGTTTCAACGGCTTTCTTTTTCTGTCTCTCTCCCCCTCAGAGCGCCCAAGACGAGGGAATAACAAGAGTTTGTCGAGCAAATAAACTTGTATTTCCTGTGGTTGTAGTGTGTCTGGCATCGTATCCGAACCGGGGAGATAGCGACACTGCACTTTGGGGTAACTTCCTGACTTTTTACTGTCGCATCTGGAAACGGGAACACCAGCTTCCCTCCCTCCTCCTCTCCCCTGTTTTGTGTTTCTTGTAATCGTAATCTCGGCGCCAGGGATTTCTCGGGATCCTTGCTGCAGGTCCGTGGTGTGCGAACGATGTGGTTAACAGCAGCTTTAATCTGCCCATCACATCTTCAAAGGTAGAAGAAAAGTTGTTCCTTTTACTTTGAAGGACCGCTGCCTGAGACGATTGTGAGAAGAAGGAGTCTGCAAGGGATCCATTGGGTTTTAGTTGTCCCGTCTGTCTTTATTTGTGCGATCAAAAACAACAAAAATGGGGGAAGGGTTTAACGGCTGTGATCTCCTAATCATCTTGTATGGATTCGTGAATGATATTGGACTACCAAAGTCTCGATTGTCATGTTCTCAATAGTAAGTATAGGATCATCGGGTATACAAGTATTTCCGAGAACATGACAATAATTATTATTGTTTCTGATGCAGGAAGGTTCGGGGGACATAGAGTCGGGTAGAGGAAGAACGGAATGAAGCAGTCATCAAGTGTCGTTAACAGGACAACAGAAATGTCTGTTACAGAAGGATTTCACGAACCTGATGGTTTTAGTACCCGGCTGTGTGCTGTTAAATGTCGGGCTGCTGACAACCACACAATGCAGTTCCTTCGCACCTCGGGTACCGTGCACGCGCACGACAGACTTTGTTGTGAAGGAAGTGTGAATACTTGCATTTATGCACATTTAGGCATTCTCACACTCTCCCTCTCCTATTTCATTGTCTCCTTCTCTTCCCGTCTTTCACCTGCAGCTGTCCTTCGACAACTGTTCCTTCTGTCTATCGTGGATGACTGTAATGGTCGTTGTGAGGATGCCTAACAGGCTGCTGGTGTCTGGCTCTCGCTGTCTGCGAGGCGATGTAAACTAACTCGACCTCGAGAGAAAAGAAGTATGAGGCAGCGAGCACTCCGCCTGGGATGACTGTGGAAATTATTCAGGCTGTGGGCGTGAGTGATGAAATGTGCACAGAAGAAACAAGCCTGTCCCCCTACCCACCCTGGAGTTCAAGTGTCAGCGCAGTTAGTGTAAAACGTCTGGTGGAGGGAAAGGCGAGAAGAACAAGAAAAGACAGTAGTGTGGAAAGTAGAGGAGGAATAGGGGTAAAGCCTGGGAGCACTCGTGCGGCCATAACAACAACGCCCACAGCATTCCAAACCCAACCGTTGCTTTCTTGTAAACATATAATTTCACACACACACCCACTCTCTCATCATCATCATGCCCATTGCTGTACATGTTCTCTGTTGTGAGTCTTTCTAATCCTTTTTTTTCATACATAGATATGACCCCTATAGAACCTGATGGGTCTGCAAATTATTCTTTCCATCTTCTGGCCTGAGACTTCCGGTTCTGTTCCCATGCGAGAACATCATGGAAATAACTATGCAATGCGAGAAGTAACATAAACCGCTTATTTCTAGCTTATCCTGCCTCTCTCGTTTTACAAGTAATTTGTAGAATCCTAGCAAGATGTTTACTTCTGTATTTCTCCGCAGACAAATTAAACCGCCATAATGAAGTCGTAACGGAGGAGACAAGTGTCACGTGATGGCGATAAGCGACTCGAGTCCTGGTAATCGAGATTAGGATATCTGATGGAGCAGGGGATGGGTACTGTATCTCCAGAAAAGAGTTCTCTCAGCTGGCAGTGAAGAGACCCCAGACCAGACATCGGCTTAATTGGGGGATCACAGTGAAAGGGAAGACGGTTTTGGGGAACATCTGGGGCTGAACTCGATATCAATCTTACGCCAGCGCGCGCTGGAGTCACTTCCATCAGCAACAGATGCGTTGGTGCGGTGTCTGCCTCATCATCCACCCTCACCTCGCCTCAGATTAGGCAAAAGGTTCTAAAGGACTTGTGATGCCAAATTTTGTTTCTAATTATTTTCTAACGCTTGGAGCAAGATTCTGTTTCCACAATACATTTCCGTTTCCGTTTTTAAGATTAAAGCATACAAACATCACGCACACACACCTTACACACAGACACACATACACACACACACACCTTACACACACCTTACAGATCTTATTCACGGGTAGACTAGGACTACAATTCAAGAGGGTGGAGGAGGCGGCGACTAAACAAAGGTTTGAAAAAACAAACATTCGTACTTTCACTGCCACGTAGGCGGCTGAGGAGAGGAAAGAGGAAGAACTTGTTTGTAGACAGTTACCGGCTTGTCAACACTCGCTTTGGCAGGGGATGCATCACAGGTAGCCAACAGGTAAACAACCGGGAGCTCGGGGTAATTACCGCCGTGTTGTGGGGGTGGTGCTACCTCCAGCGGAATCTCATTCACTCGTCATCGTCGTCATGCGTCAGACACCTGCCTCAGCACCAGTTCCTCCACTCGTCATCATCGTCATGCTTCACTAGCAGTTCCTCGTCATCGTCGTCATGCGTCAGACACCTGCCTCAGCATCAGTTCCTCCCCTCGTCATCGTCGTCAGCCGGTGTCGGCTTTTATGTGGCAGGAAGAGAGTGTGAAGCTGTCGTGAATGCAGAAGTTGTGTGAGGATGTCCCCTTCCTCAATGAGGTCGTTAAACTCCTCAACCCTTCTATTCGGGTGTACTACGGGTATTTCCTCATTAGCGCGAGAACCACCTGCACTGACCGCGTGGCTTGCAACTGTAATGAGTGCAACAGTAACTCCCGCCATCATGTCCGCCTTCTGTTCGGGAAACTGGGGGCACGCGCCTGGATAATAAGGGGCTTTGCTGTTGGAAGTCGGATGTGTTTCCTCCCACCCCTAGCCAGTAGTAAACTGACACACAACACCTGTGTGAGCTTACCTTACTCCACCTGTACGAGAGCAAATCGATGCCACCTGGATAGGTGTGTGGAGGGCTTAACCACATTGTCTGACAGTTTTCCTTTGCCCAGAATCCTCCTGGCGCCTTTATGAAGTGCAGGCTCTCAGACCTGCCCACCCACCCACTTCTAGGACTTTTTTTTTTTACCTTTTTTTTTTTGTTTTATTTTTTTATTATTTGTTGTCATTAAGTTTAACCTAATAATAACAGAGCTCGTATCCTACAAAGAGCGAAATATTTGTGCTTTGTAAACTTTTCAAGGCATACTGATTGAAGTGTTTGTTTTGTTTGTTTTTTAATCCTCTGACATGATCAGGTTTTGAAGAAAGCACAACCTGATCTTTTCCTCCGCAAAGAGAGGCTTTGAACACCGCAAACCTTCTAGTCGGGTGTACTCAGGGGCATTCATCCTCAGTAGCGAGGCTGTACAGCAAAAGGTTTCTGTGCAAAGGCAGGCGAGAACCACCTGCACTGACCTGCGCTCACTCTCGCTGTTTACTGTAGCAGCTCGGCAAGCGGCAGCCAGCCAGCCAGCCAGCCGGACAGCGTCAGGTATGCCTTTGAAACGTGCCGCCGTACACAGACGAACAGGAAGCTGGCTTACCTGCATCCTAGCCATCCGAACATCAACAGGTGTTGAGTGACTACACATGTACTTACACATATTTGCTGTTTCGTTCCAAGAACTTCCTGTGGCCGTTCTGCTTCTCCTCACACCTCTCTCTTCCCCTCCTCCTATTCCTTCTTCCCTCCTTCGCCTTTTTAGCTTTCTTTCACGATGCTTGATCTCCGTCTTTCTCACTCCCTTCTTTGCCTTTCATGACACTTGACCTCTCACCCTCCCTCTCTTTTATCTGTTGGTGCACGGAGCGAGAGAGACCGCGAATTGTTTGTCTGGAGGAGACATTCTCCGTAGCTGTGAGGTGACCTGGGCCAGGAGGTGGGTCACGGTGGCTGTAGCCATGGTGGGAGACAAAGGCATCCCTTCAAGTCTCTCGCTCAGCCCTCGTCATGGGATGTAAACAGACTGGTGGTGTCGGGCGCAGCAGAAGAAAGATTTCTTTGAAATAAGACAGAGTTTGGGCGCTGTTACTTCACGGACTAAAGTTTTAAAAGAGAAACAAACCTCCCTGCTGGCGCCTTTTGTATCCAAATGATGGCGACACTTCGTAAGAGTGGGAAAGAAAAACTGGGTTTTTTTGGTTGGTTGTTTTGAAAAAATATTTTCCTTCTTAAACGTCAAGAAAGGGGAGATCGTATTCTTAATACTCGGAAAGAGAAAATAGTTAAAATTGCCTTATCGGCATCTGCCAGGCTGCAGGGACCATGACATCTGTGGTTAGGGAAGTCAACTCCTCCCTGAAATCTCTTAAAGATGATCAGCACTGTGCTAAAAACCTGGTAATGTTTATGTAATGATTTTTATTGCGGATATGTCGCAGAAACATTTGTAGTTTGCAAATCGAATTGAGTAAAAAAAAAAAATGTAGAATCTTTCTAAAGCAAGACAGCAGGCTGGGAGGCAAGGCGGGGCAATGGCGGGATGTGTTACGGGTGGGCTGCTGTGTGTGATGGGATAAATGAAGATGTCGACAAGCAGCAAGCAGCAGATCATGGTCTGTGTGGCACAAGAGTTGTAGCCGTGTAAGCGGACCTGACACTTGACGTGTTTGCAAGCAACGTGTAGCAGCAGTCGTCGTCTGATGCTCACCAGTTCTGATGAGGACGGCGATAATGTCAGGCTGCTTCGCTTATCCCATCGGCTGTCTCCCAGATGTCCCCCAGCTTTCTCATCCTCTCCATCTGGAGGTCTTGTCATCCAGTGCTTCATGTCAACAACTCAAACTGTTCAGCTGTGTCCTCTGTCGCCTGCTTGGTTATTCGTATTATAAAGGCGACCTAGACTATGCGAGGTCAGTGACCCCAGCGGTTCAGGCCTACAATCGTTAGTCTTTTTCTGAAGACGAAGAAGATGACTTATTTTAGGAAAAAAAGGCAAGGGACTTGGTGACTATTTTATTCACTAGACTACAGAAAAAGATGTGTCGCCGCCCACCCCCATTTCCTTCCCAAGTTTCACCCGCCTCTCATCGCTGGAAAAGTGCTCTGCAGCGTCGGCATCATTAGCCTTTTATGGTCGAATGTTCCAGATCATTAGTGCACACCCTGGCAATTAAACACCCAGAAAAAATTTTTCGCTCGTAAGAAAAAGTGCACACGCCGAGCCCACGGTCAGCCATGAAAGAAACTCGTTTATGTTTCCAGCGAAACCAGACTCGGTGCACTTCCTCACATCTGATCGAAATTTTCTGTTTTCTTTAAGGCAGTTACCACTAACATGTGTGTTTGGCACAGAAGCAGACGCAGAGAGGAGGAGAAAGGGCTTAGTAAGACCGGGGAAATCTTCGGCAAGTTCCTGACCTACCAGACTTGTTTGCCGGATTTCAAATGCTTGGCTGAAATTCCTGTTGCGCATGTCAAAGACTTTGTGCTCACTTCCGCCGTCCCCCGAGCTTAGTTCTGTCAGTGGCTGGAGCATACTGTACCGGGCTTCATCTGTCAGGCACTTTCTTGCTTGATTTAGAGAATTTCGCCTAATGGAAAACAGACAGGCAAGAACTTGTCAACATTCAGATGTCTCTGTTCATCATTTGTATTTCTGTTCTCACTGTAGAACGCCTGTTTATTCTTTATTTCCTGTACCTCCATCTCTCTCTTCTCTCACAGAGAGAAACTGGAGAAGGAGCTATACACATTTTATCACTCAATGTGGCTGCTTAGAAATACAAATATAAGAGTGTAAATGCCTGCTGTGTTTTGTGGGCATCCTTGCCGCCACTGATATAAAAAAATATCAGACTAAGATGTTCAGTATTTATTTTTCATACATAATTATTTTTCATCGTGGTTTGGCGAAATAGTCCAGAATAAAAGCTGTCAGTCCATGTAGTCATTGTACGAGCACACACTGCATTGTTTAAAGGATTCAGACCCCAGCTGTCACTCTTGGGAAAGTTTCCCACGCCGGGGGAAGTTCTGGTGGCTGGGAGTCGCTCTCACCTTGGTTCAGGAAAGAGGTTCACGTGGCTGACGAGTGCCACGTGCGCTCCACCGGCCGAGGGTGCGGACACATGGACCCAGACCTGTGGTGATGGCGGTCAGTCAGGGTGGTAGGGAGCCAAGTTGTGTGTGGCGGGGAAAGGGGATGTCCAGTTTTATTGCTGGAATCTCCATATTACTAGTGCAACCTGCTCTAAATATCTTGTAAGCATAAGGTTTATTAAACGATATTTTTTGGTGTTTTTAATGACATTGTATCAAGCGCGCACGCGCACACACACAAACACGAAGTACTTTTTCAATTCCTCGAATGCCTATCAGGAACTGTATGGTCGAGCTGCTGATGTCCACAACAAGCGGACAGCCAGTAAACAAAGATAAGATAAGGACAAGCCATGAACTTAGCTTCAGCCTCTATGTCCCAATGCCCCGGAGGACCTTCTGGCTTGAGTCAAAGCCTTCAGTCGACTCTGTACAATCAGTTTTACAACACTTAATGTGCAGTCATTTCACTGTACATGCCAGACAAGGATGAAAGGCTGCTCATCAAATGTTTCATGAAAGAATTGTAATTTGGAAAAAAGGGTTTGTCCTATTGTCAGAGAGTGACTGCGATGGCTTCGGGTTGGGGTTAATATTCAGACCTCACAGTCTAACTCACTGACTAACCATGGTTGACCTATAAGTGGAATGATAATTGGTGAGAAGTGGGTCGGGAGTGTCAGTGGATCAGTAATGTGTTATGACTAATGTTTGCGGAATACAAGAACAGAGTTCCGAGGCTTCCCGAGCGCGCGCACACTTCAAGCCACACACATGTACCCCAGTACATCTGCACTTACCTCTTCACAGACTGTTCACTAAAAAATACAAGTGCGTGTTCTTTGTCGGGAGGAGAGGGGAGGGGCTTGGCGAACTCGAACCTTTTAACAGATACATATAAAATAAACCGGCATTGTATGTTTACTGCCAAGGCTGTAGTCTGTGAACTGGATCAAGCCCGGTCGGCTGGCGGGCCTGCTTCGTGCACGTTGGGTTCCCAGCGTGGTGCGCGGTGTGCAAGCAAGCAAGCACGCGCGCACACACACAAACATTCACTGAGGAGCGTGCCAGACGCGGTGGATGTTTCGCCCATTGTTTCCAGCATGCTTGTAGTCCTGCTTCCTCTCTAAACGTCTGACATTTCCACGGAGTTTATTCCCCGCCGGGTTGGTAAGGTAGGGGGGCGACTCTCACCTTCCAGATCCTTCGTCTTCCCGTTTCCTAGTCTGAGCTCTGGTCCTGGGAGTGGTCCGCACCAGTCACGGTGCCTGGGTCATGTCACCTCGTGCGTCCCCTCGTCTGGTGCTGGCTTTCTGCCATCATACCATCCTCTGTCAGTAGTCTTCTCTTGGTCCTGTCATCCACTGCAGTCCTCTGGTCAGTCATCGTGTTCCTCTGTCGGTGCCTTCATCTGTCAGTCACTGCAGTCACAAGCGGTGTTATTACATCCTCCTCCGTGTCTTTGTTGTTGTGTCTGGGTGGACCTGAACTTATGGTTAGTTAGGGTTGCGTGTAGTTGTATGAGTTGACAACGACTTTCCGTGTGTGTTTATCGTTTTCTCTCCATCTCTGCATTGTGCTATATATTTTGTGCTATATATATATCCAAATAAAATATATAGATAAAAGATGCTTGAATAAAGTTAAGGCCAGGGATCTCTTAAATTCCCACAATTTTTTTAACTGCGATAATACTAGAAAACCTCCAAATGCCATTTTGCATTATTGAGAAAAGCATCATTAAAGAATTAACTTGAGGATTCTTGCTTCTTCTTTGCATGAGACACTTTTATTATGGTGGTCAGAGACTTTTGTGAAAGTTCATTTCATCACCCTCCTGTTATGCATAAATTTAACATGTGTATACTTTGTTAGCCTTGCATATGTCATGTTGATGTTGAGATTTTTTTCACACCCAGGAGCAAGCTTGTCGATTTCTGGAAGAGTTTTTACCATTTAAGTTCTATCCTGAAACATTAGGGTCCACCAAAAAGAAGTCTTTATCACACACACAGACGGCAAGTGCAGCAAACTCAAGAAGACAAAGGCTAAAAAGCACTAAAAATATATATATACTAACTACCTGAAACAAAAACAAATCCTGGAGGGGGGTGAACAAATTAATGTTACAGATTTCATTAAAGGGCAGTAAGGCAGAACCAGATCCAAGAAACTTTTTTTTTTCAGTCGAGACTCGCGGGTCTTATGGATGGAGGGGAGAACCTGGCATTTAGACCGTTTGCTTGGTTTAAACGAACAGCAGACGAGTTCCAGTATCTGGCACTTGCCAGGTGCTTTGCACCACATTTTTCTTTCTCTTGCCTTTGAGTGAGTTAAATACACAGTCGCAGGCCCACAGCCCGAGACGCTTCTGCCATCGTCGAAAATAGCTTCACGAGGGGTTGATTGCGCGTGGTGCGCGTGGTGTTTGTAATAAGTGCTGGGTGTCAACAAAACGATCCAGTTATTGTGTTATTTTTTTATTTTGTTTGATCCTTGTTTTTTAACTGGTTACACCCACCACAGAGTTTCCCAGATCTTTTTATTGTCCGCTGTCTGTTTCTCGATCAGGACACACACACACGTAGGCCTACTTAGTAAACTAAAACTGGAGTTCAGTTGCTATTGTCTGAAAGATATTATCTTTCAGAAAGCAGGTAAATATTTTTGTAAGTGTAAAGAAAATGCATGAGATCCTCCGACAAAAAACTGACTGAACTTGGCTTGAAACGTGTCACACATGGAAGTGTTTGGTGTTGTCGCGGGGGAAAGACCAGGCATGGTGGTGCCTACAGCCAGCTCTTTGTTTGATGTTTTTTCTCATTCTCCACCCTTCACCTCAGTGCGGCCTCCCATCTGTCCGGCAGGCAAGCATCTGCAGGTCCTTGTAAAGCTCAGGTGAAACTCTTTTTACTCCACTTGTCTCAGTCCTAGAGACCTTTTCAACTGACACCAGGTGTGCCCCTTGTTTTGCAGGTGGCAGGGACTGTGCAAACCCTACAACGGTTCCGTCTGTCGCGACCAGCTGGGCTTCAGTACGGTCTACCACAACCTCACCCGGCGGGATGACGACGACGACGACGACTACGTCAACGGGCAACACCACCAGCAGCTACAAAGACGACGTCTATGTGAACGAGCACGAGAACATCGTGCTGGCGCTGCTGGCGGAGATGCACGAGGCGGAGGTGTTCATGACGAAGGAGGGCACCCTGGACACCTACTGCCTCGTGCCCGCCCAAGAACTCCTGTGTCACTTCGCCTTCCCCGACTGTCCAGCAGTCTGAACTGGGGCTGATGCCCTTCCCCCTTCCCCTCTGCAGGTAAGACACAACGGACACCTTCAGCCTTTCCTCCATAAGAGTTGATGTCTGTCTTTTATACATTGTCTCCTTTCCTCGACAATCACATTTGTTATTGCATTCATTGCACTTTATTTATTTGTATTTAAGGAAGTTCGTCGTTTCGTTACAGTGATCACTGAATAAAGTCAACACATACACATTCACACACGCCTATACATGCATAAATATATGCACATGAGTTTATATTTAGTAGTAATAATAATGATGATGAAAAGTGTAATCTGTTTTAGATAAATGTCTCTCTAAATCCCGAGTTGAACACATTTTTTGCTACATTCAATTAATGTTAATTTCATTCCATAATTAGTTAGTGCATCTGGAAACTTTCTATGTCGAATGGTTTGAGATCAAAGCTGCACTTGCTTTTTGAGCTAATCTGGGCAGCGCGTGCACCCTGGGATGTGAATGGGCTAATTAAACGCTAACTAGTTCCCAGCAGGTTATTACATCTTTCTGCGTTTCTATGTACCCCGATCCCCTACCCCGCCCCACCCCGCCTCCAATGTATATGCTGACCTCCTTCTGACGGTAATTAGAAGTACTGTGGGGTCAGGGGTCACACATCCTCACACCATGGACTAACAGTCACATAAAACAGGTTGCGGTTGTTTCGGCTGGGTGGCTGTGACCGGTCTGAGAGATGTTTAACCCTTTTTATTTACCAGTGGTTGCTGAGGTTAAAACGAATTGAAGTGAGGACCGCCGTAGTGCAGCCTGTAGGTGGCTTTAGCTGGTAAACGGTATTCCAGACTTTCTTTTTTTTTTTTTTTATAATTTCAAAGTCGGATGGCTTAAACAGGTTCGCATCGAAGCGGTAAACTCTCAGGTTGGGAAAGAGATTGGTGTTCACGGTGCGCGGCCTGTGTTTTATCAGGTGCGCGCTACACACTTGTGCAGGCCTGTGCGGCTGACCTTTCCTGGCATTATAAAAATGATAGCACGGGGGGCCTTATCCGCTGTGGCCGTCTCGGCCTTTTGCCGAAGATTAGACATGGCACTTGAGCCACAGGGCGTCAAGCGGCTCCGAAACGCTTGTTGCAAACGCTCGCTGCTACCGTTCGCTAGTGAACTGAACGCCACTCACCAGAAGTCGTTGGAAAGGCCTGGCAGAAGTGGGCGAAAGGTCATCGGAACATGCGGAGTTCAGGAGCAGGGCTGTTCGCGGGGATTACCGCAGACTCCGCTACATGAGCCTGCAGACATGTAAGCCGGTTGCCCACTTCATGCCGCTCTTTCACTTTTCACGCATCTAGAGTCATCATCCTTTCCAGTCTCCCCGCTCCCTTTTTGAAGTCGTTTCAGAAGCAGTAAAAAGAATACAGAATGGCCGGAAAATCTTTTAAATTCTTGAGCGATTTGACCACAGTTCCTTGTTAACCTGAGACAAAACACAAAAAAAAAAAAACACCAAACAAAGAGAACCTCGCTCAGAGAACTTGATGTACCAGGGAAGATCACAAGTGTGTCCCCACCACACACACACACCCACAGACAACAATATTTTCACCCTATTTTCACAGACAATTGCAGTAGTACAAATATTTGTTAAAACCAATGTTGCCAGAAACCATTGGACTTGCATCCAGACAAATGCTGTCAGGGTGTCCTGGTGTTCTGCAGAGAATGGACGTTTCAAAGACTTTCCACAAATGCTGTGTAGAGAGTGTAGGGGAGGGGCCAATCAAATGCATGTGGCATGAGGTTCAACACCCGTCAGTTTCATAACAGATTCTTTCTATCATCCACTGATAAAGAGCAGAAAAAGAAACAGTCCTCATTGTGCATTGTTCGTGCACATATTTAAATCTGCCTTCAAGATTGTAGCTGACTTTATCACTTCGAGTAATTGCTATTATGGCCACTCTGTTATTAACATGCATTCTATCTCATTACAAAATCCAGTTTAGAACTGGTTATAAAACATGCACCAAAATGTTTAGCTGATAAAGACTTACATTTGTGTGCCAGCAATGCATGTGCACAGCACATGATGAAACAAAAAGTTTATGGCGATATTTACAATGAGCTCCTTTGAAGGGCATAAACCTAATTCACTGCACCTGTTTGCCCTCTGTGGCTTCAGCCTGACTATAGAATGATTGTTATATTACGATAAAAGCAAACCTCACAAGTTTCTGCACTCATCAGCAATGTTAGTGATAAATTACAGCGTACTATTTTCAGATTTTATGACAATTAATGTAGCATGTGGTTTGCTACCACAAAAGTTAGTCATGTATATTTTCTCTTTTTTACCTCCTTGTATTCACTATTTTTTTATGAGATCACATGTATACAAAAATACATCCCTTGACTGGAAACAGCTGACAAGCAATTATACTGGATAGATGCAGCTTGCCACTTAGACCTCTATTGAGTGGTGGTGAGCAGGTCCAGCATGAGCAAGCAAAGATTTACAATTCACATGTTTTCTAAAACAACTGCTCAGACATTGAAATTTCAAATGTAAACAAAATGTAGTAACCTTTTTAAATAATATACATTTCTCCACATAATTTTGAAAACATGTCCAGATTATTAAAGCTTTTTCTACTACCACAAATGAGGCGGCTCATCCAGGCTTATGACTGGAAAATACCTCTAGTAAATTAACACATGGGTGTACCAATACCTGATTGTCAGAAAAGGTAAAAAGTGGGAGGGAAGAGTTTGATTTCACCTTCCACTCGCTGCTCCCTTGATGCTGTGAACCACTTAAGAGTTCTTTGTCCTATATGTAGGCTAGCTAGACCCTTTACCTTACCTTCACCTTTTCACTGCCACAGTGATGAAGGTGACATTTTATGATCTGTCAAGACAGTTTTGTCACAAAAAATATTGCATTGCTCACTTAGCTTGCATTTTTCTATTCCAGAGAGCACTGTCTACAAGTGAAGAGCTTGTTCTGTTTTCGCCAGTGGGCTGAGATTGAAGATAAAAAGCAAAAGAATGTTTTCTTCAAATCAAGAGGGCATTTTCGGTTGCCAGATTGTGATGCTCTTCCCAGCATGTGGGAGCCAGATGTGCAGTGCACAGCTGGGATATCCCACAATCCCCCGCAAGATCATGTGAGAGGTATGGTTGGATGTGGAACAATGTCTTACTCTTGTCACGCTTGTTGGTTCCTGCTGTTCCTGTCCTGTTTTTTTAGACATACCCATCCTAAAAATTCATAGGCTTTTTTTTTTTTTTCAGAGTAATTGTAAGTCTTCAAAAGGATCATAATTCTTTATTAATAAAATCTTAACACTACAATAACCTTACTGCTTCCAAAATAATTGTTTCTTTAATCAGCTGAAAATATTGTTAGAAATGCATGAACTTGAAAGTTACTTTATCTATGCAGATGACTGTTATGTTGAAAATGGGAGATGGTACAACGGTACAGTCAATGTCACAACCTCTGGCCTTCAGTGCCAGCCATGGGACAGCAACTCTCCTCAAGACCATGACCGTTCTCCGCTAGTCTTCCCAGAGTTACTAAACTCCGAAAACTTTTGCCGTAACCCAGGAGCAGAAGAGTCGCGCCCATGGTGCTACACTATGGATTCTCACGTGAGATGGGAGTTTTGTGACATCCCTCAATGCAGTAAGTTAAGCAGATGTTTTCTTTCACTAACTCAAATGCATGCACACATGTATGCACACATATTCCCCTCCCACTCGTTTTATTAACAAGGAGACGAGAAAGACGAACAGCTGCGATTTATTTTAATGGGAGGCAACTCTACTATAACAGTTTAGCCTTGCAGTGGATTTTTTCCCCTAGATATGGCCCCATGTTCAAAGGTCTTTGACTCTTCTCAGATTTAAGACACCTTCCCCGCTGAAATTAGCCAGTGGCTAAAATCAGAATGTTATTGTTTTATATTTATAAACCTTGGACAGGAAAGGAGCAACAGCTGGCAAACATGTTATAAACAAAAGTCTTTGGATTAGTGAGGCTGAAATGAACCTTCAGGTTTTGACTAGAGCCTCACTCTCCTGACAGCTCCCTATCTTGCTTACCATCTTTTTTTAATCTATTTTTTTTATTGTGTAAAGATGTTTTGGTTTATGTCATACTACTGATTACCTGTATATTTGTAGTGTTTGTCTAGATGTAATTATGTTTCTGTAGCATAAATTATTCCAGGTAATTCTGTGACCAGTTTATTGAAATTCTGAAAATTCATACACAAGTGTTAAACACAACAAAATCAGGATTATTAACCAATCTTTTCAACCTCAAAATATGTTTTATTGTGATTAGATAAATCTTACAGCTAAAATAGGATTATAGCATTTCTCTACTCTAAAACTGAAATGAAAACAGTTATTTTCTGGTGGTCAAAAGCAGTTTCATATAAAGTTGGTTAAAATGTCTATATTCTGTCTGTCCTAGACTCTGCTTAGTCTTTTTCTGGTCAGCTTACACAAATTGCCCACAAGATAAATTCAGTTAGTCTTCCAGTGGACTGTGTATAGGGAGTGCATATAAACATTACTGAAGGAGCTGTATGGACAGCATAAACATAGGAGCAGTAAATATTTATGATGAGGGCAAACTGAAATCAGTGCTATATATGATCAGTTCAGACTCATCAGCTGTCACTCATGCATGCTGATACTGAAGACAATCCACATGTCACAGAGATGAGCAGATCCTGTGAAGCTGCACCTCCACCCAACACGAAAAAATGTGTATAAGAACCCAGAAAATAATGTTTACCATGTTCACTTGTTATTACCAACACCATGCTATTAATATCAGCTCTATTAGGTAAAGATACTTTTTATCAAAAATTGTCAGATCTGTTTAATGTGCATCTGGCATTGAGCAAAAATGAGTACAATACCACCTGAGATGTGAGGACAGCTTTCTTCAGCTAAACTTTACCCGTACATTAAAGGCATCTTTTTGTCAGAGGCTCTGACACTTTTAGAACCACAAACAGCATAGACCCTCTCGAAATAGGACAGTTACAGGTGTAAAAGTAATTCTATAAGAAATCTAATGCAAGTGTAAAAGATACAGCTCTGTTCACATTTACTAGGTGTCCACAAGGCAGAAGTGGTTTCATGTTAAAAATCAGTGTATGCAGAGCAAATGTGCCCGTGAAGTGTTCTTTGGTCATAGACAGCCAGGATTTACTGTAAATGAAAATGAATTTTGATTTTTAAACATTTTAGGTATCATATCACTTGACTCTCAAGTGCTATATATAGGAGCTATAGCGCAGCTTACCTGCATTCTTATATTTTTGAATTAATCAGTGTGCCTTTATATATATTTTTTTTCTTTGCAGTGGTTCAGGTGGATAACAACACATCAACAGTGCCAACAAAAACACTTCCAGACCAGCCCCACTTCACCTTGGTGACCATCATCGTCATTACTGTAGTCTCAGCAGTTGGAGTTCTCATTGTAATCTTGTTCATTGGTTTGTCTGTTCACCTGTTTTGTCGCACCAGAGGTGGACGGCTTGGGTACAAAGCAGCAGCTAAAGATGATGTTGACACTGCCATAGAGCAGCTGCCAGCTAATGCAGCTTATCATCAGTTAAAACCCTCAGGAAAGTTAAACCCCAAGCTGGAAGGATATGAGTTTCCCAGAAATGACATAGTATTCCTGCGAGACATCGGCCAGGGTGCTTTCGGCCGAGTGTTTAAAGCCAAAGTGCCAGGAGGAATCAGCAGCAACCCACGTACAAAAACAGGAGAGTCAACCTTGATTGCCGTGAAAATGCTAAAAGAGGATGCTTCTGAAGACTTGCAGGCAGACTTTGAACGTGAAGCATCCCTGATGGTGGAGTTTGACCACCCTAATATTGTTCGCCTGTTGGGTGTTTGTGCAGTGGGCAAGCCCATGTGTCTACTGTTTGAGTTCATGAGTAAAGGGGACTTGAATGAGTTCCTTAGATTGTGTGGGCCAGAACATTTCAGTCTTCGCCTGCCGACATCCCGGGTGCTAACAGTGGACATAGAGGATGGCCTTCGTGTGGCAGGGGTAGGAGACACATTAAACATTGAGACAGAAGGGGAGGGGGTGAGTGTGGGTGACAGTGGGTCGCCACCCCGACTGACTGCAGCTGAGCAGCTTCATGTTTCAAAGCAGGTGTCTGCTGGAATGGCTTACCTTGCACAGCGTGGCTACGTCCATCGTGACCTTGCGACCCGGAACTGTCTGGTGGGTAATGATTTAGTAGTGAAAATTTCAGACTTTGGCCTTGCTCGCAGTGTGCACAGTGTTGACTACTACAGAGGTAGCGAACACGATGCCATTCCAATACGTTGGATGCCATTGGAGGCCATATTGTACAACAAGTTTTCCACACAGTCAGATGTGTGGTCCTTTGGGGTGGTATTATGGGAAATCTTTTCCTTTGCACTACAGCCCTATTATGGCTTGACTCATGATGAGGTGGTTCGTTACATCAAAGAAGGCAAAGTGCTGTCACAGCCGGACAGGACTCCCAATGCAGTGTACGAAATCATGAAACAGTGCTGGCACCGCCGTCCCGCTTCGCGCCCCTCGTTCAGCACTCTTCATAAGATGCTGGAAAACATGCATGAGAAATACCTCAAGAGTGAAGCTAAACTCAAGGAGATTGTGTGATGGGAGAGGAGAGCCAACCAGGATGAGTGCAATGTTTAATCAGCTTGAACTCCACAGAGAAGACTCGTACACACAGAGGGTCCATTAAGACAATTTACAGGGACAATATTTCCCTAACAGCTAGAAAAATAAAAGTGGTGTGCTTTGGATGAACTGAAGAAGTTTGAACTTGAACTTCACTTAGCACAAGTTTTATCATCATCAGAAAGTTTCTTGTAGTTTTAATGTCACTTTGTATTGCAGAATGTCCATCATCTCTTTTGTTATTGCGCTGCTGGATTTTACCCGACTATGTGTGTATTTCAATGAATTAATTTGTAAAAACTATTGAGTGTTTTTCTAAATCATTGTTTTTAGTTCATAAATTGCTAAAAGCAATTAAAGCTGAAAAAGTTAGTTTATGTTGTTTTTTTGTTTTTTTTTTTGAGGAGTCTACCAATGCCGACTTCCTTTTTTAGATAATTAAATACTGTCAATCAGCAAAAAAAGTTTTCACGATTATCATTACGTACACCTGCATTTGCCTCTGTAGTTTTTACAGTAACTAAACCATCATTGTATTTGTTCATCTTATAAGAATTTTAAGTATTTATAGCTTTATTTTAGATACTGTTACTTGATTCTGAGGTTACTTTGGACCTTTTACCCTATTCAGAGGCTTGTGTCAAACTATTGCACGTAGTGCAGAACGAAAGGCCAGATGGGTGTTCTATTAGAGACTGATAATAAATGGTAGCTTGTATATTGCCCGAACACATTTAGTCTTTATCCATGTGCCTTTAAATCTGTGATCAGATGCTGACTTATTAAAAGCCGTGATAATTTTTTTCTTGAAAGCTTTTTCCCCCCTTCTGCATATGCATTGGTTTACCACCTTAAAGCATGCATTTGGTTTTTTCAATCAATGCCAACAAAATGCTGAACACTAGCAAAGATCTGCTGACAACTGGCACTTTAAATGCGAGTAGGAGACCTTAGGTATGAGGCATGGTATGAGATCATGAAGTGGGAAATTTTTTTTAATTCAGATATTTTGTACCATGAAATGCAAGAGCAGCTCCAGAAAAAAGGTTTTTTGAAAATAATCATGACATCCTTTTTATTAAAGCACAAACCCCTGCCACACATAAAAATTATTTTTAAAACAATTTGATAAATTTCAGGACTATTTTAGAAAAGCAATAAACTTCTAAGACTTTCAAAAGTACGATTGTTTTGTCAACTGCTTTTTTAAATGAGCAATTGCCATTACTGCTGCCACAAGAAATATCGCAAATGTTAACTTTCAAACCTGCCAAGCAGGTACAAGTAATTATAGATGTTATTTGTTAATTAATAATTAGGGTCATTACCTCAAGGTTTCTTGTGTTATTGCCAGCTCAGTAAGCCTCTTTCATACGTTGGAAACTGAAGTGCCATATGTACAGTATAGATGGGTTTTAGGGAAAGCATGTCTTCTCTGGCTGAACACAACAGTGCCATTGTATTTTAATCCCTTACACCATTGCTTTTTGTGGGTAATATTTTGGTTTATTTTATGAGAATTGCTTCAAAATACGAGATATCTTTGTGATTTTTTTTTTTTTTTTGCTCCAATTAAATGTATAAATGAACCAACACTTTTAAAGCAGTTAATTGAACCTCTTTTCAATATCAGAAACTGACTTCGAGTTTAATGCTCGTAGATACAAACCAGTGTATGTTGAATTTTTTTTTTAACTGTACATCAATGTTTTCTCTGAAGGTCACTTAGCAAAGCCCTGCCAGAATATCTATAATTTTTGGAGTCTGGCTGTACAAGTTTTAAAATCTGCTTTTGTATGCATGCTGTGCTTGTGTTTGCATTCAAGCACTTGTTTTAAGTGCTGTGTACCTAAGACATTTTTTTTTACTTTTAAGTGTGACATTCACACTTGGTGGTGCAACACTCAGTGGCAAACACTGCTATCACACTTGTGTAAAATGCATGTGATTTGCTCCATATTGTTTGTGAACTGTTTTTCTTTACCACAGCATGTTTACTGGTTTGTTAGTAGAGCAAGTTACTACTTGCAAACAAAGTTTTTAATGTCATGTAAAACATTAGATGGAAATAGCTGTGAACATATATGTGAACTCAAAGGTCTGTGAAAAAGGGATATTTTTCTTTCTGCCAAAAAGGCAAGCCATTTAATGCCTAATCTCTTAATTTTTTTTAAATCTAAAATGACCAAATGAAAACCATTATATTTACTTATTGTAGGTGATGGATGCCTGAAACTGATAACTCATTTTAATTAATGTAAAAAAATGACATATTTTAGGCCAATATCTTGTGCTTTTTATATTCTCATCTCACTTATTCAAATAGGAAACAAAGCATAGCTAAATGTTTTAGTTCTGACAGATGTGTCAGCTACTTTTATAGGATGATGATTACAGCTCATACTCTAACAAGCTCAACAAAAACTGTCTCATAAGGTCTAGTTAAACTGTTTTAAAAAATGTAATCATGCAAAAGGTAGTGAATGAAATGTCATTCCATGCACATAGTATGCATATTCACATTAAAGCATTGACATGAAAGAGAGTGAGTGTGCACAAGATATCATTCATTTACAATTAAGTTTTAGATGACCCTCACAGCATTACAGTTGAAATCCCACTTCCTACATGAAGAATATGTAATGCTTTTATATGCCACAGATGCTAATGATGATGATGTTTTATGAAAAACTATAAACAATCGTTACAATAAAAAACAAATCACTAATTGATGCTGAAAGTTGCTTGTATGATCTACTGTACTGAGCATTCCTGTTTCTGAAACATGCATAATATGATTTTCTGCAGTTTACATCATAATGTACACATATCAACTCTCCTGTGGACTCACATTATCTATTCAAATGTTTCAATCCTGCTGTGGAAGCAGTAAAATTATGTTATGAAAAAAAGCAATAACTTGTCTTTTTTTTAATTTTCTTATTGTTTATAAAATTTTCTGAAAGCTCATAATGGGATGGGAGTGGGTGTGGGTTGAGGAGTTGTTTTAAAGATATGCTGGTTACAAGAAGCTTTAAAAATAAAACCTGAAAAATCAAAAATTAAAAATTTTCAAGTAACAAGTATTGCTTTTAGCATTCTGACTTGTTACTAATCCAGAAATAGTCATTTTTGACTAGCATTTCTTATCCTTCTGAGGATCACATAATAAAGTAAAGAGATAACATCTAGCTGTTTCCACCATGATCTCTAGAAACTATGTATGGGTGGTTCTTGTACTTTCTGGATATAGGCTAGATTGTGTGCATGCAGATTTTTCATTATTGATCAATTAAGATCTGATGTATCACCACTGACAGTGCTGACTTTATAGCATACATTAAATCCTCTGACACTGATGACCACTTTGTGGTCTGTCACATCACTGTATATAAAAATTATGACTCGGTGATATAAAATCATATCACTATACTTCAGTGGAGGAGCATGTGGTTGTCATATCACTGTCTAACAGACCGATGATCTTGTGATCTTGAGATCATATCTCTTGTATCTAACAACGATTCCCGAACCAAATTTCCTTGGAGAAACCAGAGTTTCAGATACAAGCCTGCTTTCAAGTAAATGCACCAAGATCGTGATCTTCGTGTAAAAACATAAAAAATATATATATAAAGTTACAAAAGTTGTTGGTTTTGCTTCAGTATATATATAAATTATTTATAAGCACAATCCACTCTACATAACATGTATCAAAGATAAAATATGATTAGCCCTTCTAATTGGTTAACTTAAGTGCTGCCGCCTATGAAAAAGCCCCCATATTTGCCTCCTTTTTAGAAAGGGACCAAGTGTTTGTCGACTATGTTTTAGATCAGCTCCACACTACAGATTCAAAGCTTTTTCTAATATCTTTGCTCCATGTTACAATGTAAAAACACCTTCAACATAAGCATTCTAGATAAACTGCATACTAGAATCTACAAGTATTGCTATCATTATAATAAGTCCACCTACATACTGTACTATAGAAGCAACCTCATAGCTGACATGTTGGTCTCTTCAATGTGTTCTAGCCACCTACACTTTCAAAGTTACAGACTTTTCTCTGAAGACATCAGACATTTATTTCAGTGACACAGATTTGTCTTACTATACATTCAAATTCAAAAATTCTCATCCTATGATTCCATCTGAATGGCTAAATTTCAGCAGTCAGTTGTTTTAAATTATAAATGCAACCAGTTAATTGTTTACAATGAAATAGAACAGCCCATGCCACCTCAGAGATTTTTTTTTTAAAGTTTTTTAAAAAAATGTTTAAGAACAGAGACTACCAGTCTTCCTGAAATGCTTTCATCCCCCATCCCACCCCCCTTTTTGAGATGCTGTCAGTGTATTCAAATGTGTATTCTAAGTGAAGACCGTTTTCCACTAGAAACACAATGACTTTATTACAATCTACCTCATATTCTAAATGTTTTGTTGGCAAGTTCAGATGTAATCATCACTGCTATGTGCTGTTACTAGAGATCACAGTGTGACAAAAGTTATGTTTTTAGCAGCTTAGAATACTAAGCCTTTCATTTCTACCTCTTTTCATCTGAGGTCAGCAGATAAACTTCTTTCCTGAAAGACATGCTGCTGTGGTCACACTGAGCCTATAGTCTCGCTTTTTTTGTAGACAGGAGAAAGAAAATTGAAAGCAGGGGATTGGGAGCATCCAAACACCTGATTCTTTGTCCTTCTCTAGATGCATGGAAGTTTGCACCAGACTCTTCACCATGCTTCAAGCTTCTCTTGTGAAATCGCAGATCATTATTCCAGAATCACAAGCCTTACTGTCCATTTAGAGAACAAAGCCAGTCATGCATCCAAATACCACAGTGGGTAATACAAAACAGGTCTGAAGCATAGATGTTGAGATGCTGCCTAAATTACTCTTATTAAGGGAAAAACAAGTGTTTTGTACATATTTGATTCTGTTTTTAAACAAGTTTCTGCTGGAAAGCAAGAAGCTTATGTGAATAGATCCAATCTTGCTGATTAAAATCTGTTGTGTCATCACTTTGTTATTTTGAAATTTGATTCTTGCAGCATTTATATTTTCTAAGAATATCTTCCATCTGACATGTGCCTTATAAGGTGCTGTATTTTTCTTTAATAATGTTATATTTTGTGTGTATAGCATGTACAATATACACATTGCACTGACTATGGAGATATAAAAAAATGTTGCGATATATATACTGAAAGCCTTCACAATTTTGTGAATGTTTCTCAGTGAAAAATGTTGCTTGAAGTTTGAATGTTTGTTTGGCTTTGTTTTAATGAAAATAATATTCTTATTCCTTCATCTGTATCATGTGCCTGCATATGCACACATGCTTACATGGTAAAAATACAGATGATTATTAAAGATTCACGGTGTACATGGTTCTATTGCACTGACTCCTCAAGACAACAAAATGCATGTTTAAGAATACCATTACAAGCGCTTGTCTCAATAACAAATCTATAGGAAAGGTAAATATAAACAAAACATTATAAACAAATAACTCTCAAGCAAAGTACCACGGTGATTATATATTTTAATCAAAGGGGAGCAACATTAATTGGGGAAATAGAAATTTAAGGGCAAGATGCTTAATATAACATAACTGATGCAGAAATACTGTTCCTAGTTATATATCCTACAACATTCTATTAAATCTCGAAAAGAATAATGCTTCAAGTAAGAATTACTGGTTTACTCCATCTAGAATTCATACACCAGACTAGTAACAAAAAGCCACATTTTATATTATTATTATTATTCAAAGAGAATCAGTTCTCTGTAAGTGCCACTGTAATGTTTGATAAGATCATGTTTATCATAATCAGTGTTGTTCATAAGTATACAAATAAAAAGGTGCCCCATAAAGCACTTCAAAGCTGAAGTCACCTTAACCATAGTGAGTGCCATAACATTGTGAGAAATAACCACTACCAACAGTGCGCTCAGGAAATCTGAGCTTTGAAAAAGACTGCAGCAACATGTATGATGAGTAAATATGTGTCTGCAGGGAAAATGTAATGGTGAGCACTCCTCAGTCTGCTTCACTTGCACCATTACAATCACCTTCATGTGATAAGCAACCAGTGAAAAGAAGTGACCTGGACTCAGAAGTGGTGGAGTGAATTGTCTTGGTGATAAACACTGTCTCTAATGCTGGCCTGTAGTAGAAATTCACACCAGCATCAACTGTTGGGAGATTGGCATCCATTAGCCTGAGGTCTAGATGTTCCTGAGCTTGTGCCACACAAGACTGAATGGTTGGTAGGATAGCTGTCAAAGTGTCGTGGGTGGTGTCTTTTAAAGACAGAGCTAGTAATACTCGAACGCTTGG
This sequence comes from Pomacea canaliculata, assembly GCF_003073045.1. Taxonomy (NCBI): domain Eukaryota; kingdom Metazoa; phylum Mollusca; class Gastropoda; order Architaenioglossa; family Ampullariidae; genus Pomacea; species Pomacea canaliculata. The sequence goes on from NC_037599.1 coordinate 9,146,226, forward strand.
CTTCAAAGCCATGACAATATGTTTAGCCATAACATGTGTCAGAGGCTGCCCACAAAATAAGATACATGCACTCAGAAATGAAAAGAATTTGAAGTATACTGCATTACACTCCTCCTAAGCAATGTAGGCAAACAAAAGAGGTTATTGTAAATATATTTAATGCCCTTGGCCACCAGTTTTGTTGAGATATCCATTTATTGGAACAAATATTATAGAACAAGACATTGACTACACAAAGTACTCTTGAGTGAAGTGTGCATTAAATAATTTTGCTTTACTGTGCAGGTAAGTGCATGTTTTCATAGCAAAGTTTGAAATGTTTAGGAGAGATAGAAACACACTCTCCTACCCCCTCCACATCCCCACACACAGATCATTAAAGTTAAGAAAAACAGCTACAGCTCCTATCTTTGAAACTTAACATTGAAAGTTTTCTCACCTGATCTTGACCAAAAATTATTTTTGTGTCAAACATTGGGATCAGGTCTCCCACTTCATCTGCAACTGATTCTGGTCTTACACACACCTTCAAAAAATTAAAATAAAAATCTTCACGACTGTCTGTTGCCCATGTCTTATATGTAAAATAAACACGAAGTAAACCTAGCATATGTTACAACTGACAACTTAATGCAGCAGCAAATGACGTGATTAGCAACCAAAATGCCAGAAAAACATAAACTCAACAAATATTTGTTCAAGAAAGAAGCCAAAACACACACACAGTTATAATAAATTCTTGAAATATGTGCTCTGTGCATGAAACTAGGCATGTCATGTCCACAAGAAATTAAAAGACAGGTGGCAATATACAATGCAACAATACAACTTTATTTCTCACCAGGGGCAATTCAAGATAGTGCTCATACTAGCAATAATATATACATATGCATGATATAAAAGAAATAATGTAAACAATATACAGATAATATCCTAGAGACATACAGGAAAGACAGAGTGAAGCAGGAAGCTTCAGAAAGACAAGACGCGAACATAGTTTACAAGATCACAAAAAAGCTTATAGGAAGTAGAAGTGGCAGTCAAGACCTACCCTTAAAATCCCAGGATGGGAACATCATCACTAAAGAAACTGAGAAAGTAAAGAGATAGAAGGAGTACTTTGAGCAGGTGCTCAACCGACCAAGCCCTCTAGTGCTAGCCAAGAAATCTGGAAGGCCAAAACTCTAAGGAGGAAAATAAAATTAAGAATCTTGAGAAGCAATGTCTTTTCGGTTTTACTCTATGAAAGTGAGACAATCCACAAAAAGAATATGGAAATGGCTAGGACATGTGTTCAAAACGAAACCAGAGGCACCATCCAAAATAGCCCTTCATTGGACAGCTGATGCAAAAGGAAGCATGGCTTGGCCAAAAGAAACATGGCCAAGGCCAGAAGAATGAGAATTCAAGGACCAGAAACTGACCTGGAACAGCATGGAAAACTTGCTGCTGATAGGCAAAAATGGATGTTGCTAGTGGATGCCTTATGTACCACCTTAGGAGTAATATAACACAACCATTCAAGTGTTAAAATAATTTAGGATAGCCCTATGTGTATTCATGTAAACATGTATATGTGTGTCAACCAAATACATGTACACACTTTCTCCTCTACCACTAATAAGATCTGGATTTTCTTCAATGTTGAAAGCTGAACATTGACACGCTGTACAAACTCTACCAAGGGTAACTCCACAATTAACAACCAGCAGAAGGGAGTAATTTTATGTCATGCCCACTATAGTAGACACCTGCAGTTAAAGTATTCAACTAACCAAGGATCCAATTTTGCAGTATTGTGTAACAATGATGTAGATGTGATCAGCGAAGACACTACAATGGATATCAGTATGATTGCCTTTCACCACCACTGCTGCCTGTAACAAATTAGTACCAAAGTGCGCTAATATCAAAATATCCATTCAATAAAAGTTTTGGAGGTGCAGAATAACACTAATTTGCTACTTAGTAAGTAAAACTGAATGTTTAATTAAACAAATGCTAAAGAACGTGAACAACTGCTATACATCTTCTCAATATATCACATTATTAAAAGCGATTGGTGGAAATAGCATAAGATATTTTGTCTTTGACCATTTCACGATATGGAATGTAAGGATGAAACAATATCGCATCTCATGAGCAACAAACCGACCAAAAGAAGGCGCCGCTTGTTCAAACCATGGACGAGTATAAATACAACTTCGTGTTCAAACTACACCACATTGCTGCTTACTTATACTGTCTTCCGGCCGTTCACTCGTCAGCTTAAAATTTTAAGCAAGAAATAAAAAGACTCTTAAAATGCACTACGAAACAAAATGATCAAGAAAAATGCGATTTTAATTCTCTCACCAAAAACTGAGGAAATAATTTTGGTTTGGAATATAATCCAAAGAGTTAAATTTGACGCGCATTTAATGTTTGCACAAAGTGTGCATGTCATGATCTGTATACTATGCTATATATTATAATGACTCCAAACCTCTGCAGAAGACACTGGGAACTTGTTCTGTGAATTCATCGCCGAGAGCGCCATAGTGGGATAACTCTAATAGCGTGTTCTCAGAGATGCAGTAGGCTCCCCTGCCGTAACTAGACGTGTTGGCAAGAGACGACGACAATGTTTTACAAGTCCTTGCGTTACGGTCTAAAGGAAATCTTCAATACACTAATTTGTGAGTGTATTGCATTGATTCAGTTGATACTTCCATGTGCTCTCTTGTCAGTGACTAACGGCATTGCTAAAGCACATTGAAATATTTTATTATCTTCCCCCTTTATCAGCACCGTTTGAAAAGAGATCGCTATCTAAAAGTTTTAATTACCACAGAGTTCGACTTGCTATGTCTCCCTTTCCTCCAAAATACAAAAGTTGGGAGGGTCGAGAGAGAAAATTTGTCCAAGGTGGTAGGAACTGGCGTCAAAACTAGGATCATTCATACTTTGAGTAGATGTTGCCATCGTTGATCGGCTGAATATTTCTTTCAGCCCGATCGTCTCTTGAACCGATGAAGAACCCAGCAACAATCTGATACAAATTAATTGTAAAAAAATAAAAAAACGCTCTTACAAGTGATGATTTCTCGAGACCATTTACCACCTTACTTTTTAAGTGCTAATTACTACGTAAATTCGTGTATTTTGTGAAAAGTCCAGTCTTGAGACGATTTGACAGAATACTCTGATTAGCACTCGATCTCATACTATTCCCATTGCAGTTTAGCGGGACTAACACGACGTACAGTAGACCTCATGGACTAAAATGTGAGCCCTATAAGTGTAGTGGTACTCGATCGCTAATTGTCACCACTGCAGTGAAAAACTTGATCGATCAGGGTTCAGATCTCGATCTGCATTTGACACCCAGTCCGCAGGCGTCTGCGTTTTTCTCCAGGTTTCTCCCCATGTAGTATGAATTAAATCACGTCAAGGTGGAAGCACTTTCCTACTTAATAACCCAACCAACCAAAATTTGTCTTAAAAGCAGGATCTGATTTTTTTTTTTTTTATGAACCCATTGCATGTCGAGACATATATAGTCGCTTTCTCACTCTCTCTCTCTCTCTCTCTCTCTCTCACATATTATCAAATGATCAGTGGGAGTTAATATATAATCCTCTTCCTCAGCCTTTTTTTTTTCCTCCGGACAAAGCGCCTAACACGATACAATGTCCGAAAAAAAAAATTAAAATGCTCGTTTACATTTTCTCGGACATTTCTTATTATTATTAAGAATCGACCGTTGCCAACTTTTTTTTAAAAGTCCTGCTGGGTTGCAAAGACATTTGTTATCTCAGTGCTAAAGTCCACAATGAAATTTACGACACAGAAAGCAGTGCAAACTTGAACCCTGATCGAGGCACTGCACGTTGATTCTTTAGTTGGATTCCAAAGAATGGGTGGCAATCATTAATATGCAGTCCTAACTATATAGCCAAAAGTGTCACATTTGCAAAATCGTTTCTATCATTTGTGACAAAGTGTGTGTCGGATGGCCTATAATCAGAAATTATGCCCGATTATGTTTTATTATGTAAAACGTTTTTAACATTATGTTGATGCGGACGAAAAATAAAAGATGCGATATTACAGCAGATGATGAATACGTAGAGAAATATGAATCATGCAGACTCAGAGATTATTCAGACGAAAGTAAAATGGGGATCATGTACAAAGTAGAATATCGAGAGGTTCATTATTTGACTTTTCCAATACAGACGAAGACTGATCCATACCATCGTACGAGAACGTGGGCTGACATGTCGCCATCTGAGAGCTCGTCACCCATTGGTCGATAATTTCCGCGCCTGCGTAAAGCCTCATCCTGAATGGATCTTAGGGAAGTCTTGGAATGGTATGACCGGAGCCGTGTGATGCTTATAAACCTTTAGTACAAACCAAAATTCAGCCAACAGACCGGGCACACGTCATTGATCATCACATATTAGCGTAAGTCTGTTCTAAAATTTATCAGTAGGAAACATCCTAACAGTTATGATTCTTTGTCTTTGTGATCGATGTACGCTGAAAAAATATCGTCTGCTTTAGCTTACTCATGTGTGTGAATGACGGACTGACCCCCAATGAGGTTTTTGATTGTCGCAGATCGTTTTGCTTATACGCATATTCATACCCTTTGTTGTTGTTTAAATTTGATAAATAAATCCTCAAAGTAATATCCATCTCATTATAAATATAAGTGAAGGTGGAATAAATGCGTCACACATGCACAGTGTGAAATGAAAAGAAGTATACATGTATCGGGTATAATCCCACTTTAAAAAAGATGAATGAACCGCTTTTAATGATAAAACTTTTTTGTATAGATTAAAATTAAGCCCAGCAGAAAGTCCCGTGTCACGACGTGTAACACATAATTGGAGCAAAGTTTAATTAAGTAATTTAATGTTTGAAAATCACTATGTTGTATTGTGTGGTTTAGTGCAGGACAATTTGATCAGAAAAAGGTACAGTGATGCAGAATTAACACTTATAATAATAGATGTAGACCATGTAATGGCTTTTTTTTTTAATCATTCAGTCAAATGAAACACAAGGGGGAGGGATGGTTTTGGTTGGGTTTGTTTATTATTTCCCCTTAAAGGGCTAAAAAGAAAAGAAGCAGTTTTTTTGCTTACTTTACCTCTCGTTAATGAAGAATTATCATTTACATTCCAGCAAGAGTGTTCTGCTCATTTTATGACACCAGGTTTCTGAAAGTCCCATTAACTAATAAAAAGAGATATGGACAGAGATCTTTTTCCTATCAAGCCCAGTAACTTGGAGCAGATTACCTGTCAGCCTACTCAGACATTTTGACCTCCCTTATCTTGACTTTCTTTTTTCTCCATGGCTTCACCCTTCCATGTCTGGACTGTGTGATTGTAAGGTGTGCAATACTCAGTAGGTGTGTCTGTTGCATGTGTGTGTGTATATATATATATGTTTGCTTATAAGTTTATATAGGATTTCGTTTGTTGTTTTTCTTATTTGTGAATTATACTTGTGAGTATATCTGTTGAAAAGGTAAAGGTTGTCCCATGACCTTATTTTAGGTCACTAGGTAGTGAGGTATTGAAGGCCTCATTTTTCTCAGGGCTAGCTCTATGTGAGGGTGATGCCCATGTCCTTTCCCTTGTTGCCTTTCTTTCCTCAGCCTTCTTACCCTAACCCATTTCTGTCAGCGGGGTCAACGGAAGGAGTAGGGGAAAGTGAGCTGCTTATACACAGGTATCAAACCAGTGCCCCTTTGCTTTCGGATGCCTGCGCTCTCACCACTTGGCTATCTACTCTCACCATCTATTGAAAACGCACTTTATAAATGCTCATTATTATTATTCCTCCTGGATGAGTGTGGTTAATCTTGTCATAGTCATTTATATATTGTTGCCCTAGCAGTTCCTGTGCTGTTGACAGTAGTATGTCTTTGATGTTCCTAGCAAGAGTGTCTACATCATAGTCCACCAGGCTCAGTCCCATGAATTTACCTCCAACTTTGGCTTTGAAGATTTACTCAATGGCTTCCAGATAGGGTGTACAGCAGATGATGGCTCATCCCTATGTATGAGGAAGCCCACACCATACATATGTATGGTATCCACCCCACTGTACCAGAGCGTATGGCCCTAATCAGTTGCTGCTTCCTAGTCTTGGCTGTGTGACCTCTGCCAGTCCCACAATGTCCTACCATTCTAGTTCATGAATGAATTGTTTTACTTTGCCACACTGATATAATGTGCAGAGGTTCTACATACCAATGGCTGTTCCTTCTTTCCATTTTATATACTTTTTGAGTGCAAAGGATGTAGGAAACTGGAGAAATCCACCAATAATCAACCCTGTAAACAGTTGTCACATCTGTCACATACTGAGATATGTCAGAGCCAAAGTACAAACCAGTAGTCCTTGTGACAGACACTTTAATCACTACACCACCAATCATCCAGCTGAGCCTGATATACTTATTGATCTGCAGGGCAGCAATGTTCAGCACAACTAATGAACATCTGATGACTGAGTTTTTGAACAGGACAAATTAATCAGCCCTTATAATAAATAAAAGTAGACTGGGCAATGAATGGGAAGTTGGTTAGAACAATATGAAATGCTCATAACTTCTCAAGGTTAATTTCATGAAAGGCAGTAAATTTTAGGAAAGACTAAGATGAGAAAGAAATGGGGGTGAGGATTTACGTTGGTTATATTTATAATGATGTTTTAAGTGTACGGAGGATTTCCTTTGTTCAGACACAGGAACTTGACAATGCCAGGATCATCTTCAGTAGGAGACCAACACTATGGCTGGCCACAGGAAGTGGGCATTGTGGCCATGGAGGTTTACTTTCCATCACAGTATGTTGATCAGACAGAACTAGAACAGTTTGATGGTGTCTCTGCAGGGAAGGTGAGCACAGAGATTCAGATGGCTAGCTGTAGAGTTAATCTTTCTGAATGAACAGTTAGACAGTAGGACTTAGTGTTGCATGAGTGTACTGGAGGCTTCATGTGTTGAATGCAAAAATTATTCACAACACTGTGAGATAAATGAGTGCATTATAGACATTCAAGGCAGATGGCAAATGTCACCTTGGTATAAATTCTTAGTGGACTCTTTTGTGGAATGAGCTCAGGCTGGTCATGATAATAGGTATTACATTAAGTTATGTGCTTAGTGTGTTATTAGAAAATTTATCAGAGTAACATACTTCTTTTGTTGTAGTAAAAGTTTTAAAAAATATATGAGCAGGAGCACCTTTTAATTTTTGGCAGCATTTGACAGTTTAAAATTGCTTATAATTTCCTAGTATGTATATATGGCATTGAAGATTAAGGAATGAATAAAGCGATGCTTTCTATACAGTTAAGAAAATGAGATTCAGTAAATAAGCAATTGGTAATCAAATCGAGTGCATGTAGATTTTGTATCTCATTTTTTTTTTTTTATTTTAAAGTACACCATTGGACTTGGTCAGTCACGCATGGGTTTCTGCTCAGACAGAGAGGATATCAACAGCTTGTGTCTAACAGTCGTCCAGCGCTTAATGGAACGAAATAACATTTCTTATAGTGAGGTAGGACGTTGGAGGTTGGCACAGAAACCCTTATTGATAAGTCCAAGAGTGTCAAGACAGTACTAATGCAGTTATTTGAAGACAGTGGTAATACTGACATGGAGGGTGTGGATACAACAAATGCTTGCTTTGGAGGAACTGCGGCTGTCATGAATGCTGTCAATTGGATTGAATCCAGTTCTTGGGATGGTGAGGACATGGCAAATATATACTAGATCTGAAGCCTTAGAATTTTAGATAATCTATTTCAAGTAATTTTTTTGGTGAAATGTTTGTTCATTTAGATTAGTGGTGTAATTGCTGTCAGAGTGCTAATGCTGTTGAATTTTTGAACAGAACACGTTCACTGATAGTGTAGTTATCCGTTCAATGTACAGTACAGTTGCTACTGCATCATTTTAGATTATAACTTTGAAATTTGAAAGCTTCTGATACACATCTTTCCAATAAAATGCCACTCCAGGTCCATGAGGTCAGCCAACTCTCATTATTTCAATTTTGAGGCAGTGAAAACTGCATGGCCTAAGAAAAATGTTATGAGCTTTTACCAAAACAGTTTTCTTTCCAATCAAATTTTCTTCCTTTATGTGTGGCAAATATGACACAGCTTTCTACTCTTGTTTTGCAGGTCGGTATGCATTGGTTATTGCTGCAGATATTGCAGTCTATGCTTCGGGCAATGCACGGTGCACAGGTGGAGCAGGTGCCATTGGAATGCTGATTGGGCCAAATGCACCACTTATCTTTGACAGAGGTTGTTCGCCTTCTGTTCATGGCTTTATATCATAGGCAGTAGACTTAACCAGAAATATCATAGAAGAAGAAGCCTTCAGATTTGTTAACTGCACCTCAAGATTCCTTGTCATCCATGTAGACAGTACTGATCATTTTGTGTATTATCTAATCTGGCTTCACAAGGCTTTTTTAAAAATTGGTATCTCATTATCATATGCATTCGTCATTATCAATCACAAAAAATTGATTGAATTTGATGTGAATGTCTGCAGGAGTACGGAGCTGTCACATGCAGCATGTGTATGATTTCTACAAACCAGATATGGCTTCAGAATATCCTGTAGTGGACGGAAAATTGTCTATTCAGTGCTACCTCCATGCACTGGACAGTTGCTATAAAGTATATTGCAGAAAAGCCAAGCAAGTGAACATTCTTAGTAAGCTGCCTTCTCTTTTATTTGTAGTTTAGGTCCAAAGAACAGATCTTGACCACTTAGGATGAATCACTTTATGGTATTTTGAAAAGAGAACCCTCAAAAATTGTAAGCATGTTAACTATACCTTTTGTGTAAAAGAGTGTAGGAAATATAACTTCATTTTATTTCTGAAACAAAAGTATTAGAAATAATGAAAATTCTGCAGCAGCATGAGATTCAATTTTTTAGGTAGAAATTTCAGTGTATAAGATAACTGTTATCCTGTTGATTACTGACAAAATATTCTGAAAGTTATTAAAAAATAAAAGAGCATTAAATGCAAACTAAACTTGTAAACTGTCACATCTGCTCTTAAGTTTCACTACGATGTGCCGCTCTGTGCCTTGTGTTAATTTATAATAATTACTGGAAAATACATTGGAATCTTTTTATGGCTTGCCAGAGGAAGAAATTCGGTGCTCAGATTAGGATTTAGCTATGGTGAGCAAATTACTATAAAGAAACACCATTTTGTGTGTCTTTGCAGAAGGAAATAGTCTTCTGGATGCAGCGGATGCATTCTTATTCCACCAACCATACTACAAACTTGTGATGAAGTCATTCGCCCGAATTCTTCTGAATGACTTTCTCAGCGACCCTGACCCTGATTACAAGGGCAGATATGCAGGACTTGAAGCTTTCAGGTGCCACATCCAGACTGTTGCTAGATGTTATCTGATGTTTTTCTACTTCTTTTGTTTCTTTAAGCAATCTTGTTACAAACACCTTACTTCAAAAAAATACATAAGAAGTTTATGTCAGTGATGATGAATATTTGATATAGTCTTGATAATGCAAGAAATCATTGGTCATTTTTCCTTAAGATATTTTTTAAATTCTTCTTACTGTCTCGACAAAAGTTTGCCAATGTCAATGCAATATCCGAAGGTGTAATTATTCATAGGAATTTTTTTTTTCAAGGGATACAAAGCTTGAAGATACTTACTTTGATCGAAACATCGAGTCAGCAGTGTTGGCAGCCAGTAAAAATCTGTTTGAAATGAAAACCAAACCTTCAACAGGGTTAGCAGTACAAGTGGGTAACATGTACACCCCATCACTTTATGGAGGACTGGCATATTTTGTAGCAAGGTATGCTTCCAAATGATTCAGCTTTTGTGAACTGGCAGGGGTACCTTAAAAATTTAAATTGGTATTATAAGTCTTTTTTCTTTTATTGGGCAGTTTTAGGTTGAGTGCAAGCATAACTGTCATGAGATTATAATTATTGTAATTCTGCTGCAGTATGTGATGAAAAGTAAAGCAAATTTCCTTTACACTTATTTAATTAGTGTATCAGCCAAGCTTGGTTTTGTCTAAACTGTCTTGTTGCACCTAACTGTCTTAAGGAGAAGCTCTCTGTCTTGCCCATGTGATCCCTCGCTACAACTTTTTCTATGATTAGATTTGAGATATGTGCATGTGAATGACATCAGCTGAACATGATGATAAATGTTTGTGCAAGCCTGCTTTACGAATCTTTAAACTGCTGCAGTACTCACTGATGTTTCCTTGCTGCCAGGAGCTGATAATTACTGTGCTCTGCTCTTGACTGAAGCCAACCCAAAAAATTGATTCAAAGCAGAACTTCCAACCCCCTGTTCAAAACTAATCTTTTTCCAACTCCTCTTGACTGTGAGATCTTGCACCTGTGTTGTTGCTGTGTTGTTGTCTTCATGTCTGTCGATTTGGTCTGTTTTGCCTTCTTTTTTGTGTCTGCATTTCTGTACTTTACTTTTGTGTCTGTACAGCTCATTGTGCCTACTAAAAGTGGGAAAATTCTAATATTTTCTGTTCCAGCAACACCATAGAGCAGTTAGTAGGCAAACGTGTTGTGCTTTTCTCTTATGGATCTGGTCTAGCATCTGCCATGTTTTCGCTTCGTGTTACTGAGCACAAAGCCCCTGGCTCTGCTCTAGAACGACTGGTATTGAGCTTAAACAATCTCCAGCAACGTTTAGACAGTCGAATGAAAGTGCCCCCAGACGGAATTTGACAATTGCATGAAGCTCAGAGAACAGACTCATCATCTAGGTAAGCTGCAGGGTGACTTCATGTCAAGATATGATGTGATATTTTCACTTTGCTTTATGTTACGTACCACATCATGCTAGGACCTTTCTGTAGATCTGATACAGAGATAAACTTTAAAGTAACTGTGTTGTTGCGGCCCTTGAGGAGTAACATATGAGGAATAAACTAAACCATGAAGCTGTGTATGCAGTTTGAGGAGCTTTTTAAGAACTCGGATAATGTTGGACAAGGTAGGTGCCAAGTACTAGGAAAGCACATTCTACATAAGCTAGGACATAACCGCCATCTTTGCTGAATAACTGGAGTAGATTTTTACAAGACAGTCATAAAAACACCTCTTTGATGTTCTGTTGGTGCCAGGAGCTAATAAGCATTGTGTAATTAAATAACAAAAAATCTTGCTTGTTATTATATTAACAGAGGGGCCAGATTGTTGATCTCTAATCCTGTTTTCTTGTCATGCAGCACCATACAACCCTATAGGCTCCGTAAATGTTCTGTTTCCTGGCACATGGTACGTCACTGCAATTGACAGCATGCACAGGAGAAAATATGAACGCAGGCCTCTTTCACAGTCTTCATCATCTACTGGAGACATTTGTGACATCAACATGGCAGAGGTGTGTGCAAATTTTGTCCCATTTAGCAAAGTTTTTTTTCCACATTTTTTTTTTAAGTGACCATTTGTAGGGCTGATGGTACTGTCTGACAGTTTGATATGGAACTAGGCAGTCTGGTAAACTTCTGCCTAATGCAGAGTTAATTTTTTGTTTGTTTACATTGTCACATACTCAGTTTTTATTAACATTTAATAATTATTGTCAACAGACCTTTACAAATCATAAAAATCATAAAATGACTTAAAATAAACTGAACAAGGGCATCCACAGCACACCAATTTCAGTTTTTAAGTATGAAACATTAGCCCAGAATGGTAGGCAGTATGTGTTAAAGTATTATCTTGATCCTAAAATGGTGGATGTTTTTCTGTGATCTTTTCCAGGTTAAGAGACAGGTACAGCCCACAGAACCTCCCCCCCAAGCAGCAGCAAGCCAGTAACATTCCTCACTTAAAAAGGGCTTTACATATTGACAAGAATGTTCAGCAGTGTTTCCTCCATGTCAGTTCTCATTTAGTGTGAAATAAAATAGCTGGCCAGCTAGTCTTTCCAAATGGCAGGTGTGAAAGGTAGAAGTTGAGTGTGGAAACTCCATGAGTGTCAGGCTTGATTCTCTTCATTCCTTGGAGGTGTCTACCTCATTTGCTTTGTGATGAATTACTCTAAACATTTGAACACGCATAAACGCAATGGAACTGATCTCTGGGATCTGCTAGAGCATCTCAAAGCTTAAAATGTTTTATCACTGGAGCTACACACATTTTACATAGAGGGACATGTAAAACTTTCCCTAATACAGCTAAGTATAAGTTTATAAAATTGTGTTTATATGTTTATAAGATTGACAGTGCAATCAATAAAAAATACAGCCTCACATACATATGGCTGAACATAACAGGAGTGAAAATGCATCCTTGCAATGGGGAAAACACTGAAAACCTTTTAGTTAACAGTCCCCAGCTACTTCCCGGTTCCTGCCTTCATACAAAGCTACAAAGATGCCATGTTTGTGTTTTGTGCTTGATTTGTTTTTTTAAGTGTCTAGTTAGTGGTGCAGTTTTAAGTATTTCATCTTGTGTAACATTTTATTATTGTCTCAAGTGAAACATATGTATCTGTGTACTGCACAAAACATTGCATTGAATTAAACGTGGGCATTTTAACAAGATGTAAAATATATTTATACCAAAAAGTACTCATGACCGTTAACTTTTAATTGCAACGTAATAGATCCTATTTCGCAGTGTCTCATTTTATTTTAGTATAGATCATAACACTTTTTTATTTTGGAAAGTAAAGTTTTTTTTTTTTAATCTTCTACAGATAAATTTGATTAAAGTATAGCAGTGGGGACTTTCCTCCAACCACCCCTACTGCAGTTTTGATCTTCGTTCTGACGCATCGAATTTTTGAAAGTTTTATGATGACATTCTTTTGTGTTTCTTACATTTGTTATATCCTTTTATTTTTTATACAATTAAGGATAGTGTGTATTTTGATTAACATTTTATTATTTGACGTTGTTGATTAGGAATAAAACATTTTCTAAAGAAAAATATCACTTGCTTTTTGTTCACTGATTTTTGGATACCCTTATGGATGAGCATATTGCAAACTCCATATTCCAACACAAAGATCTGTTACAGAACATTTCTGGTGTGCTTTAAAAGTAGTCTACCCTTTATACAGCTGCACAACTGATTGATGGAAGCATGATACTGAGTATGGTCAAGTGAACCATTGCCAGCAAGTGCGAAGCATTGCTGGTGGCATAAAACAACACAGTATAATAAAAGACTGACTTCAAATAGCGTTAAATTGTTAAGCTTATGTGATAAGAAAGTGTTATGCCACCTCTTGCTCCACAGTTTTGAGTTGCATTGTGCACTAAAAGCAAGATCCTGCTACAAGCACCCCAACACATTGGAGGGGGAGGGGGAGGAAATTGGTGTTTTACGCCGTGTCAGCAGCTAAGGCTATATCACGAGCCAGCCTGTAAACCAGATGTCAACTAACAGCGCTAACCGTTGTCAACACACTGTGCACATAAGTGATGTGTACTGTATTAGTGTGTGTTATCCATAAACTTCGGTGTCGGAGAATTACTGGTCAGTTATAGCCTTTTGGATAAAGATCAGGGTCGCTATTTTATAGCTGGTCCTAGGTAGCAAACCACTGGGGTTGAGGTTATGTTCAGGCAAGTTTTGAAGTTTAAAAAAGCGAAGGGCTGCTAAGATTACCAATCGAAGATACATTCTATAGACAACACTGTGTAAGAGTGTGTGAGGGCCAAGCGAGAACAGCAACTTAAAATATACCTTCATTATTTGGTGAAGTCGTAGTTCAGGAGCAATGTGTTAATAGTTTTACAACGTGTACAATCATAGTCTGCCTGGCACCGACTGTCCTCATGAGTCACCGCAATACAGGCCGCAGGTGTCGCGAGCCCCGATGTCTGGAATGGAATATCCATTGTCTTGAGATGGTCTGCGCATGTGCGTCTACAAAAAGTTCATTTCCGCTCTGTAAATCACATACACAATAAAGCAAGTTGTTGACACTAATTTATATGCGATAATAATAATAATGGTGTGAGCTCTCGTGCATTGCGAACACAAAAACACCGCACAGACAAAATTCCTCTGGCTCTGTGAAGTTAATGGAATTCTTCTGCAAGGTGACATCCATAGCTGTCGATGAAACAGATGTACAGTCATTGGCCTGGAGCAGAGTATATCAATAATCAAACACGTAGATCGAATCGTTACGAGAATATCCATGCAGATGATCACAAAGCAGAAAGTGCAGGATAACACGTGACTGATGGAATGTTTATCCCAGGGGCGACTTGTACAAATGACGAAACTGACCGCGTTAGCCAGAGGATTAACGACGACGAGAGAAATAAAGAAAGAGAATTAAATAAAAGGCCGAAGGCAAGTAAACAGTCAAACACACGGTTATCAGAAATGAGTGAATGCAGACCGTACAAGAGGCAGTCGCACTACAGGCTCAACAAATCCAAGAAGAAAACAAAAATGCGGAGAGCTGCCCGTCCTCTCCCCAAACTAATTGTCAGTTGACGGGACACAGTCTCTGTTTAGAGGTTTTGCTGGCAGTGAACAAGACTAGACAACGCTCATGTAGTCCTCCTACATTCACAAACATATTTGTAGCTGGTTGTTTAATTTGTCCATTCATCAAATCCCCACAAGTTTTTCAGACAAATTTTGTCATAAAATGTTGATCTCATACTTTTCTCAGAGAAGGTCTTTGAACCAAATGTCAACCCTGTTTGCTCTTGGCCCACACCTCCCCAACTCCATCATCCTACCCTGGGCGTTTGTCATGGACGATTGACGAGCGGACAAAGTGGAGGCAGGGCAAATCTCCGGGCCCCTTGTACTTGTAATCGTAAATTATTTCCCCAGTATATAATGTAAAGGAGAAGAAGAAAAAAATCCACTGACCAAGGCCGGGCCCCCTTGACAGCCGCTGGCCCGGGTACACCAGACCCCTGTCCCCCCCTCTCGTCAGGCCTGGAGGCAGGAGTCCACTCGAGCTTTCATCAATACAAACCTCTCACCTGCCTTAGGACAACCAATTTTGTTTGGTACATGAAGCCTGGAAGTTCACCTTGATACATAAGACATAGGTCCGTAGATACAAAGATGTAGGTCCATGGTCTGACTACTATGACCGAAAAAATGGGCTTTATAGCCAAACATGCCCAGGGTACGCCCACAGATGAGCCTTGAGATGTAAGTACATATATCCTTTCTGCGACTGCTGCAAGTCATTTGACTGACACACTTTTAAAGCTTTCGTAGTCAATACTAAGTAGTCTTCGGAATGTTTGGGTTTGTACTTTTAAATGTACTTATACAATCTCTAAGTTGCTCGTGCAATTTCTCTCTTCCAATCTCTCTTGCAATTTCTAATTCAATCATTTTACAGTACTAAAGACATAAAATCTCTGAAATGTTACTTATTTTCAATATCAAATTTCATGTTCTCCATACTCCTCAAGGGATGAATGAATAAAATTAATGTGTAATTTCTAATGTCCAGTTATATATTTTCTCGTCATTGACTTAAAATTCTTCTTGTTTAATACATTGAACAGACTGAGCAGATTGGTAGTATCTTCTATACAGTAGTCATTTTTCTTTGTAGCCCACCAAGGAGACAAGCCAATCCCCTTACATAGTCGCTGGTCCTACAGACAGTAAAGATTTCAGGTATCTGTCTTATCCAAAATAATGCAAATATTTCACCTTAAATATCATAGTGCAGTTGAGGATTTTCCTGTTTGCGCCCCGATTCCTCTTTGTGTCTTTTGTATAGCTTGTATTACTTGTCTGAATAGTTGTTTCTCCTTCCATCCATCGTATTCTGTCTCCTACTTAATTGAGAGCATGCTCCTTCGTGAACGTGATTATGCGCTATTTACACGTTTATTATTTATTATTAAAGATGCATTGGAGGACGATTAGTCAGTTCCAATGTGATGTAAAATGAAACTTAGAAATCAAAAATTTGTTAACTTTAAAACATGACTTGGTGCAGTTTTCTGGTAGAAGATAAAACTTGTTGACCTATGTCAGTACACTACGTATGACTGGTCTTCTCAAGAATTTCCTGCAGTACCCCTTTAATTCTCCATGTCAGTACATAAAAACTTTTAATTCACAATCCTCTTTAGTGAACCATCCAATGCGGTTTTTATGTCATCAGAATCTTGCAAGATAATATGTCCTTGTCCAAAGAGATGAACGCCATGTGTTTACTTTCCCTTGCACGATTATCCGACACGTGCGGCGGACGCTTTAATTAAAAGGGAGCGAAGATGTGCTGCTGACATTACTACAACCACGTTTTCAATCTGTTTTTAGACAGAACACTTCATAATGTTGTGGTCGGCGCTGGTGTTGATCCTATTGTCTGCGGGTAAGCAAAACAGCGGATGTAATTAATGATTCCTAATTTCTATAACAAGAGCCAAAATATAATAATTTATGTACCTTTGCTGCTGTAAAATACTTTGACTGGAGCCTTTGTTAAGCCAACCAAGCCAGTCTGCAAGGTGGTCATCAAAGAGGGCGGTCAGGTGATGTAACGGTTACCTCCTTTCACCAGAAACTTTGCGTGCGGTCCTTGATTTGTAGCGATTCAACATTTGTTGTGCATCCAGAGAACACTTTGTGAACACTTGTTTACACGATGTAATGCTTCAGTCCTGCTTAGACTTCTTTGCTTGGATGCCTTGATGAAACGATTGAACAAAAGATTATATTTAGATATGTACTGTTGTCATTAATTGGGGTGATTATAGGGTATGGTTGGTAATGATTTAGTCCGTGTAAAGCGCTATTAGCAAATCTTTGGAAAGGCGCTATATAAATCAGTAGTAGTAGCAGCAGCAGCTATGTAAAATTTTAATACATGTATTCACAATGAGATTTTACTTTCAACATCTGTTTGCAGTTAGTATTGACCGGTAAGCAGGTAATAACAGACATGGAGGTAGGAACTAGACATAGATGTCGAACTGTAGAACGCTTTCAACTCAAATAGGTTAGAGATGTAGGACCCTGGCTAACGCGCTAAATCCACGAATAACTATCCCCCTCTAAACATTAATTTAGAATATCTCTTTAGCGAACTGAAACTATTGCAAACTTTTACTATTTATTATAAATTTGAGTATATTTTTTATGATAGTAAATGATATATTTATTCTATTATATATATTTAGTATTTATCATTACACTTTTTGAAAGCTTCGCTTTCTTTACATTTTCTAGTCTATTCTGCACCGTGTGCAATTTCCCTCAGCAGATGGCAAAACTAAAAAAGAATTTCTATTTACTGATGACTAGCCAAGACCCTGAAAGTCAACCTACGAATGAAGACTGCCGAAAGCACTTATTTTTCTAAACCAGATCTTAACCTTAGACCTAACCTTAACCCTTGCAGTGTTCGTTGAGTCCAACAGAACTAGAATGTGACAATGCATAATCTCCGAATCAGATAGAGAAACGGGAACCAGTTTTAGTAATCTCTTTCATATTTTCTTACAGTTGAAATTAATAAAATAGTGAAGTCAGAAAAAATCCTTACCACAACATTTGTATAGTCTTCTTCTAAATCCTTGTTATTTTCTCACAGCAACCGCTAAATATCACGAGCCACATTGTGAACAAGGTCGCTCGGCCATCGTCCACCTCTTTGAATGGCGCTGGGATGACATCGCGGAGGAATGTGAACGGTTCTTGGGTCCATACGGGTTCTGCGGTGTGCAGGTGAAAACTAAGAAACTACAGTTATTTATTTGGAATTAGAGGAGAGAAATGAAAAACCACAATTTTTTTATTTGAAGGGCAGCATGTAGTTAAAATGTAAAGGCTTAAAGGGTGTGGGGGAGAGAACATAATTCATTCATTCTTTTCTTTCTTTCTAGACATCACCTCCAAACGAGAACGCTGTGGTTGGCGACCGCCCATGGTGGGAGCGCTACCAGTCGGTCAGCTACAAGCTGGTGACACGGAGTGGTGATGAGGCTGCTTTCAAGAACATGGTGGAGAAATGTAACAAGGCGCATGTCAAGTAAGTTGGTCTCCACAGTAGTTTGTTGTTAACTATTGATTGTCACTGTTTACAATACCACGTAAACAAAACAATTAGTCCTGCTCTGGAAGATCTGTCATCACGCCATCAGCTCGCAATAAAGACTTCACATCACGCTCCGCCGCAGATCGTGATCCCATGACCATAGAAACCGCAACTAATTCTACAATTTCCTCTAGGTTTGGTATCGGTTTATATCGTGTTTCACAAACAAAACTGACTACCTGGAGCAGCGCCTCCCATGTTTACTTTTATAGCTTTAAAGAAGACATGAACGTTCATACAAGTCTGTAAATAGTGTCTCAAGATTTACTGGCTGAATGTCACGATGGATGATTCTTCAAACACATTCACGGACAATTGCGCATTCTTTCTACAAAGAACACAACAATTGCCCTAGGCTTCCCAGATTATATGTTCATTACTGTTCCGAGCCAAGGACTTTACGAGACTACACATCACTATAGCCAGTCGCTGTCCGATGGTAGCACATAGCAAAAACAAGTTTCACGGCGAGATGGCCACGGCAGGAGACGAACTCGCTTGTCCAGAAAGCGCAGGTAGTAGTGTGATGTAGGAATTAACGCTCCCACTCGAACGGATCTCACTGTGTAAGCAGGTGTGTAGTTCGTTGGCCTCGCAGTTCAAACAATTGCTCTGAGTGAATTCTCTCACGGGGAAACATTTTAACTTGTGCGTTCATCATTCATTCCGTGCGTCGACATGTTACAGGAATTTCGTGTTTACAAAATAATTGATCATCAAAGAACATAACAAAAGAAAATTACTACTATTTCTCGTTTTGGCAAGGATAATTACCATCAGCTCAAATACCGCGACAAGGGCAGGCTTGTGATAGTCTATAAGGCTGTGAAGATATTGTAGAAGATGCCAGTTAGTAGTTCTCCGTAGAAAGGAGTATATAAGTCCGGAAACGTAATTTTTATAACAGTTTAAAATCGTCGAAAAACCGATCTTAAATCGGTGTTTCGATATATTGATGTAACTTAATCACATATGTATCCCTCACGTTGTACCCTTTCAGCATCTACCTCGCCATGATAAGGCCCTTGCTGCTGACACGGTGTTAAACAACAACCAGTAAAGCAGCCTTCTCCCCCGACTCTCTCTCTCTCTCTCACACATATACACAATCATAAACGTCAAAAGGATGTGTACACCGGATGTCAATGTCGGCATTTCAGAATATTCCCAGACACTGTCATCAATCACATGACCGGCGTGAGTGGAAGTGGCGTTGGAACGGCAGGGTCTTCATGGGATACTGGGGCTCTCAGCTATCCCGGGGTACCTTTCGGCAGTGGTGACTTCCACAGTAACTGTCCTTCCGGCGACGGCAGCATCCATAACTATGGCAACGCCGCTGAGGTGAGGACACTGATGGCGATCTTCCCTTAGTGCGAAACAAGGGACAGCATGGTTACTAATGAAAAAAAGGTGTATAAAAGTGAAAATAAAGAACCATAATATTTTTATTTGAAGGGTAGCAGTTAGTTCAATAAACTGTAAAGGCTTGAAGAGGGTGCGGGGCAGAGGACATGATCAAACATGAGGACCGCTTAGTGCGAAACAAGGGACAGCATGGGGACTTAGTAAAAAAAAAAAAAAAAATAGGTGTACACAAGCGTAAATGAAGAACCACAATTTTTTTTATTTTAAGTGCAACAGTTATTTAAATAAACTGTAAAGGCTTGAAGAGGGTGTGAGGCAGAGGACAGCATCAAAAACATTTCTTTCTAGACATCACCTCCCAACGAGAACGCTGTGATTAACAACCGCCATAAGACTCACAACAGATAAACGATGCGTAAAATATTAATACTGACTACTTGTCTATTTATCAACAATCTATAACTTGATCGGAAAAACATGGTTTTTACCATCTTAGTTTTATCGTTCATCAACAGGTGAGAAACTGCAGGTTGGCTAACCTGGCCGACCTTGACCAAGGCAAGGAGTACGTAAGGGGTAAGATTGCTGACTACATGAATCACCTGCTAGACATCGGGGTGGCTGGTTTCCGAGTGGACGCCGCCAAGCACATGTGGCCTGGTGATATGGCCAACATTTTTGGACGCTTAAAGGTTTGAAGTTTTCTTGTGTGTCTATCTTTAAATAAATGACTTTTTATCGCCTTAAACACGGCGCAATGTTTCGCTTCTATATCTTAGAACAAGTTGACAATATCAATCTGTGTATAATTTACATTTACCAAAAAAAAAAAAAAAAAAATGTGATCCTCTATTGACAACAGGGAGATCCGTTTATCGCACAAGAAGTCATCGACCAGGGCGGAGAGGCAATCAAAGCCGAAGAATACCTGGCCACAGGTCGTGTCACCAACTTCAAGTTTGGTCTGGAACTGGGGAAGGTGTTTCGCCGTCAGAATGCCATGAAATACCTGAGCAACTTTGGCGAAGGATGGGGCATGTGGGCTGGCAACGACGTCCTCAACTTTGTGGACAACCACGACAACCAGCGTGGTCATGGTGGAGCAGGCGGTGTACTCACTCACAAGGAGCCACGTCCCTACAAGGTCTGTGGATGTTGTCAGCTTTCGTTTTGTCTGTCTTGAAAGGAAAGGCAAAGTAAAATATCACGCTGGGTGTAATGACAGATACAAAAGCTTCTGAATAATGTCTGATATTTAAGCCTTTTCAAATTTTTGGGTTGGACTAATTTCTGGTTATATAAATATAAAGAATTTTTTTCAAACCGTAATTTTGAATGAAAGCGATTCATTATCACCAAGAATGAAACTTCAGCCAGTGTAGTTCAGTCAGCAGATGTATAGCATGCTCATTCTTCGATTGTCGCACACAAATCTTGCTTCCCCAAACTCTCTGCAATCAATCAATCTGTTGCACAGACAGACCCACACGAACAAAGCTATTAATAAATCCAATGTCGAGGTGATTACTACAAAGACAAGTACTTTGAAGAAGATGCTTGACATCTTACGGATTTCCAGAAGACTATATGACAGACAGAAATGATGTGATGGTACACAGACTGATGTAGGTAAACAACCGACATATAAGTTACTCTCTTTCCCAGCCTCACTGCCAACCTACCCGATGAGCAATGATGATCCAATAGGCATAAAGTATTTTTATCCGTATTCATTTAAACTGTTCCTCCATTACAAACTATCATCCAAACAAGTCTGAATACCAGCCTGTCAAAGGCGTCATTTAAAGGTAAGCATCAAAAGCAATGAGTAAGTCGCTCATCAGCTTTATCAAGAAAGGAATAGTAAGTACTACAGTCTCACTACAGTGATTCCATCGGAGATCCATTGAAGAGCACATTGATTGCCGGTCGATTTTCCACCTGGATAAAAACACCTTTCCCTAAAGTCTTAAGCGTTTCGTGCACGTATGTACAGGTTGTGTAGATTTTGTGTACATTGTGTATATTTTCAGATGGCCACGGCCTTCATGCTGGCTTACCCTACGGCTTCCCTCGCATCATGAGCAGCTTTTCCTTTTCCACCAGCGACCAGGGGCCGCCCAACAACGGCGGCAACATCGCCCACGTCAGCGTCAACAGCGACCTCTCGTGCGGCGGTGGGTGGGTGTGTGAACATAGGTGGCGCCAGATCTACAACATGGTGGCCTTCAGGTGAGTCCCTGTCACACCTGTTAACGACCTCACTGTCCTTGCACTTTCAATAATGTTGGCTACGAACAGCCGTGCAAAGAAATCATTGCATCTGCTGCTGTTATTATTATTATAGGAACATCGCTGGAACAGAACCTCTGAAGAACTGGTGGGCAGGATCCGACTATCAGATCGCTTTTGGCCGCGGTGCTAACGCCTTCATTGTTTTCAACCTGGAGGGCTTTGACCTCGATCAGACTCTGCAGACCGGACTCCCTCAGGGTCAATACTGTGACGTCATTTCCGGCAACTCAGAAGGGGGAAGCTGCACAGGAACTACCATCACGGTGGGTGGGGACGGCCGCGCTCACTTCCACATCAGCTCCAGCAGCGAGGACCCCATGGTGGCCATCCACATCGGTCAGTAATCAGAACAGTCAAGTTTAATACTACTAGGGGCACAGGGGATGTTGAACATCATGGACATCTGGAGAAAGTGACTGGCAAAGACAATTCTTTTTGATAATTGCCTGCTTTCAGTAATGTTCCTACAAAGAAAACATTTAAGTTAGTCGTCATCTAAACGACTGGGTACTTTTGCATCTAGCTATCGTTACTAACATATTTATTGATAAAGTTTTATTACTTATTTATTGAATGATTGGTTAGTAGTAAAATATTTTGCTTTTCAGAGCACATTCTGAGTTACATTTTTCTGTTGCAGGTGCCAAAGTGGGAAGTACTGCAAGGCGATATTAGTCATACAAACAAAACTTTTCAACAGCTTTTAAATAAATAATTTTAATAGAAACTTAGACTTAGCCTTGCTTGCTTATTTTACCTCGCCGCGTGTGTATCATCTGTCAGTCTGATTATTATTCTGTTCCATGCCAGCCAGCCATATAAAAAGATTCAATAATCTTCTATTTTAATTGAAAATATATACGACACAATGTCACACCTAGATCAGGATAGGTTTTCATGGAAAAAGCTGTTTGCATCTTAAATTTAGTCTTGTTTGTACCCAATTTGATTGTTGTCTTAGACGACTTAGAGGTTCTGACGCCACAAATTTTTGAAAGTTTTACGATGACATTCTGTTGTGTTTCTTACATTTGTTATATCATTTTATTTTTTATACAATTAAGGATAGTGTGTATTTTGATTAACATTTTATTATTTGACGTTGTTGATTAGGAATAAAACATTTTCTAAGGAAAAAAATATCTCCTGCTGTTTGTTCACTGATTTATTTGATACCCTTACTGGATGTGCATATTGCAAACTCAATATTCCATCACAAAGATCTGTTACAGAGCATTTCTGGTGTGCTTCGTAAGTAGTGTACCCTGCACAACTGATTGATGGAAGCATGGTACTGAGTATGGTGAAATGAAACTGCCAGCAAGCGCGAAAAAAATAGTGGGAAAAAAAATCCACACTATAATAAAAAAAGACTGACTTCAAATAGCGTCAGATTGTTAGCTTATGTGATAAGAAAGTGCAAATATAAAACTGGACTACTTTACATGAAAAAAAAAATCGCATTTTACGAAACACTAATGCATTGGATCACTCTGTCAGGATTACTGTTTGCTGTTCTCGATGATTAAGAAATGTGTAGCCATATTTTACAGAATGGAACAGTTTATACGCACACTACATTCAGCTCGGCTCACCTTTAGCCACCCCAACCTGCAAGAGAGGCGGGAAGGTCTTGGGACACTTTAGGGAAGTGAGGTGAACAGGCGGGAGACGAGATCGTGTCGCCCCCTCCCACTTCTGTCTTCCTCCCTCTGTTTCTCCCCCCTCCCGTGTAGCTGCGACAAGTCAAGGTACAGGGTCAGGGTTCAGTCTTCGCTTTGACCTGCGCGCGGACATTTTGTGCTGCACGTCCATCTTCAAGCGAAACACCGCAGATCTCTGAAGTAAGTCTTAATAAAGTTGAGTGAAAGATGCCATTAAATGACTGTACTTTATAACAGTGGATAGTCATGAATAATTTATGATCATATATAGCTATTGTAGTGCTTTTTGTGAAATGTTTAACTTCTTGTAGCCGGCAGATCTAATGCTCTCGCACAGCACTTCCGGTGTAGCAAGACAGGACTTCTTACCTAGACTCGAACTCCCAGCGAGGTATGCGTCTTGTTGTAAGGACAGAACCGAACTTTCATCCAGAATCAATGGTCTGTGCATACTACAAAATTAAATTTAACAGTTGAGAAACACATGAAATTTTTAGGTTCAAATTATTACAGCTTGTAAAGAGATGTGGATAGCGGACTATTTTCATTTGATATCACTGCGCGAGTGGGTGTTTGATCGTCTGCTGAAGAGTAACTACAAGTCAAATTTCAATAAAAATAACATGAAAAAAGCTAAACACATACAACTCACGCTCTGTTTTTGGTTTTGATTAAAAAATACTATGAAAATGTCTGCTAATCCATTCAGCAACACTAGAAGACCCAGTGTCTGCATACCTCGCTGGGAATTCGAGTCTAGGTCCTGTCTTGCTACACCGCTAGAAACATAACTCTCTTTTGTAGGACGCTGTCTTCTACATGTGCTGTAAATAGTTTAAACTGTTCAAACATACGCTTTTTTTGCTGTTAATAATCAAATTGTTTAATCGTATTTCTTGCCTACTAATTGTACGTATTTACCAAAATATTAGGAAAAGAGATGATGGAGAAGGGATTTTTAACAAAAGTGGTATGTCATTTAAATATAATGTGTTAGTAATAGACACCTTTTTAAATTTTACCTTTAGCTTTAACTAATATATCAGTTAATATAAATATATCTTATGCTTTACAGCTTTGATAAACCATATAACAAACAGGCAATATGTAGCATCCGTGATCAGTGTAATATTTGTATTAACAAATAATACACATTTTATGAAGCACAAAATAATTCAGTATTTTCTTGGGAATATTCATAGGATTTATGTATAAATTAATTCTGTCACTTGCTTTTCATAGTGTCAAAGTGAGCAGTCTGTGTGTGTCTATTAATTTAACTATGACCACTAAAATTGTTCTACTTTCATAAAGAACAGCTTTAAATTGATTATACTCTTAATTAACTTGGTGATTTGAGTCACTTAATGTAATTACTTTCCCTGAAGTCCCCACAATGGGTTTATTTAAGAGACTGGATCTGGTTTGTAGCTATATTTATCATGCAACCATTGATCACTCATCAGTAGAGTAGGGTTCAGCATAATGTCTTCAACATACCCAAACCACTGAATTAATTTATTTTACATTTGTATTGTAGTTTTTTTACATGTTGGAAACAGGTTCAGCACCTCTCGTGCATGGAGAATTTTAAAACGGCTGTTTTCTTCAGAGCTGGCTCAAAAATACAATTTCAGTGGAACCAAAGGGGGAAAAGTTTCCAGTCACTTCATCTGAGAAGTATTTTAATTGGTGTGTAGTTTTTGTTTGGGTTCAATTTCTTTGAGGTTATGTCAATCTGTACTTAAAAAGACAAAGTTTCTGAACAATTTAGGAAAAATAGTGAATCTAAGTATTATTTTCTCTACATTTACAAATTTATTATTGTATGCAATAGTATTAAAGTCTACCTTACAATTTCCTTTTGTGCACAGCCGCAGTCCTTAAAATGTTTGCCGTTACATTGGAAGCAGAAGTGAATGGCATTGGCCGTAAGTGGTTTGGGGATGCAAGAGACTTGGATTGAGGCACGATTCGAGGGGCGATGCCATCTAATGGTGAGTGGAATTACAATAAATAGTTTGTCAGGTTGAAATCATTAATGTGAGCATTGTTTTATTCTTTGCGGATTTATTCAGTAGGCCTGTTTACCTTACCTTTTGTACTAAGGATAAATTGGATACTTTCCGATAGCATCTAAAACGACGGTTGTATACGGGGGATTATGTGGGTTTACTATGTGGGGGCTGTCGCGGGAATTCCCACCAGCGTTCATTAAGGGCCCCTCTGCCAAATACCCGCAAGTGGCACATTAATGTGTTCATGTCTTTAAGATTATCTAATCTGCTCATTCATCAAATGCTGAAACATTTTTTTCTCCCTTACAACTTTCTGCAAAATATGTCAATTCCACGATTTCTCTTGCACCTTTTTTAAAAAAAATAAAGTGGAGGCAGGAGTCCACTCGAGCTTTCAGCGATACAAACCTGTCACATGCCTTAGGACAACCAATTTTGCGTGGTACATGAAGCCTGGAAGTTCACGTTGATATATAAGACATAGGTCCGTAGATACAAAGATGTAGGTCCGTGGTCTGACTACTATGACCGAAAAAATGGGCTTTATAACCAAACATGCACAGGGTACGCCCACAGATGAGCCTTGAGATTTCAGTACACATATCCTTTCTGCGACCGTTGCAAGTCATTTGACTGACACACTTTTAAAGCTTTCGTAGTCAATAGTCTTCGGAATGTTTGGCTTTGTACTTATACAATCTCTAAGATGACACACTTTTATATCTAATCACAAAATGAACACCGTAGCCGGTTCACCTTGCAATTTCTAATTCAATCATTTTATAGTACTAAAGACATAAAATCTCTGAAATGTCGCTTGTTTTCAATATCTAATTTCATGTTCTCCACACTCTTCAAGGGATGAATGAAAAAATAAATGTGTAATGTGTAATGTCAAATTATAGATTTTCTCGTTGTCACTTAATTCTTCTTGCTCCTATTCACCCCCGATGGAGCATAGGGCTAAACTAACTGTGATCTATTTACGTTTACTTAATCTTAAATTTATCTTTTTTTTCTTCTTTTTTGTAAAGCGGGTGACCCTAACTTTTGCTAGTGAACGGCTTTCAACAAACGTTACTTTTGAGTTTTCGAGCAGACGACGCGTGTAGACTAGAACATGATAAAAGTAAAATAAAGTTTATCAAGTCGTAAATGGTTAAAATACATGTTTCAAATATGACTTGGTGCAGTTTTCTAGTAGAAAATAAAACTTACTGACCTATGTCAGTACATTACGTATGACTGGTTTTGTAAAGTATTTCCTGCAGTGTTGTACTTTTTAAAAAATGTTCCATGCCAGTACATAAAAACCTTTTGTTCACAAATCACTTTAGTGAATCATCCAATGCGGTTTTTATGTAATCAGAATCTTGCAAGATAATATGTCCTTGTCCAGTGAGAGGACGCCATGTGTTTACTTTCCCTTGCACGATTAACCGACACGTGCGGCGGAAACTTTAATTAAAAGGGAGCGAAGATGTGCTGCTGACATTACTACAACCAGGCATTCAATCTGTTTTAGACACAACACTTCATAATGTTGTGGTCGGCGCTGGTGTTGATCCTGTTGTCCGCAGGTAAGCAAAACAGCGGATGTAATTATAATGATTCCTAGTTTCTGTAACAAGACCCAGATGATAATGTTGCCTGCTGTTCTTGTTGACTTAGTGGCTGGCTCTGCAATAAGTATAAACTTCCCTCCCTGTGCTAACAAATAGCAGTGAAAAGTATTACAAGATAGGTGTAGATGTGTAGTTATTTATAATGTTAATATTTACTGAGATTTTACTTTCTACATCTGCTTGCAGTTAGTCCTGGTAGGTAAGTAAGTAGGTAATAACATACATAGTAGGAACTATAGATATAGATGTAGGACTGTAGACTCGCTTTCTTTCGATATTATGAGCTTATTTACACTGATGGTGTTGGAGAGGTGAACCGGAGACTGTTGCATTCTCCATCACCATTTTCTTTCCCCGGTCTCTTTCTTTTTCTTTCTGTCTCATTGTTTCCCCATCCATCCTCTCTAGTTCCGTCAGCGTGCCGGGCTATCCCTTGTTTTCGTTGTGACAGACGAACATTGTTAGCCCACACAAAAGTTGTGCAGCTGGATTTGACTGCATCCTGTTTGTGCTACACTTAGCAAGTTTCTCACCCACACGTGGGCGACCACATTCACCTAAGTCACGATGTCACGTGACCTCTCCCCACCCCAAATGCCAACAAAGAGGAGAAAGAATATTACAAAATACGGATAGATAGCATGATGCACACCTCTGTTATTTAAACTAAATATACCGTATAGCCTACAAACTGTCCACTTTGACTGACTGTGCTGTTTCTGGCATTGCCCTCGGTACCTCTCCTCACTCATTCCCATCTATACACTCGCACATCTTCCGACACCAGGCTTCTGTGGGTCCTACTTAGACAAAGACATATGTACAGATGTCTGTTTCCTACCAAACCACATCAACTTTGAATGGATTACCCATCAACCTTCGTCACTCTGATTCTCTTACCACCTTTATGTCTAAACTTAAGACAACTTTTCTGAACGACAACTTCTCTGACCATGTCCTGACCCTGAGTGTGCATAACTTGTGTCTGTAACTTACTTGTGTGTGAGTGAGTGTTGTAGTAAGTGAGCGTGTCTGTTATATTCAAATGTATGGTTGGTAATGATTTAGTCCATGTAAAGCGCTATCTGTGGAAAGGCGCTGTATAAATCAGTAGTAGTAGTAGCAGCAGCTGTGTAAAATTTTAATATTCACTCTGAGATTTTACTTTCAACATATGTTTGCAGTTAGTCCTGACCGGTAAGTAGGTAATAACAGACATGGAGATAAGAACTAGATAGAGATGTATAATTTGCCTTCCTTTCACTGTACATCCTAACGCTGCACCTTGCAGTGAACGTGTTCTACATTTTAATCTACTGTAACTAGAGCACCTTATCATGTTTGAATTGCCCACTGGGACCAATAAAGTTGATCATTGTGAAGTATTTATGACTTGCTAAGCTTTTTGAAAGCTTCTTTACATTTTCTAGTCTATTCTGCGCTGTGTGCGATTTCCCTCCTTCTCTCTTGATCCTATTCGCCACCAGTGGAGCATAGGGCCGCAACGATTTCCCTCAGAAGACCGCAAAACTGAACAAGAATTACTATTCATAGATGACCGGCCAAGACACCGAAAGTCAACTTACGAATGAAGAAGGCCGAATGCACTTTTTTTTCTAACCAGATCTTAACTTTAGACCTAAACAGAACTAGAATGTGGCAATTCATACATCTCCGAATTAGCTGGAGAAAGGGCAACCAGTTTTAGTAATCTCTTTCAAATTTTCTTCCAGTTGAAATAAATAGAATAGTGAAGTCATAAAAAAGCTTTAACATAACATTTTTAAAGTCTGCTTCTTATTAAACCTTGTTATTTTCTCACAGCAAACGCTAAATATCACGAGCCACATTGTGAACAAGGCCGCTCGGCCATCGTCCACCTCTTTGAATGGCGCTGGGATGACATCGCGGAGGAGTGTGAGCGGTTCCTAGGTCCATACGGGTTCTGCGGTGTGCAGGTGAGAACTGAAGGGTTTTTTTTTTCATTTTGAGTGAGAGAGGAGAAAAGGAAAAAATTAATTAGTAAAACAGTGAAAGATGATTGGAGGAGACATACTCAGAAGGTTGTCTTTCTTATTTCTAGACATCACCTCCAAACGAGAACGCTGTGATCAGCAACCGCCCATGGTGGGAGCGCTACCAGCCGGTCAGCTACAAGCTGGTGACACGGAGTGGTGATGAGGCTGCTTTCAGGAGCATGGTGCAGAGATGTAACAGGGTGCATGTCAAGTAAGTTGGTCTCCACAGTAGCTTGTTGTTAACTATTTACTATAGCACGTAAACAAAACAATTAGTCCGGCTCTGCAAGATCTGTCATCACGCCATCAGCTCGCAATGAAGACTTACAACCCCACATCACGCTCCGCCGCAGATCGTGACCCATGACCCTAGAAACACCGCAACTAATTCTACTCTTTCATCTTGGTTTCGTACCGGTTTATTTCGTGTTTCGCAAACAAAACTGACCATCTGACCATAAGCGGCATCGTTTCCCGTGTTTACTTTTATTACGGAGCTCACTGTGCACTCAGGTGTGTAGTTCGTTGGCCTCGCAGTTAAAACAATTGCTCCGAGTGAATTTTCTCACGGATAAACTTTTAAACTTGTGCGTTCATCATTCATTCCATGTGTCGACATGTTACATTAATTTCGTGTTTACAACAAAATTAATCATCAAAGAACATAACAGAAGAAAATTCCTACTGCACCTCGTCTTGGCGAGGATAATTACTATCAGCTCAAATACCGCGACGAACGCAGGCTTGTGATACTGTAGTAGATGACAATGAGTAGTTCTCCGTAGAAAAGGGTATAAATGTTTGGAAAATTAATTTTTATAACAGTTTAAAATCGTAGAAAAATCTTTTGTTACGATATATTGAAGTAACTTGATCACGTGTATCGCCTAAGTTGTACCCTTTCAGCATCTACCTCGCCATGATAAGGCCTTGCTGCTGACACGGCGTTAAACAACAACCACCAAAGCAACTTTCTAGA
Organism: Pomacea canaliculata; assembly: GCF_003073045.1. NCBI lineage: Eukaryota > Metazoa > Mollusca > Gastropoda > Architaenioglossa > Ampullariidae > Pomacea > Pomacea canaliculata. The sequence goes on from NC_037599.1 coordinate 9,176,307, forward strand.
TCCACCTCCTCCAACTTTCTCTCTCTCTATATATATATCTTTCTCACACACACACACACACACACACACACAAACCATATACACACACATACAGTCATTAACGTCAAAAGGATGTGTACACCGGAAGTCAATGTCGGCATTTCAGAATATTCCCAGACGCCGTCATCAATCACATGACCGGAGCAAGCGGACATGGCTCTGGGACGGCGGGGTCTTCGTGGGACGGTGGCGCCCTCAGCTATCCCGGGGTACCTTTCGGCAGTGGTGACTTCCACAGTAACTGTCCTTCCGGCGACGGCAACATCCATAACTATGGCAACCCCAATGAGGTGAGGACACTGATGGCGATCTTCCCTTAGTGCGAAACAAGGGACAGCATGGTTACTAATGAAGAAAAAGGTGTATAAAAGTGAAAATAAAGAACCATAATATTTTTATTTAAAGGGTAGCAGTTAGTTCAATAAACTGTAAAGGCTTGAAGAGGGTGCGGGGCAGAGGACATGATCAAACATTAGAAAAAACATGGTTTTGCCATCTCAGTTTTATCGCTTTGGGGTCATCAGGTGAGAAACTGCAAGTTGGTGAACCTCGCTGACCTTGACCAAGGCAAGGAGTATGTAAGGGGTAAGATTGCCGACTACATGAATCACCTACTAGACATCGGGGTGGCTGGTTTCCGAGTGGATGCCGCCAAGCACATGTGGCCTGGTGATATGGCCAACATCTTTGGACGCTTAAAGGTTTGAAGTTTTCTTTACTAAACTATTTGCGAGTGAAATTGAAAGTAAGACTATTATTCAGAAAAAAACTGGATATATCAGAAAACCCAAAGTGCTGAAATTAAAGTCTGCTCGTAAATGACGAAGACTTCACCACCTTATCCGATTTATGAATCAAAACTAGAAACAGGTCTTTAGTTTCTAGCTGCTCGACTGTTACATGAGCAAGCCTCTGCTGCTGACATTTCTGAATGTCTCACCTAGTCTGTATTACTACATTGAAATAAATGACTTTTTTCGCCTTAACCACGGCACAATGTTTCACTTCTATATCTAAGAACAAGTTACATCAGTTGACAATGTTAATCTGTGCATAATTTAAATTTTTAAAAAATAAAATTTTATAACAGGGAGATCCGTTTATCGCACAAGAAGTCATCGATCAGGCGGAGAGGCAATCAAAGCCGAAGAATACCTGGCCACAGGTCGTGTCACCAACTTCAAGTTTGGTCTGGAACTGGGCAAGGTGTTCCGCCGTCAGAATGCCATGAAACACCTGAGCAACTGGGGCGAAGGATGGGGCATGTGGGCTGGCAACGACGTCCTCAACTTTGTGGACAACCACGACAACCAGCGTGGTCATGGTGGAGCAGGCGGTGTACTCACTCACAAAGAGCCACGTCCATACAAGGTCTGTGAAAAACGAAATATAGTTTTTTCGGTGAACCTAGTTACCTTTCGTATTATTGTTCGTTGTTGTGAGTAGTGCGTAGATACAGGTCGTATTGCAACATCTTCTCCACTCGATTGTGAACTCAACTTATCTTCCTGACCTGATGTTTTCTCATCAAATGAGCATGCTCTCTTTCCTACCTCACTGCCAACCAAGCCGATGAACGATGATGATCCATAAATTTTCTTCTATCCCTATTCATTTATACTGTTCAACCAGTGCAAATTATCATCCAAACAAGTCTGAATATCAGCCTGTCAGAGGCGTCATTTAAAGTGAAGCATCAAAAGCAATGAGCAAGTCACTCATCAGCTTTATCAAGCAAGGTATAAAAGTACTACAGTCTAAATACTGATTCCAGTGGACATCCATCATGGCAGTTGATTTTACACCTGGATAAAAACACCATTACCTAAAAATTTAAGCATTTAGTGTACGTATGTACATGTTGTGTAGATTTTGTGCACATTGTGTATATTTCCAGATGGCCACGGCCTTCATGTTGGCTCACCCCTACGGCTTCCCTCGCATCATGAGCAGCTTTTCCTTTTCCAATAGCGACCAGGGGCCGCCCAACAGCGGCGGCAACATCGCCCACGTCAGCGTCAACAGCGACCTCTCGTGCGGCGGTGGGTGGGTGTGTGAACATAGGTGGCGCCAGATCTACAACATGGTGGCCTTCAGGTGAGTTCCTGTCACACCTGTTAACGATCTCACTTTTCTTGGACTTTCAACAATGTTGGCGAACGGCCACGCAGAAAAATAGCCACACATCATTCAATTTGTTGTTGTCTTCATCATCATCCTCATCACCATCATCATTATTATTACTACAGGAACATCGCTGGAATACAACCTTTGAGGAACTGGTGGGCAGGATCCGACTATCAGATCGCTTTTGGCCGCGGTGCTAACGCCTTCATTGTTTTCAACCTGGAAGGCTTTGACCTCGATCAGACTCTGCAGACCGGCCTCCCTCAGGGTCAATACTGTGACGTCATTTCCGGCAACTTGGATGGCGGAAGATGCACAGGAACTACCATCACAGTGGGTGGGGACGGCCGCGCTCACTTTCACATCAGCTCCAGCAGCCAGGACCCCATGGTGGCCATCCACATCGGTCAGTAATCAGAACAGTCAAGTTAAATACGACTGGGGGCACTGGGCTGTTGAACATCATTGACATCTGGAGAAAAAACAATTCTTTTTGATGTTTGCCTGCTTTCTGTAATGTTCCTGAAAAGAAAACAGTTAAATTAGTCGTCATCTAAACGACTGGTAACTTTTGCATCTAACTATCGTTTCTAACATATTTACTGATAGAGTTTTATTAATTAGAGATTAGGTTGAATAATTGGTTAGTAGTAAAATCTTTTGGTTTTCAGAGGATATTCTGAGCTATATTTTTTTTGTTGCAGGTGCCAAAGTGGGAAGTGCTGCAAGGCGATTATAGTCATACAAACAAAATTTGTGAACAGCTTTTAAATAAATAATTTTAACAGAAACCAAACTTTGCCTTGCTTGTTTATTTTATCTCGCCACGTGTGTATCATCTGTCAGTCTGCTTATTATTCTATGTTCCTTGCCAGTCAGCCATCTAAAAAAAAAAAAATCAAGACAACAACCTCCTTTTTTAAATTGAAAATATATTTCACAAAATGTCACATCGAGGTCACGATTTGTTTTCAGGGGAAAAGCTGTCTGGATCTTATATGTAGTTTTGTTGGGACCTCATTTGATTGCTGTCTTACATGGTTGGGTGAAGTCCTTGACCAGTCGGTTGTTGTTTTTTTTTAAGATAAAGTAGGTTTTAGAGGCCGGCATGACTTGATAAGTACACATATCACATGTTAGTGCTGCCGGTAGTCTTACCTGTAGCAGAGATACTACACTTTACACAGAGCACATTCTTTTGTGGAAAGAAGATGGTTTTAAACTACTTGATTGCGTTGACCTCCTCGAAAGGTTCTCCGTTCCTTAGTAGATCTTGGGTAGGTAGGGGGAAGCGGTCAGCCGAGTGGTTAGAGGCTTGGGTCCGAACGGAGAACGCGATGAAGGTGTTCTTGCATGATGTTTTCCACAAAGATGTTTAACAGTACAAAGAGAGAGAAAGACCAATCTTGTCAAATACTAGAATAAACGCTTAGTTGGTTGATAAAGAACATTACATTGTTTATTATTGTTCAGCGTCTCAAGACATACATCGAAAAGAGCCCGATTCAAGAAAAATTGTGGAGACACCTAAACGTGCCAGTGAGAAGGCCTACAGTCAGTAAAGATTTCAAGTATCTAGTGTACCGAAAATAATGTCAACAATTTACCTTGAATGTATACTACAGTTAAGTACATTTCTGTTTGTTCCCTGATTCCTCTTTATGTCTTGTAGGTTTATTTTTATTGCTTGTCTGCATAGTTGTTTCCGTCCATGACTCATACTTCTCTTAATTATTGACAGCATGCTCCTTCGTAAACGGGATTATACACTAGAAAATCACACGTTTATTATTTATTATTAAAGATGCATTCGAGGACCTTAGTAGCCAAGTGATGTAAAGACAAACCCAGAAATCAAAAACGTTTTAAACTTTAAAACATGGCTTGGTGCAGTTGTCTGGTAGAAGATAAAACTTGTTGACCTATGTCAGTACACTACGTATGACTGGTCTTGTCAAGAATTTCCTGCAGTGCTCTATCCTTCTTTTTAATTCTCCACGCCAGTGCAAAAAAGCCTTTTGTTCACAGTTCTCTTTAGTGAACCATTGAAGGCGTTTTTATGTCATCAGGATCTTGCAAGATAATATGTCCTTGTCCAACGAGATGCACGCCATGTGTTTACTTTCCCTCGCACGATAACCGTGTGTAGGATGCTTTAAAAACTCGAGCTGCTCATATTCTTACTCACTACAAGACACAAGCAGACTTTCACTGGTCCTTGGTCAGAACACTTCATGATGGTGGGGTCAGCGCTGGTGTTGATCCTGTTGTCTGCGGGTAAGCAAAATAGCGGATGTAATTAATGATTTTTTGTTTCTATGAAAAGAGCCAGAAGATGATTTGTACCTGGTCATCCAGGTGGTCATCCAAAAGGGCGGTCAGGGTGCGTAACGGTTTAATCCCTGTCACCAGTACAGTGGGGATTGGCTGTCCTGGGTTGATATCCCGTCTAGGGGACACTGGTTTTTTTTTCTCTCTCTGTTAACAGAACCGGCTGCTTACTAATTTCCGTCATCTTTCCTTTGTGAAAATTTGCTGTTGCTGTTGTTGTTGGCTGTGAACGTCCTGCTGCGATGAAAATAAAATATAGTGGCGCTGTTTATAGTCAACGAAACTATATCTCTCTCGTAAACTATATCTCTAACCCTGAGTTAGGACATGTAGTCGAAATGCACGAAAAGCATCGTGCACTTGCAGTACTGACAAGAACTGAAATTTTGACAAGAAACTTTACTGTGGAAGCAATAGTCAGTGGTCATTTAATATGACAAAAACAGAGATATTTTAATCTCAGAGTTTAGCTGTACAAGGTATTATTTAAGTATATATTAAAGATGCTTAACATTATATTCAGATATGAGATAATATGTTGAATATTGCATTGAGGTTAAAAAGTGACTCACATACCTGCTGTCTTTGGCTACAAAAGATAAGTCACCACGAAGTAGGCTTAAACAGCATTTGAGGGCCAAGTTCTTCAAGATACATTGGGCAATTCTTATCAAGGAAATTTATTTACGTAAAGACCAACTGACCTCCAAGAAACCATTTCTTCTACACATTGGGGTGCATTTAGTGTCGCAGATAAAGACAGCGCAGGGATTCTAAAGGCAAAATAAAACTGCTTAGAATCTCGTAAAGAGTAGGTTCAGTTTGAATCTCGTTTATTTTCTTGTCTGTTCCAGTGAAAAAAATAAATGTTTTATAGGATGTTGTGTTACATAAGAGAAATTACACGGGACTCTTTCGTCTCTCTCGTCCTCCGATGACGTCAGCTCGATCCCAGTGTTAGCTGATGACATGATATGGTTGGACATTGCTCATGACCATCTTGATTGGCATCACCAACATATGTATATATCACTAATCCAACGAACGACATACCACCGATCACTTGAGTTCAAATCCTAACGATGACAGTTCCTGTCCGCCTTATTACCACCACCACAGCCTTTACTTTACCTTTAAGGGTTAGAGTGATTTTCATGGCGTATGCACCAGTAGACTAAGCTCGTGCACAAGACAGTCGGCCTTTGGGGAGGTTGGAGGAGCAGGACTCCTGCAAATGAGAAAAATTCACGAAGAACTCTACACCCTTTTCAAGCCTCAACTTTCAATGTTGTTCTTTGGCTCACTTAACCTTTTTTTTTTGTAGTCAATACCCCTTCTTGTTATTTCTCTTTCAGCAGCAACCGCTAAATATCACGATCCACATTGTGAGCAAGGCCGCTCGGCCATCGTCCACCTCTTTGAATGGCGCTGGGACGACATCGCGGCGGAGTGTGAGCGGTTCTTGGGTCCATACGGGTTCTGCGGTGTGCAGGTGAGAACTAAGAAACTACAGCTTTATTTATTTTGAATGAGAGGAGAGAAATAGAGAACCACAATTTTTTTACTTGAAGGGCAGCAGGTATAGTTAAATTGTAGAGGCTTGAAAAGGATGTGAGGGAGAGGACATGATCAAAAACGTTTTTTTCATTTTTTTTTTGTTGTTCTTTCTTTCTTTCTAGACATCACCTCCAAACGAGAACGCTGTGATCAACAACCGCCCATGGTGGGAGCGCTACCAGCCGGTCAGCTACAAGCTGGTGACACGGAGTGGTGATGAGGCTGCCTTCAAGAACATGGTTGACAGATGTAACAGGGTGCATGTCAAGTAAGTTGGTCTTCAGAGTAGTTTGTTGTTAACTAGTGTTTGTCACTGTTTGTAAGAGCTTTTAATAAAAGCTTTGCCAGGTGTAACCATCAACTTGCGGTAAAGGATGTCAATCTAAGATCACACTCCGCCGCGTAGCTGGACCCCATTCACCTTAAAGACCGCAATATTTTCTGCACTTTTATCTGGCTTCAGATAATTATCCCTATTTTCTGTTTATTATCAAAAGATATTGTAGAAGATATCCCTCAGTAGTTCCTTTTAGGACAGGTATTTATGGCTGCGACATGTATTTTTGCGACAGATTGAAATAGTCTACAAAAAAACTCATCTGTTGATGTTACTTGCTCACATTTACTGTCCGCACAACAATCGTCCCAGACTATTTATTCCACTCCCCAACCACACACACAGAGAGAGATAAACATAATCAAAAGGATGTGTACACCGGAAGTCAATGTCGGCATTTCAGAATATTCCCTGATGCCGTCATCAATCACATGACCGGAGCAAGCGGAGGTGGGACTGGGACGGCAGGGTCTTCGTGGGATGGTGGCGCCCTCAGTTATCCCGGGGTACCTTTCGGCAGTGGTGACTTCCACAGTAACTGTCCTTCCGGCGACGGCAACATCCATAACTATGGCAACCCCGCTGAGGTGAGGACACTGATGGCGATCTGCACTTAGTGAGATACAAATGGCAGCACTGAGCGCAGGCAGTTACTGTGTGAAAAAAAAAAAACAAAGGCACAACAATGTGGTGCAGGTTCTGGTTGAAATTTTGACCTCGATAGTAATGATGAGACTATAATGTTTGGCATCTCACTTCTATCGTTGTGGGGTCGACAGGTGAGAAACTGCAAGCTGGTGAACCTGGCTGACCTTGACCAAGGCAAGGAGTATGTCAGGGGTAAGATTGCCGACTACATGAATCACCTACTAGACCTCGGGGTGGCTGGTTTCCGAGTGGACGCCGCCAAGCACATGTGGCCTGGTGATATGGCCAACATCTTTGGGCGTTTGAAGGTTTGCAGCTTTTTTCATAGAACCCTTTGCAACTGAATATGAAGTAATGCGTACTTCTTTAAAGGACATGTCAGAGTGATGTAATTTCTTATAGTCCGCTTATAAATGATAGTGTTTGTTTTATTATACAAATTACAAATCAGAACTAAAAACGGGCCTCTAGTCCATAGTTACTGGACCTCTGCTGTGAGCAAGCCATTGTTGCTGACATCTTAACGTCTTCGTCTGACCTAGTCTGCATGCTCACACTGAAATAAATTACTTTTTTAGCTTAAATTTGGAGAAACGTTTCGCTCCTACATCTGAATAGACAATTTTATAACAAGTTAATTGATATCAATCTGTGTATAATTTACATTTACAAAAAATAAAATGTGATCCTCTATTGATAACAGGGAGATCCGTTTATCGCACAAGAAGTCATCGACCAGGGCGGAGAGGCAATCAAAGCCGAAGAATACCTGGCCACAGGTCGTGTCACCAACTTCAAGTTTGGTCTGGAACTGGGGAAGGTGTTCCGTCGTCAGAATGCCATGAAATACCTGAGCAACTTTGGCGAAGGATGGGGCATGTGGGCTGGCAACGACGTCCTCAACTTTGTGGACAACCACGACAACCAGCGTGGTCATGGTGGAGCAGGTGGTGTACTCACTCACAAGGAGCCACGTCCATACAAGGTCTGTGATTAATAAAATATAGTAATGAACATTTTCGGTGAACCAAGTTACCTTTAGTGTTATTTCCGTTGTTGTGAGTAGTGTGTAGACCAGGCTCGCACTGCAACAACTCCACTCGATTGTGACCTCAACTTATCTACCTGACCTGATGTTTTCCTCATCAACTGAGCATGCGTGAGAAATTTTCCCAGACATACAATGGACTGTTTTTTTATGAAGATTCTAGCCTGTTTGATTTTTCTTTTTTCTTTTTTTTTTTTTTGTTTTTTGTTTTTTGCTTTCTTGGTGGCCTAAAGAGTTTTTATACATATCATTACAGCAGAAAATATAGTTTTAACATGACAGTATTATGATATTTGATGCATTTTGTTAGTCATGTCAGTGTACATTTATATTTAATGCTTCCCGGCAAGGCAACTTGGCGGCAAGGCAGTTTTAGAGCGCTTTATAGACTAAGAGTCTACTAAACACTTTGTACATTTCGTTAGTTTTGACAACTGTCAGGTTTGTGGGGAGAACAGTCGAGACAACGGATGACATCAGACAGGGAGTCTGAGAGCACAGGCTTTCTAGAAAATTAAATTCACTACAGTCTTAAAGCAGTCCATTTTGTGTACATTGTGTACACTATACATTTTGTGCACATTGTGTAAATTTCCAGATGGCCACGGCCTTCATGCTGGCTCACCCCTACGGCTTCCCTCGCATCATGAGCAGCTTTTCCTTTTCCAACAGCGACCAGGGGCCGCCAAACAACGGTGGTGACATCGCCCACGTCAGCGTCAACAGCGACCTCTCATGCGGCGGTGGGTGGGTGTGTGAACATAGGTGGCGCCAGATCTACAACATGGTGGCCTTCAGGTGAGCCACACAGAGAAATAGACACACATCATTGTATCTGGTTTCTTCTTCTTCTTCTTCTTCTTCTTCTTCTTCTTCTTCTTCTTCTTCTTCTTCTTCTTATTATTATTATTATTATTATTATTATTATTATTATTATTATTATTATCATCATCCTCATCCTCATCGTCATCATCATCATCGTCATTATAATTATTATTATTATTATTACAGGAATATCGCTGGTTCAGAACCTGTGAAGAACTGGTGGGCAGGATCCGACTATCAGATCGCTTTTGGCCGCGGTGCTAACGCCTTCATTGTTTTCAACCTGGAGGGCTTTGACCTCGATCAGACTCTACAGACCGGACTCCCTCAGGGTCAATACTGTGACATCATTTCCGGCAACCTGGATGGCGGAAGCTGCTCAGGAAACACTATCACTGTGGGTGGGGACGGCCGCGCTCACTTCCGCATCAGCTCCAGCAGCGAGGACCCCGTGGTGGCCATCCACATCGGTCAGTAATCAGAACACTGGGATGTTGAGCGGCTGGGTTGCGCGTCTTTTTTCATTATTGTCTGCAGAGAGTGACTGGGAAAGACAATTCTTTAGCCTGCTTTTTGCGGTGTACCCCTCAAAAAAACAACCAACAGGACAGCTAGTCATTATCTAACAGACTAGAAAGTTCCGAATCTAACTACTGTAACTAACATATATACTGCTCGAGTTGTATAAATTGGATACCGATTAAATGATTGATTAGTTGTAAAATCTTTTGCGATAATTGCACATTATTTTTCTGTTGCAGGAGCCAAAGTGGGAAGCAGTGCAAGGCGATTTTAGCCAATCAAACAAAATCCTTCAACGGCTTTTGAATAAATAACTCAAACATAAACTTGGGCTTTGTCTTCTTTGATTTTTATTTTGTCACACATCTAGCTCTTTTTTAAATACTTGCTTTCTTTGTCTATTTCCCCCTCTGTCTATCATCTGTCATGCTGTCCATTTATTATTCTTCCTTCCTTGGCAGCCTTTTCCTCACGTCGTCTTTATACAGAGTGAGAAAAAAATCAAAGCAACGAATATTTCGTCTTTTTTTTAATTGAAAATTTCTACCACAAAATGTTCAACATACATTTCAAGACAAAAACAAGAATTTAACTCCACCACACTGAGGAAAACTGCCATGTTCCCAGACTCGGTCAGAGAGGACGAGTACTCCAGAACAAACACAAATAGCATCCTAAGTCTAATCTCAGCAATTTATAGCAGAGGTGTCTCTCAAAGCTGTTACATCAATGAAAAACAGGTGTCATGAGATGCTCACACCCTGCACACACCCACACAATCCCCCGAAAATGACGTGCCATCCTCTCACCTTTTACATTTTCCGTTTCCTCTTCCCATCTGATTGATTTTAAAAACAACAACAGATTTGTGACTGTCTTCGATGTTTAATGTCCGCATCACGTGCTACAACCCCTCGTGCCAGACTGTCAAATGTCTTTTTGAAATCGATGGTAGAGTTCTCTACCATGTTGCGGGGTGCGACTGTTAAACATCTGTGCAACTGTCTATTACCTGTTATTAAGCCGGTTTCCTCTTCCCCTAACAGCTTCTTAGTAGTGGAGACGATTTTTAATCAACTTCACAGTTACATTTCTCAGGTAGCTAGACGAGAATCTTGTAGTTGGTACGGTTTACTGGTGCCTTTTTTGACAAGAGTATTGCAAGCGACTGTGTCCATTCTTTAGGTCACATTTATCTCTCTCAGACTTTTATACAGTCTGGTAATGGCCTTTACTGTTTCTTCCTACTCGAGATTGAGCAATTCTGCTGGGACACTGCTAACACCAGGGGTTCCCTCGTTCCCTTTTGTTCAGACTGCGTTTGACTTCCTGGAAATCAGAGTGTAAGCTTTTTAATGGTGACATTGTGATGCCTGCCAGATGTGGATGAACTGTGTACGAGGAAACCCAAGAGATGCTCATGCATTCACCAGATCTCGTGGTCTTTCTTTGATTTTCAATTATTAGTCACACGTCTCCCCTCCTCCACCTTCCCCATTCCATTCTTCTGTGTTTGTGTGTGTTTGTGAGAGAGAGAGAGAGAAAGAGAGAGAAAGAGAGAGAGACAAAGAAAAGAAGTTACTGTGAGAATCTAATGTCCGCACTGGGTAATGGTGCACTGAGTACTGGTATAGGACATCGAACCGGTTTACTAGATTTTCAGAAGACGGAATTCTAGAGCGACGAAGAAGAATGCACATCATCCAGTTCTGACCTTAGCGACCTTCCAATGTCCCTGAGAGAACAGTTAATGCAGAAGTGCTCTGGATGAGGGCGTTTTCTCCCAAATAACAAAAGCATGCACTTTTTTCCCAAAGTATCGACTAGTGCAAAATCACGTTTTTATCTGATAAGACTTGCTTCTTTACCTGACTAACAGCGAAGATCCTCGACGGCCACGACCTAGAACTTTCTTTTTTTGGAGTAAGGGCACAGAATTACCACTACCTCCCCCTTAGATATCTCGAGTCGTGGGTAAGGTATCTAAATAATAGAAAGGACATACTTTCTTGAAACTTACAATTTTATCTCCATTTGTCTTTAAAGAAAATCCTTAAAGTTGAATTTTTGGGCTTAAAAGAATTTCATCAGACATTTAGGGCTCTGTCCTAAAAGAAGGCTGAGGGTAAGGCTGACATCACTCCGAGCACAAAGTCCCCCTGTTGTTAAAAGTGCACTTGACAGGAAATTCGCTTTTGAAAGAGCACTTCACCTCAAACTAGCCCTTTCTCTAACTAATAAATCTTTAATGTCAGCTACATTATAAAAGCACAATAATTTCGTTTATTACTTTATTTACTTTTTAATGTACATATCTTTCTATTTGTGTTTCTTGGTTGCTTTCTTGTGTGTATAAGCATGTCTGCATATTGCCTACATGAGTGCTTCTATGCAAGAGTAGGAACTTTATAAATACTGTAATCATCAGTTAATTATCCCGAAAGACATTCATGATTTGTTAAAAAAAAAGAGTTGAGAGGAATTCATCAGAGAATTGGTATAAATGATTTAGGTCAGGCTGTAGTTCTGCGTTCTTGATTTTGTGCACTTTGGAAATCTTATCATTCAATGACCAGAGGATCTAACCTGGGGATGCATGCCAGCCGAGTTTAAGTCCAATTTTTTTCCAGTTTAACTTCCAAACAAGACAAAAAGACGTCTTTGGCTGGTGTGCATATGAGGTCTTGAAAATAAGTCTGTGATAGGTTTCCAGTGATTATTTACAACTATTTACATCAAACTTAGCAAAGTCAACTTTAACTTGAAACCGACGACTTAAGACTTTTAAATCTCTCCCATGAAGCCAGCCCCAACGGCTCTGCCTTCAGAGGATTCAGTGTGAACCACGCCAGACGCGCTTGACAACCCTGAAGAAAATTGCGTGTATGCTAATGGGTGCAAGCTGCTGGTTCCACGCCGGTCATTGTCCAGTGATTAGGTAGATTTTCGCTGCCAAAGACTATATAAACATCTTCACGTGACAGATTGAATTCCAAGGCTTTGATTTCACAATTCAGCAATTTCTTCACAACTTCGAGAAGTTTCGCTCGAGCTGGACGTTCGGTAGCCAGGTCCTGAGAGTGTAGTCGACATGGTTCTCGCTCACCGGCGGTCACGTGTTCCATCGCCGCTAGTTGTGACTTTGACTCTGCTCATTTTTCATTGTCTGTCTTCTGTATATTCGGTACATTCTCAAAAGTCTGACTGCTACCCGGAATTGCCAGCACCCACACTGGGAGCAATGCAGCAGCAGAAACTGCATCTTTGACCCTGACCCTTCACCCGGGCAGCCTGCCTGTCACCGGGATGATCAAAACGAGGTCGGTCTACATTTTTTTGAATATTTTTTCATAAATTCATTCGTTCGTTTCTTCGACCATTAGTTCATTTGTTTGTTATTCTTTGTTTGTTGCTTCGCTTGTTTGTTTATTTATATAAAAGCATTGATGGCTATTATTCATTTGTTATTCTATGCTGATCATTTTTTTGAGTTTTCTAGAGTAGTGCAAGCTAGGGGTCGTCTTAATGGTAAAGAATGGTAAAGAAGAAAAAAAAAACCGATAGTCTGAACATGTGTGTATCGTGTGATTTGTTCAGCAAAATATCCATGCGATCACGTGCTAAAGGATTGTTCACAGAGACATAAACTTGTATGTCTGTGTGTTTAGGTACGTGGCGCTTGTTCTGTATGCTAGAAAAATGCTGCGGTGGGACAAGTTTCCTACATCCATGGTGTACAGAACAGCAAGACACAGTCCTGATAGCAAATAACATACTGAGGGTTAAATTTTAGTGCCAGAGAGCTTGAGTACCTGGGAACATAGCCACCTGTCTGTGGTGTCATCATCAGGCGAAACACACGCACGCACGCACGCACGCACACAGGCACGCACGCACACAGGTTAGAACTTAGTCCTTCGAACAGTTGATGGCAGACCGACACCTATTCCTCATTAACATTGTATGTTAGGATAGAATCTGTCCAACAATTATTCCTTCCATGTCAGTACAAGTTTATTTCTTCTCAACACTTCTTCGACATCACAGATTATTAATGATAACAAAAGAAATTAATTTGCATATTCTGGAAGAGTTGACTGTAGTATATCCAACACAGCCATCACCTACCACCATTAGAAGGGCAAACTTCACCAGTGCCACCATCATCACTACTCCCAGACGAATCTTGTATACATACACATATCAGGGTAAACACGTTTACAAGCTGTGTAAGCTGTTTCACGATGTTCTAACACATGTTCCAGCCTCTGGATGACGATGGAAGCCAGCACCGCGTCCCAGACTTACATCGTCAATGGGATGTAAGTGACAGATTGTACATTTGCAAGACAGAAAAAGTTATTGAAAAAGTTCAATCCGTTGTAAATTAAGATAAAATAATTGTTGCATCTCACGTATTAGAAACAATCTCGCACTTTACAATGATTACATTCTTTTTTCTATTTTACTTTTTCCTCTTCTTGTTCGTCATCATTTCAATATCAAGGAGCGTGGACGAGGCTGCTGTGTCGCGGATAGACTGTTGGCCTGAGCGGCAGGGCGGGGTGGATCTACCCACAGCAGACAGCTGTCAGAAGAGAGGCTGCTTGTACCAGCCACACACCAACCCCACCATCCCGGCCTGCTTCTTTCCTCAGCAAAACTACGGATACAGGTTTGGTACTCATTTATCTGACTACGTGACTCCGAAGTGTTTTGTACGGGCATATATCCAATGTCATTAAAGACAGGCAGACAACAACAACAGCATCAACATCATCATCATCATCAGCAGCAGCAGCAGCAGCAGCAGCAGCAGCAACAACAACAACAACAAAAAACACAGGGAGAGAGAAAGAGAGCAGTCTATTCCATGCTAACTATTGCAGGTCTCCAGGCCATGAATCGCTGTTAATTAAAAGCCTTTGGATCCGTGTTCAATGATCTATGGTTCTTCATAGCGCAATTAGTTTCCTTACTTTATATTTATTTCATATTTATTCTTTACTATATTTAATCTACATTTTATGTTTTATTTATACTGTATTATTTTTATTTACCTCTATTTTACAATTATTTTATTGAGATTATTCCTAATAATATTGTCATAGAGGGGTTTCACCATCTTCCCTAAAGAACTGTGCTCTAAGACATGTTTGTATGAATATATTTGTCTGCGTTCGATGTCGTAAAGTCCTGAGCAACTTGATAACATGATGTGGACGGCCTCAGGCACTCGTTGTGTTGAGTGTATGGAAATCGTGTGTGTGTTGCTCTGGTGAGAGCAGGGGTCCATGACACTCACAAATACTGATTGTTAACACTACTGGGATGCTGCAGTGTCGATGGACCTTGGGAGAAAAAGGAAAATGGGTCTGAGGGTTCATCTTCGTCGAGTGGGCACCGGACCGTTCGGAGATGACCTTCCCCGCATCGTCTTTACACTGGAGGACAGTACGGTGATGACCTTATACGATTCAAAGTAAGTTTCACGGATTTTATTTTAAATTAACACATTGGATTATTTATTATATATATTGTTAAGTATTTAATTTAAGAGCAAGATAACATTTAGAATTTTTCTGCCCGTTACGTGTAGATCTCGTACTAATGTAGTTAACATGATCTTAGACAAGCCTTTGACCTCTTTAATTACGACAGAATTAGGCTACATGTAAGGCGTCGCTCTGATATTATATAAACAGTAAACTGTATCCATGATTCAAGTTATGATTTTTTTTAAATCGTTGTCTCGCACGATGCTTTCTTGTTCTACTATGACACTAGGATTATATTTTTTAAAGCAGTGCCTCGTTTTTGCTTAGTTCGACACACCCGATCAGGACCGCTTCACCGTGCCTCTGCAGCTCAACCTACCCACAGACGCACCCCGGGATCCTAAATATCGGTTTGAAGTCACTAGCAATGACACCTTCAGTTTTCAGATCGTCAGACGGTCGAGTGGCGCTGTTCTGTGAGTAATCTGACGATCACAATAAACGTCAGATCACCTGATACTACAGTAGCTTTACCATCAAATTTTCTTATTGACCGCTCTTTCTAACATTATTCAACTGTCCGTTATATCATATAACATTTTTATTTAAAAAGGATGATAAATGCATATGCACTAATTTTTGTGCAATTATTTATCATCTTTATTCTAATGACTTCATTTGTTTACGCACGTACGCCACTAGTGTAAACACAATATAACAGGAAATAGCAGTAAATACCGGACAGCGAGTACACCAAGCTCGGGGTAAAGGTCATAATAAATATCCTCGACCTTTGATGCTTGACACTTTGTGAGTTCATGATTTCTCTGCCGTAAAACAGGTTTGACACCAGCGTTGGAGGTTTTGTGTTCGACAACCAGTTCCTACAGCTCTCCACACGTCTACCCACCCCAAACGTGTACGGAATAGGAGAGAATATCCACCAAACTTTCCGTCGAAACCTGGAGTACCACACCTACCCTATGTTTGGACGGGATCAGCCGACTAAGACAGACGATACCTTAACGGTGAGCTTTCTTGTCTACCTAGGAAATCTTGACAGGAAAAGTGCCTAGAGCGATGGCAGAAGATGATTCTATAAACTGTTTTCTAGTCAACATGAAAAGAATTTTTTTATAGAGTCTGATAATATTTTGTAATAAAAAAAATAAATGCTTATGAAAATATTAGAATATTGGTGTCATCTGACATTCAAATGTTGATAGACATGTGAATATTAGAGTAATAGTATCGTTTGGCAGACGGAGTCGCTTTCGTTTGAACATAAATAAATTCTTGAGGGGTCTATAGCCTCCTAGTACTCCAAGTCTTTAGTGTTCTATTATTTCTTCTAGCACTATTACAACCACTATGGCGTACACCCATTCTACACGTGTGTGGAAAAGGATGGAAGTACCCATGGAGTGTTAATACTAAACAGCAGTCCTCAAGGTGAGAAACCTGTGCTTTTAATGGTCATTGTTCGATCTAATGTCGGTTTAGTTCTCTGAGATACGTACCTACAAACATCACAGAAGCAGGTCAAAATAGTAATGCCACTTTTGTACAGATGCGCTCTATTTAATATCCCAGCTTTCTCATTGGTGAAGCTTTCACAATGTTCAAGTATGAATGCACAATCCTGACGTCAGTCTTGATCTCTCTCATGCATGGTGATGTTTATGGACCTGTATCTCGAGGAAAGAAGAGAGTATTCATCCCAATTGGGGATATGATAACTTGCATTGAGCTTTACCCAATTACTAGAAAATATTCCCCCACAGCTAGTCCTTTATACCAACCGCAAAAAGAAAGGTGACATTATGTTCGCACGTGCAGACTACACCTTCACACCTCTACCCATGCTGACGTACAGAACCATCGGCGGTGTCCTCGACTTCTACGTCTTTCTGGGGCCGAACACTGAGAACGTAGTGCAGCAGTACACGGCGGTATGTAGTACGCATGCGCATACCAAGACAAAACAGTGGACTGTAAACATCACAAAACAAAGCACAACAAAATATTATGAACGTGTATTTTCACATCACATCCTTTAAAGCACGCACACAGTAACAACATGCTCAAACCTTGTGTTTGTCCCGCTCGTGCAGGTCATAGGTCGGCCCTACATGCCCCCCTACTGGGCCCTGGGCTTCCAACTCTGTAAGTACGGCTACAACTCACTCGAGAACCTCAAGATCGCCGTGGACAGGACCAGGGAGGCTGGCATCCCTCACGTGAGTTGTCCTCTTTTTTACACTTCTTTGGTATCTTGAGAGTTTAAAAAATTTTCCTGTTGATTGAGGGGCAGTAGAGTCAGTCACCTGATCGTGTCGAGTACAAAATATTGAATTTGCAGGACCAAGATTAAAGACAAAAAAAAATGTCTCACAAGCATGTAAAAATACTAAATATATTTAGATACAAAAGTTGTTCCTTATATACAACTTTTAACATGACTGTAGAAAATGTTAAACTCTTTAAAAGACGCTTAGTGTGTTATCTCCCTTTTGAGAGCATGCAGTGTGTAGACCTAATACAAGTTATTTCTCTTGTCAGGATGTGCAATATGTAGACATTGATCACATGTCCGAGCGGCGAGACTTCACCATAGACAACACAAGTTTCGCAGGCCTGCCCCAGTACTTTGATGACCTCAGAAAAGGGGGCATGCGGACGATAATCATCTTGGTCAGATAACTCTTCTCACTTCTTTATTTGATATTTACAAGTATCGTCTGCTTCAAAAACACGCAGACAAAAAAAAAATCTCAATATTCTTAACATGTTGGATGCTTTATCTGTTAATCAAGTCTGTTGCTCTGATTCCACACATTCCTCACCCCAAAACTAAAACCTCCGTCCATGAAGTAACGAGCTTGTGCTTGTTGTAGGATCCAGCTCTGATCAGCAACAACACCGACTACGAACCCTACTTACGCTTTAAGGCGGTGGATGGATTCATCAAGTGGCCCAGCGACAGCAACTACACCTACCCTGCTGACTCTTCTGACGACGGCGCCATCCAAGGCTATGTGAGTCGTCTTCATCTAGAACCATAGTAGTTGTCGTCCACAACGGCTATATCCACAGTCGTTACTGTATCTATTCGACCGCGACTGTTTTCACAATGTTCTTTAAAAATTCAAGACCAAATTTTTAGTCTTCCCTGCTATTTCGGTAAGCTTTTTCTGTGTGAAACATACTGATAACTATGCAAAGGTATGTGTGAGAGAATATGAGAGTAAGTGTTTAATGTTTGTTACCTGCCAGGTGTGGCCTCAGGGCAAAACAGTTTATCCTGACTTCTTCAGACCGGAGACTCAGCGTGTGTGGCAGGAGCTTATTGTTGAGCATCGAGAAAGAATCGCATTTGACGGCCTGTGGATTGTAAGATGATGATTATATCTTCTCGACCATCACATCACTCATATCATTCCATCCACATTTAGGGACATGATATCAGATGACATATGACACGATGTGACATGATATGACATGTTTATGGCTTGTGTGGACAATGGCTATGGTATTCTAGCATCTACAAGCAACAGCACCTCTGAGACGAAATTTATTTTATTTATTTTATTTTGGCAAGGACATGAACGAGCCTGCTGCGTTTGGAACTAACGATGAAAGGCCCTTCAACTGGCCGGAGGACGTCCGCCATACTGGTCCCTCAAGTGTCCAGTCAGTAAACTCGATGATCCACCTTATCGAACAGGTAGGTGTGTTCACTGTACACTAGTCGTCCCTCCAATATATGTCTAAGTGTGTGCAAGTCTACTTATGTTTGTCTGTACTGTATTCTACAATGTCACATAAGCAAGACTTTTTTAGAAGGTGGGGAGTAAATTCCTTTTATCGGACAGCATCTAGAAAAAGCATCTCGATACAGCTGACGCCCCTAAGATTGACTAATCAACTATTTTGTGACTGTTTCTCCAGCCGCAGCCTACAGCTACGACACAGCAGCACGGCGAGGCCGCTTGTCGGACAAAACCATTTGTCTGACGTCAGTACAGGGTGACCGCGTCAATACCGCCACTACGAC